>NC_135497.1:65697576-66066282 GCF_052857255.1 Amblyomma americanum | reverse complement strand
ATGCTAGGGAACGGCTTTTCCTCAAAGAATGTGGTGCATACAAACATAAGCCATCAATACCTTTAAAGTCGTGCCCCTGCCCCAGCCAGTAAGTTGGAAGCCCTTCTTACATAGCCTTCTACTTGTGAGGAATGCCTCGATGTTTCGCAGCGAGCTGGCACACTCTTCATATTATTTGCAAGTGTAATAAATAGCGCATGAGTGATCATGCTTTGTTGTCTTTCCCTTTGTTCCCTCGAGCACGAAACCCTCTGCGGTTAGCGAGTGAAGACGCTGCAGCCGCGCAGTGGGAGTGCAGGGCCGGAAGACTGGCCCCATAATCTACAACGTCTGCGACTTGCAAATTCACACTTGCAAGTCACGGAGGTAGTGCAACCGATGAAAAGCGAAATACTCCAGGGCAGAGTTAAAATTGCTTTACCTTTGTCAGGAAACTGTTGGCCCCTTCCTCAGCATACAGTATGCTCCTCTATGGAATTACAATTTCTGTGCACTGCTCCGATATCTGGCGTCAGCGTGTTAATCGCTTATTGAAATGTATGTTAAAAAGCATTTATTTAGAGTGAACTTTATTTTGGGGTGGCGGCCAGCGTTGGGTGCGGGTCTGCGTGCTGAAGTATACGCACCAACATACACTATACTTATATTGCGTGTTATGACCTGACTTTGTGGAGTTTTTTAAGTTGTGCTCACGAAATCCCCGCGTAATTTGCGCACCACCCCCTTCTTGGAGCCCTAAATTCTTAAAGAAAGTGCACAAATTATGCGCGTAAATACGGTATATGGGTTGTTTTTGGTGTCACTGTAAAATTTTGACTGTGGTTATTACTGTATTTGTGTTGCACCCTGCATCTTACTGTTGGTACTTTCAATTTCACATTTCTATTTTTTTTCCCGCTAAAGCAGTCTAATTTTGTGGCTAAGTCTTGCTGTCGACTGTCGGGTTTCGGACGACAAGCCGCTTGATGGCTTCGGCGAACCTGATTTGTGTATTGTACTTGTACAGATATGTGAACAAATTATTATTAATAAAAACCCATTCATGCTTGTCTCTTTTTGCTATACAGTAGAACCTCGATTGTACGACTTTCAGAGGACCGCGCGAAACCGTCATATAATCGAAAATCTCCCACAAGTTATGCATTCGTGTAATAAACACATCCACTACTCTGGCTTACGAAACTTAAGTCCTTTCCCCCGCGCATTATAAAAGCGCTTGTTGTTGTTTTGCAAGAATTAGTGAGACTGCGCGCAGCCCGGATTTTCGGCGTTGAAGAGGTGGCTTTCAACGAAGACATGTGAGCCCTCCCGTCCCTCCGCATTTAGACGTCACATATGCCTTGAAAACGATGATTTGGCCAACGCACCAGAAATATGGCTGCTCTGACCGTTCGAAGACATTTTGCAGTGCACAGTATGACCATGCCAGCAACATGTCTCATGTCTTTCTGTTCAAACTTCCTCTAGAACTGCTGTCACTCCGCAGCAACAGGCAGCACTGTCTGTACTAGGAATTCGCACCATAAAGAAAGAAAACAAAATGTCCGCCTCCGACGTGAATGCACCACCGGTGCGCTTTCTGCAACGATGTACGGGCCACCGGGTGACCGCGGGCCGCTCGCTCCCGATTCACTCGGTGTTGCTAGGCCTAACGTGCTCCACAAGCAATTTCGAATTAGTCGCCGGTGATCATAGCAATATAACCTGGCTACCACATCTACAATAACTTCATGCTGGTATGAACATACAGTTGAATCCCCCAACGCCTTCGTCAACGAAGTGTGCGGAGAAATGGGCCAGGGGAGCTGTCTCGCACCCAATGGACGCGAGTCGCACGCGTAGAGTCCAAGCCATCCATAAAACTGTCATTATAGGCCGCCGTGTGCTCGATTGCATCATTGTGTGCACGTCTCAGTCTTGATTCCAGCTTGGTTGACGTCACGCCTGCCAATAAGGTGCTCCGCCAGCGTTTTGTCGTTCCGCATGGTTCCCACCGGCCATCGTATGAAGCGGGACGCGCATATTTTTCCATTGTATAATCGAGGCTTTTAATGCAATATCCCTATGGGAGATTCGCCAATTCGTCGCAAAGTGCGGGTCGTCGCATGAATGGGGAACACATAATCGGGGTTCCACTATACTTGCACAACTCACTTTTCTTCAGGCACTGGAAGTTCTCCTTGGACTGTGACAGGCTCTTCTGGGACCTTGGGAGCTGTTTGGGCAACCACTTTAGGCAATGCTTTTCCTTCTTTGTCAGGCACTGGCTCCTCCTTGTCAGCAGCAGCCTGCAGTGGTGGAGGGCTGGGTAATCTGCCTGCTTTGGTTGCAGGCAGCGCAGGCACCTCTTCATCTTTGGCAACTTCCACAGCTCTGACCTCTGCACCTAATAAAGAAAGGCATGAAAGTCAAGCATCATCTATTTGTCCTATCTGTCCTTGGATGACACCTGCTGTACTAGATGTTATGGAGCAACGTGATCATTGGCTTCTTAAAACGAAAAGAGAATAGAGGAAATGAATATTATCGCACGCACTATCGTACCTATAAAAATAAAGCTGTGAGCATGGTGAGGTTGCTGAAGAAGCAATATCATTGTGGTGAAATAAGTGCGCTAATAATTCTAAAAAGATCTGGAATATTATCAATTCAGTTATCCAACCCTCCGTCAGTAAAATAGTACTGCCCATATCCGACGATTCTCCACTAACAATTCCTATTGTTGATCGCTTTAATGATTATTTCTGCTCAGTTGGCAATAATCTGCAGTCCACTATACCTGTCAATACTAATGTTATTATGCCAATGCGGAAGAATCCTGTTTCATCTACGAAGATGTAAGTGTTGATAAGATCATAAGTACTGTTAAATTAATTGTCCAGAAAGGCGATGGGCATTGATGAAATTTCTATTTCCCTTATTAGGTGCAACATCAATACACTTGGGTCAACTTTGGCCTTACTAATTAATAAAGCATTTTATTCTGCTAGCTACCCTGATGCATTAAAGGTTGCCAAAGTTATACCGATATTTAAACACGCCAACCCTAATGAGCTCGGAAATTATGGATGGATTTCTATTCTCAGTTGCGTTAAAACTGTTTGAAAAATTACTAGCCCGTTGTGTATGTAAAGCTGTTCTTAGAGAACAAAAACCTTCTTTATCCCAACCAGCATGGTTTTCGAGGTAGCAGGTCAACGACGACTGCTATATTATCTCTGTGTGAAAGTATTAATGAAGCTCTTGATAACAACAACTTCACAATCGGAGTATTTTTAGATATTAAAAAAGCATTTGATACTGTAGATCATATTATTTTGTGTCAGAAGCTTGGAAGATTTAAAGGTACAGTGCTTGATTTCTTTAAAAGCTATTTATGTGGTCATAAACAGTGCGTAATTGTTGACAGGGAAGCTTCTATCCTTCCGCCGATTCGTATGGGGGTGCCACAAGGCTCATTTCTGGGACCTTTGCTTTTTGCTCTTTATATAAATGACTTGCCTGATTGTTTAACTAGTGCTCTCGCAGTAATGTACGCCGATGATACAGCTATTTTCATAACCTCTAAAAGTGAAACTCAAGTGGAACTCATAATCAACAGAGAGCTTCAGTATTTAAATGAGTGGTTTTTGTCAAATAAACTATCTTTGAATGCTGCCAAAACCAAATACATTATCTTTAAATTAGCTTATAGGCACAGGAATATGCTACCTTGCCATATACAGCTAGGCAGCCAAGAACTGCAACAAGTCTGCAGCCAAGAACTGTAACAGTTCCTTACCTGGGTATTACACTGGACTGTAAATTAAACTGGAAACTGAATTTAGACAACCTCCGTAAAAAGCTGTCATATTCGTGCCTGGTTCTGTCAAAAGCACGAAAGTATTCTGATACGGCAAGTTTAAGGACAATTTATTTTTGCATCTTTCAGTCGCATATCGTGTACTGCATTGAGGCTTGGGGATTTACATATTGTACTTGACTTGAACCTTGCATAATATTACAGAAGAAAGCTTTACGATTTGTTAACTCGGCAGCACCTGGCACCCCGTTGGGACCGCTGTTTATAGACTCCAAAATAATGCCCTTACTTAAACTGCGTGATTACCGCACCATTTTACTGGTATACAGGATAATACACAACCAGACTCCCTTTCCACCAACTCTATTTTCTTCACCTCACAGAAATTCATGCGCAGCGTCCGAAGGCAAATTTTTGATACCTCCCTCTCTTAACATCTATGGCCACCGGCGCCTGAGGTACACAGGTGTGAAAGCTTGGAATGATCTTCCCCTAGGCATTCTTCCTGCTTTCTACAGTTCTAACACAATAACACTAAAGAAATATTTTTTGGAGCTTGATTTTTAACCATGCTGTTATTATGCAATCAATATGTAAAGGGCATTTATTCATAGGTTATGAGCTTCAACTGTATTCGTTAACATGTGTGCAATGTGGATTATACAGTGTATTTTGTTGGTGGTGCACAAAGTGCATATTATTTTTATAATCATGTATCTGTTTGCCTGCATAAGAGAGTTAATTATGCAAATTTGCTGTAAACAAGTGGTTGGTTTACTCTGATGATATAGTTGAATGAGATGTGTAATAATTTGTTTTTCATTTTTAGTCTGTGGACTTGTGTTCGTGCATGCACTCTACCGCCCTACTTTTTCATATTCATGTGTATGGATCCGTTACTAGCCTTTGGCTATGGATCCGCTCAGCTTTGTGTATTAGAGATGTACCTGGGGTGACAATAAATAATAATAATAATAATAATAATAATAATAATAATAATAATAATAATAATAATAATAATAATAATAATAATGTGGACACCTAAGCTTACTGGTTTCCTGCTTTGTGTGTTTTCCATCTACTGCTCAGTTCAGCACTACTCTTTCAAATATATTTTAACCTTCTGAATGAGTTCACGCTTACAATGAAAAACCAGCTTATGATGCCAAGGAGGACTACAAAATCTGTTATCAGTCTTGCAGTAATTCAGATAAGAATTCTCATTATGAAAAATCTGTATTCAAGTTGGCAGGCATTACTCATGAAGTAATTTCCCAAGACACAATTCAACCCGGCAAGGTAGTAAGGTAGTACAAGGATCTCATGTGACTCACAGTTTCATATAGCTAATGAATTTCAGACTGCTCATTTGGCATGCAAATAAACTTAACATGTAGAAACGGATTCCCATTGCACAAATCGCACGAATTGATGGAACCAAGAACTATGTACACATACAAAATCAAGAAAACTTAGGAACTTGCCTTTCGGTTCAACTGGCTTGGTTTCTCCACCAGACTCATCAATGGGTTCACTGAGATTGGAAATGGTCTCTCCTGCTGTGTCATTTTCTATGCTCAGTGACTGCCGGTACTAAAAAAAAAAAAAATTACAGGTACAGCCACTTAAAGAAAACAGTGTATACAAAGTGCATACACAAGCAAAAGGACAACGAAAAGGGAAGGAACAGTCATGAAGAGAATAGTTAATTAGCAGATTGTATGGTTGGATGAGGTGATACAAGTGTTAAAAAGCTTGTAGCACACACAAGAGAAAACACAGGAAATAAAAAATAAACAGAAAAAAGGAAGGGAAAGAAAGCGATCACAATCCAAGTATTTGCCAGCAGTCCTCAGCAGTTCAAATTTGATAATGTGGCTTGTTCCAAGTACCGTAGTATGATCATAAAAAAAAAAAGCACCCCAAATCTCCACTGCCCTGCATGATCTTCAGGTAACATTTTCCCCTGCTTGATAAATACTGAAAGCGACAGTTGAACTCCCCATAGACTAGTCCACACTGGGCCAAAGTTATATCAGCAGCTGGCTATTCCATACAACCTTTTTTACTGCGACAGTGTGCATGCTGGCATAAAGTAATATCTACAATGTAGATACACATTGGACTCTCGAAGGTAGTCCAGTAACCTAACGCTACATAAACTCAAAGTGAATTTAGATGTTGTGTCACTGCAGAAACAAACTAAAACTTCTTTGGTGACAACCAAGAAACAAGCATACAAATGTCATCAAAAGTATGCAGGCTATGATGCATTTCTGCTGAGGCTGATATGAGTGACAGAACTAACTTTCCAAAGCTAAGCAGCTCCAGAGGGTTCCCACATAGCTCTGGGGCCCTACCGACCACTCTGCTAGCACGCCTAACATTCTGCAAATTTCTCACAAAAGATCAGACAACTTCATTTGCAGACATATATCACACGCACATCAACGCCTCGTCAAAATCACTGGCCTCAGCTGAGATTTGGCCAGTGAATGGAAGTGCGAGTGATCTGAGTTTGAATTCATTTGTGAGTCTACTGTACAAACTGCAGCAGTAACCATGAAACAAGATCAGTATGCCTTGCTAGGAAGGAGAAAAATTGCACACGAAACTGATAGCATGCTACTTCCCTTCATTAACAAAAAACATAATTAAGCTGACAAAACTCCCAGCTGTAATGAATGCACAAATTTTTCTTTTTTGGAATGCAAGCGTTTCTTTGCACAAAACTGGATTGAACTGAAGAGCTTTTTTTTTCTATCACACGGCTTCAAATTTCACTTGATGCAATGGATTCATCATGCAAAATTAACTGCTAAATGGTCCAAATGTGTACAAAAACCAAGTACATACGTCAGAGATTTCATCCTCTTGCTCTTCAGTCAAAACTTCTTCAAACACATCAGCCTTGTACTCACTGATCAGGTCCTTCAAAGGCTTCCTATCTATACAATTAGCTACAAATGGATGCTGAAAAAAGTAAATTAAGAAAACAATTAGAATCTATAACATCTAGGCAATCCATATAGATATGGACATAATGACGCACCTTCAACAGTTCCTCTGAGGTCGGCCGCTGATTTGGGTCTTTGGTCAGGCAAAGGGATAAAAATTCTTTGAACTCTTTTGACCTGTTGAGAAAGATGCAGTTGCATTAACCACTTGATTTTGCTTCGAACAGGCATGATTTTCTATCATCGAATTTCAGGGTTGTTTATTCAGAGCAAATTAGCAGGACAAGCATCAGATAAGGTAGGTGGCGTCTCCTCAAGCCATCTGTTTCATATTCTAGTACTTACCTTTGGCACTGGGTGTTCGATGTGCTAACTTTAGACATGGTTAAAAAATACATTTAATGCCCTTTAAAAGAACACAACCAAAATCACGCTGTTGGCTACTCCAGAGAGCAAGTAACACTTTTTGTACGCTAATTAAAGTTCATTTAATGAACACCGCAAGTTCTGAATGTATGGCAAAACTTCTAAAATGTTGTGGAATGTTTAACAAATGCTGAATTGCACTATGTGCGTCTTGTTACAAGAGGCCCCAATAGATGGCGCCAGCCACACCAGCGATGCATTGCCTTCAACGATCGAGCAGCTGCGAGCAACGGGCCAGGTGCACGGGCCATCGGCTGCCGCCTTCCTCCTTACCCTCATATAAACACAAAGCAGATGACGACTCATTCTGCAAGCGTCGCCTCTCAAGCTGCTATGCAGCAGACCCATTGCTGTATTAATAGTAACTGCACCCATGTAGCCGAGACAGGAATAAAATCTCAGTTATCCCCTAGCAAAAAGAAGTCCTCAGTTTGTTAAGTCATCCAACAACACACTGGCACAAAACACGTCTCACTCTTAGTTTTCTTCTGTGTTCTGCAGAAAATATGACAGCCAGCTCTCACATCAAGATAATAGTGCTACAGAACATGAAGTTCCGCAACAACTAATTTTGCTACCAGCCTATATCGTGGTGCAGGTGAAAAAGTTACAAGCACTAACGCAAATGCTGGTGCCAAAACTCATGCCAGCAGCTACCGCCAGCCATGCAGCACTTGCTCGTGTAAGGGCCCCACTTTTTTTTTCAGTGGTTTTGATAGGGTGCAGCCTTTACACAGGATTATCATTTTTCCGTTAAATTTTTCAATTATAGCGGAGCCCCGCTTACATGTCCCCCTTCTATGCAACAACATGCATTTTTATGACGAATTAGTGCAGCCCTGGCAAATCCTTCAAATATATAATGCAGTGTAAGTATGGATAATACAACACATGCCCAATGACTGGCAAGAAGTAACTGCCTGGAGTAAACAGGCTGCTAGATCACTTTGCTGGCAGCCGTCACGAGATGCAACACATAAAGCTTAGAATAGAAGTCTTCGGCACTGCACCCAAATTCTGCCATTAGGATGGGCAGCGCCGCCATGGTAAAGGGGTTTTTGCTATGCAGAAAGGCTTGATTGCAGTTTTAAAAAGGGTTTAAAATGTCATTTGTCTGGCACACCTATACAGGCAACCATGGCGTGCGACAACATGGTGGTTGCATCATGAGTGAGACGATCCTGTTGTCCAAGCCTTCTGCGAAACACGGTATTGTATGGGATTAAACATGAACCCCTCCGCAAACCTCTTTGGGGAGGCGAGGTACATTGTCCTATCCCCCCCTCCATTTGTGCAGCGCATTTTGGGCCATGAGCAGTGCTCGGTTTGAGCTTTTAGTTTCAAACCTTGCAAAAGTATGGCGGCCGGTGAGGCACAGAGTTGCCACTAATTTGAGAGTGAATATGGTCTATATGAGAAGCCTACCAAAGCATCCCAAGGAAACAAAGCTGCAGGTTAAAGTGTAATTGCTGTAATAGCACAAAATGTGCTGCCATTTACAGTGACAGCTGTTAAGGGGCCGTTCCCTGGGTTTCATACTGTAGTAGTAGTACCACTTGGAGGGTGGTTCCCATGGACCATGCTAATTCGGATAATTCAGACTGTGTCAGGAGTCCTGTCAAACGCCTGTCCTGTCAAACGAGATGCTAGAGAATCTCGTTTATTTGGTCGCTGCGGGGCTCACATTGGTTAATTCGGACGGGCCCCCAAAGGGGTGCCGTGTCAAGGTATGACGTGCTTGACAGACTATCGTCCAAATATTTGTCCACAGGCCTGAATCCGCCTTTTTCATGACGCGACTGCGCATGCACCCATCCCCTGGCGGCGCTGTCGCGAAACATATTGGAAGGGTCGCGCGCTCCACTCGAGACCGGCCGTGGAAGTGTAAACAAACCGGCTTCCTATGACCGCGGCGGCTGCGTTTTTATGGAGGAAAAACGCTAACGCGCCCGCGTGCTGTGCGATGTCAGTGCATGTTAAAGATCCCCAGGTGGTCGAAATTATTCCGCAGTCCTCCACTAGGGCACCTATTTCTTCCTTTCTTCTTTCACTCCCTACCTTATCCCTTCCCATACGGCCTGGTTCAGGTGTCCAATGATATATGAGACAGATACTGCGCCATTTCCTTTCCCCCAAAACCAATTATTATTATTATTAATTATTACGCAGGGTGCGTTGCTGCAGCCGTCGGGCGTTCAGTGCGACGCATTTTGAGATACCTACGAAATGTGTTACATACGGCTGCAATGCCCAATATGTAAAGAGAAGCAAACTCGGATTTTTTCGCTTTCCGAGCGCTTCCCAGGACAGCCTTCGACGCAAAGCGTGGATACGGTACGGACACGCATAGAGGTACGGACGAGGTACTGCGGTTAAATGCGTGTGCAGTCTATCACAAAAGGTTTTATTCATGGCCAGGAAAGCCTCGAATGTCACCGCGGCATTTAGACTTCGTTCCGACGCTTTTTGCTTTCTCAAGCAAGAAGGCCGAATGGGCAAGTGCTGTGAGCCGCTTTCAACGCGCGATGGAGCGGGCAACGAAAAGGTAGCTACGAGAGCATTCACGCATGGTGCTAAAATTTTGTCATAATCTCCTACGGAAATTTCCTTGTTTATGCCACTACACCCTGGCCAATCCTTCCGTGTGGGTATGTGCCATGTATTAAGAGGCAGAAGAAGAAAAAGGTGCGTTATGCGTGTGTTCGAATCATATCCATGACGAAGACCTCTGCGTGGTATCGCCGGAATGGATCAATGTGCGCCTCTCGCGCTCGTCTATATGGACGCGCATGCTTGTTTAACCTATGCAGCGGTGTGCTGTGGGAAAATACAGTGAAATGCTAGCAGAGCTGCTTTGTTGCGAGTACGCTTGTGCTTTTATAGCTCGTGTAGCTATTCTGCAGCGCTTGAACACAACGATTGCTTGTGAAAACTGTTGTCCCCAGTCGTTTTCTGTACTACGGCGTGCACGATGTAGTATCCACCTTTCATGAATGGCAGGCATATACAGTGGAAAACGCCAACCTTACTGATCGGGGATATTTCATTGAACATTATGTTCCGAATGTAGCCTTCCTCTCTGAAGCGGCGGCCCTTGCTCAGCTGGTGTTCGCATCGCATGCCGGATGATCGGAGATACTGAAGAATTTGCTCTTCGGTGGGCACTGCAGCCTGCCTCGGACTTCGCACCCAGCTATCAGTCAATCCTAGAAGTCCTCCAGGTACCAGGTGCTGCCCAGGACACGCCATCGTCGACAGATTCCAACAAAACGTGCTCCGGAGCGGCACTCAGTCTGGCCGGGCTGGGCGCGCAGTACCCTACAAGTGAGCTTCCATCGTTGTACGCGAGGTGGCAGCACAGGAAAATGAAAAAGGCGGATTGCATATTACACTGTCAACTACGCCCCTTCAATGTGTGCACAAACATAGGCGGGTGACAGTCGGCGGGTTCCTGTCAAATGGCTGAGAGAGAGTCCGCTGAGAGTACGGCCGCACAGTTTCGTTTTGCGAGCTTCGCTGCTATCGGCTGCACATATCAGCGAGCCGCACACCACTTGGTACGTCGACTACCTTGTCACTGATCTTTTTCGTTCCGTTTGTTTTCAAAAGTGTCTTGCCACTCTGCTGCTAAAGCAAGCTTCCGTCGCTTTCCATCCGCATGGCATTTCCGTTCTTCCAGCACGCAAATACCCCACGCTCGTCACATACTGTTAGCCGCCTGTGCAGTGAAGCCTCAGCACATGCGACGCCAGCCAATGGCAACGGCAGCTATTGGATGCGAATATCAGTGAGCCAGCTGAGCCATACACGGCTTGGTACGACTGCCTTGTCGCTGACCTTTTTGTTTGTTTTTCGAAGGCGTCACGCTGGTCCGGCGCCAATGTGCACTTCCCTCACTTCTGTCTGCATGGTATTTCCATCTTTCCAGTGCGTCGAAACTCGGCGCTTGCCGTTTAAGTGGTGAACCCTCCTCAGATGAGACTCCACATGCAAAGAAGCTTCCGTGCTACTGTTCTGCACACAGAAAGAAGCCGCGGAGACTCTTCCTATTGTGCAGCAGTTCTGCTTCCGACACTCCCGATAGTGTGCACAAATACCGTATTTACGCGCATAATTTGAGCACTTTTTATTCAGAAATTAGGGCTCCAAGAAGGGGGTGCGCAAATTACGGGGGGATTTCGCGAGCGCGACTTAAAAAACTCCACAAAGGTCATAACGCGCAATATAGGTATAGTGTATGCTGCTGCGTATACGTCAGCACCCGGACCCGCACCCCACGCTGGCCGCCCCCCGAAAAAATGTTCACTCTTTTGAAAATTTTGAATTCATTTGTTTTCTTTCCATGAAAAGGGGGAACTGAGGCAAAAGGCTGAATTGCCTGACAAAAGCCTCAGCACCCATGTGCAGTTTGCAACATAGAGGCAAACTAATAATAATAATAATAATAATAATAATAATAATAATAATAATAATAATAATAATAATAAAAAAACGAGGTGTCAAATCGCGGCCTCGCACGTTATCGGGCTTGTGCAAACTCGTAAGTAGGTAGGAAACAACTTCATTTCTGAGAGATTTTAGGAAGCGGTTGGGGGTCAGACGGCAGCAAGCCCTTGAGCCATGGCGACTTCTGAGCTGTGCAACAGTGCCTCCCACTGTTCGGTTCTGGTGATTATGTATTGGGTGTGTGATAGGTTGGTGTTGGCATTCCCACAGGGAGTGGGTAGTGTGGCTGGTTGTGAGCAGAATTTGCATGTTGGGGTGTATCTATCTGGGAAGTTGTTTTAATTATCAAATGGGTGCTGGAATGAGCTGTCACAGCGCCCCACTGCGTCAGAATCCGAAGCAGTCAAAACTCATTATTGCGAGCTGGGTGCTACTACACGTTTGTGGCGGGCGATTCTGAGAATTAAATTCATGCGGTCCTAATGACAAATGAAATAAACTGATTGGCCAGTTACGTGCCAGAAACAAGTACTGGAATGCATTCGCGTGAGCAGCAAGCTTTATTATTGGAATATAGGACGCTATTTATGCTCTAAAACATGTTTATTTATGGGAAAGGGTAGTCAAAATTAAAAGTAAACAGTCATGTCCATTTGGACTCCATCAGCATCACTTGCAGCTTGCCCAAGAGCCAAGTTCGCAGTGGCAGAGAAGTAGCGCGTTGCAACATCGAGCGCTGACGCTACTTCACACACATTACATACACTTGGCAGTGGCATAGGCTCGCCGCCGCAGTCGGACTCATCACTGTCGGCTGTGCCCACTGCCTGTGAGCCCTGTGGCGTCTGCTGACAGCAGGCTTCCTCAATTATATCGAAGCCACTCAAAGGCTCCAATGTCTCCACACCGCTGTCCACGTAGCTAGCGGCACCAACAAAAAGCAAGACGCTGGCGTCCGAACTGCCATACTGCGTTGTGTACACCCCGTGATCGCAAACTAGCGACCGCGGCACAACAAAGACCTGGAACGGCTTGAGCCGAAGCATCTGCGGCAAGGGCGAGTGTTCCGGCAGCGAAAACCTGCTTCGGCATGCACCGGAGTGCGGGCTCAGACAGCCTCGTGCGCTCGGCTTTTTTTTTCTATTTTTTTTACATCTCTAGTAAACTTCCAGCGCGCTGTACTCGCTATGGGTCAACTTTTATCTATGAGGAGCGGTGTCAGCCAGGGGCTCCTACTTCGAATTAACCGTAGCGGATACCAACTTGTTCGAATTATCGGGAGTTTTCCCCCATTGAAATACAGAGGGCTATGCCGGGACCCGGGCGTCAGTTCGAATTAACAGTGAGTTCGAAATACCCGAGTTCAAATTAACGAGCTTTTACTGTATTTGTCTGTAGCAGTCGTCATGCGTTCGCTTGAATTATAGTGAGCGACTTGTGTGCGGGTGCATAGTGTCCATGATAGTCTGTATGCTGATATAATTCCTTGGTAAGTTTGAGGCCTATGCTTTTTCTCCCAAAGGCTGGCTTTGCTGCTTCACATTTCAGGGAAGTAATAATAATAAAAAAACATCTTCATCACCAAATCTGAGTGCATTTACTATACCTTAAATTATGTGGTGCAATTTCGACCATGCCGTTGGCTGCTAGGGTGCAAAATGGCCATATATCTCATCTGCTGTTTCTGCAATGTGCAGCTCTTAGTGTGTGTTCTGCAAGCTTACGCAAATCTTTCTACTACTCATTTCGATGAATGCTAAAAAGAAACGAGACTTTCAAAGTCGAAAGTTTTGAACGAAGCCCGAATTCAGGGAACTCGTCACAAAGTAAAGTGGAATTGTCTGCGCCAGCTAAGCCTAATTTTGGCGGAAGCAACGCTTCTGACAGTTCGGAGTTGGCCAGACATTCTAGCTACATTGAAAGCGTTGATAAATTCATCAGCGTATCAGAAAAGGAGATAAGGACCTTCAAAAATGAAGGTAGAAATGGTGACGAGTCGCTGAATGCTTGAATCACCTAGGTCGCCGGAGTGAGGACGGTGCAAACTATGTATCGACAAAATGGCTGCTATGCGGGAAAGAAGACTTGTGCCGCTTCTGAAGTTCAGCTGAACACAGACGTGTATTGCACGTCTGTTTCACTGGCGTACAGTAGAACCTCGATGGTATGATCCCGGCCGATACGAATTTCAGGATTCAACGAATTTGTAAAATGTCCTGACCAGAGGGCATTGCGTGCAATGGGCATAAATTAGGAAGTTACAAACAACTCCCTTACCCTACTGCAGATAATACAAACACACAAGCCGCGACCGCACCCTTGAGCATGAAGCACTATCGCGATGGAAAGAAATGCGAACAATGCAGCACCTATGCGCCCCGCTGTTCGAATTTCTTTTGATAGCGCTTTTACCTGAGTGGTAAAAAAAAAGACGTTAAGAGTCGTCCCAGAATGCATCATAGATGACTAGTCTTTGCTACCACCAAAATAAAAGTGTGATGAAAAGAAATGCAAACAGTGGAGTGCCTAGTCTCTGCTCTGTTCGCGTTTCTATTTCCCCTGTACTTGCTGCCTGTACATTATCAACGCTGCGACTGCCAGTCGTGCGACTAGCATGGAACCGATGTCGTGAGTAAGCAGTGCTGCGCGGCCGTAAATAAACCCCGTCAACCGAAAACAGATCTGTGTAAATTTTTCATACAAATTTTGTTTGTTTTGGATGACATGAATAATTTTCATGACCCCGTGAGATCTGTATGACTGAGATACTACTGTATTTGTTGAGGCGTAAACCCCCGCATGTGACCGCAGCACTGAAGCGCGTCCTTGTGCCACTGCAAGACCATTTTGCCGTGAACGTCAAAGCACTGGTTGCGGCGTATGCTATTGGAGCTAGACACAACACAACCGACTCGTCTGATTCTAGGCAATTCTTTCAAATTGTGCAAAGATTGTAACAAGAAATGAATTTCCAGGATGTCAACAAAGCAGACAGCCGAGTCA
The DNA here is from genome assembly GCF_052857255.1 of Amblyomma americanum. Classification (NCBI taxonomy): domain Eukaryota; kingdom Metazoa; phylum Arthropoda; class Arachnida; order Ixodida; family Ixodidae; genus Amblyomma; species Amblyomma americanum. The sequence goes on along the minus strand of NC_135497.1, from coordinate 66,051,648 downwards.
AAGACTCCTCGCCGCTGTCCAGCCAAGAAAGCTCGTCTTGAAGATACCACGAGCAAGTTCTAAAGCTGTGTGCCATATCACGGTACCCTGGCCTGCATTGTCTCCAATTTTCATGCATATACAGTCACCGGTCGATTTTTCGGACTCCAAGGGACCCGGAACATGGTCCGAATAATCGAACAGTCCGAAAAATCCGTGAAGTACAAAAAAACCACTTTATTGAGATGAAATCGGCTTACAAATGTCACTAATTTTACCTCGCGACAAATTTCTCTTGCTGGCGACGATTTGCGCCTGTATTTGCGCCAAAGTTGTGCTTTCACTGTACATGCTAGACAGCAAGGTCACCGCATTTAGTTGGAATACTTCCCACGCTTCTTTGACGGACCCGGAGGGGCCATGTCGTCCACAACCCGAGTGTGCACCACACCGCTCGTCAAACACACGCAAAGATGAGGCACTTTTCGTTCAAAGCAGCAGAACCGCCGGACGCAATCACAAAACGGCGAACGGATGTAACTTCGTGAAGACTGAGTGCCATACGGTCGACGCGGTCAGAGGAAGCCAAGTGACGAAACGACAAATGGCAAACGTATGAGACCCACCGCGGTGGCTCAGTGGTTAGGGAGCTCGGCTACTGATCCGGAACACCCGGGTTGGATCCCGACCGCGGTGGCCGCGTTTTGATGGAGGCAAAACACTAAGGTGCCCATGTGCTGTGCGATGTTAAAGATCCCCAGGTGGTCGAAACTATTCCGGAGCCCTCCATTACGGCACCTCTTTCTTCCTTCCTTCTCTCAGCCCCTCCTTTATTCCTTCCGGTCGAGATGCGAGATAGCTCCTGCACAATTTCCTTCCCCTAACAACCAATTTTCAACGTATGGGACAAGCAATAACTGCCCGCGACAACGTCGGCGACAAAAACAAGTTGACGGCGATGACAATCCGGCTGCCACCTCGAAGAGTCAGAGATCGCAGGGACCTCTACTGGCAACAATGAGGTACCGAACGTATGTCAAGCCAATCCAACTGCAGCGTAAATCCACCTCAATCCAAGATGGCACCTTTTGCGCCGGCAAAAAGCCGATAAGATGGCCGATTTTGGCCCGCAGGCGACTGAAATTGGTCCGAAAAATCGAACTTTCGGACTTTTGATGTCCGAAATATCCGTCGAGAATATGTATGTGCTTCTATGGGGTCACTGACGGCGCCTCATCGAGATCCGAAATATCCTACAAGTTCGAATTATTGGAGTCCGAATTATCCGTCGGCTACTGTAGTGTTGCTACAACAGCAGTAAACAACTGTTAAACTTTGCACTTGCACTTATGTCTAAAACATAAAATTGTCTAAAAATTTTTGCATGCCAAGGGAATGACATTACACTGCTTAGCTGTACTCAATGGAATGTTAGTAACAAGAAAAACAACCATTTTGCACTGTTCTGTCATGCTTACCACTATGTCCAGTAGCTGCACAAGCATGCAAGTTTTTAACTTATGCACTGCACTTAGAACATGAAGGCATCAAGCTACCTCTAACTAATAAGATATTTGGAAAGAGAAGGTAAAGCTCTGTAAGTGGTACAGTTTTCATTCCTGTAGCATTAATATTAAAAAAAAAAAGTTTTCCGTGTGGCATCTTTTCAGAGTAGCAATTTTTAACTGACACTGCGTAGCAATATGTATTACTTCAGCAAAGAGATGGCCAGATATTAGCGTCACATGGGCACAGCCAGTGGCAAGCAGTAAGGCACATGGTGCACCTGCTTGTAGAGTTGATACCAGCTACACTACGGAAGGAGCGAGATAACAGACAGATGCATAGCTTCCCAACTGGGCACCTTCAGAGCACTCGGAGCCTCAAAAATCAAGTCAGAAACAAACAAATAAACATACAAAATTTTTTAGTTGCTATGAAAGACAGAGAGTGAGAAAAAGATTGTGAAAGAAGAAAACTAGACCAATGCTGTTCTCAAGTAGGATAACGTGACTTCGTTTGCTCTCCCACTGTACAGCTCACCTCATGCATAGAGCCATATGTATGTTCCATTTGCGATTATCCTCTCACTGCAAAGTCATTTTATTCATTATAAAACGCACATAGCATGCTCACATGCATCTTTTGGGGGCACTGCTGTTAAGACAAACTTCTGATAAGCTGAACAAACTCTTCACCTCAATGTATCGCGAAATGAAAATATTTCAACAGCCGCCAACTGAATGCCGTGTAACACAGTGATAAATGTCCATTTCTTTTCTTTTTTTGCAATGGTATATGCAGGTTTACTTACTTTATTTTGTTTAGCAGGCACAGACAGAGTGAAAACTCAAACATAATAAAAAAGCATTGCAATAAAAGGAGCAACGAGAAAAAAAAATAATATACATTTTTCAACCACAATTCTGTGTACATAACTGAGATGTTCTTTTATCAAATGAAATGCAAGTGTGAGAAGCAGCCTCCTAAATCCTGGAAGATACGTGCAGGCCACCGGATTTTCGGACATGTTCAAGACATGTTCCGACAGGGTCCTCAAAGCACTGACCCGGTGGCTCGTGGCCTTGCTGTGCAACCTCAACGAAAAATCGGGCTCTGTCCTATCAAGGCAGTGTGCTTTTGGCAGGTTCAGCCTCTCGGGTGCCTCCAGCGGGACGAACCCTCCGCTGTCCTTCCTTTAGGACTCTGCTGCAAACACCTTGCCGTCAACATCAATCACCTCCGTAACACCGGGACATGACAGAATTTTTCTTGTGTTGAACTCTTCCTGAACTGTTATTTTGCACTTCTTTGCTTTTTATTGTTTTGCCTGCGTATCCGCGCACATTACATCACTTCTTGCATCATCCTGCATTCTTGCGTGAGGTTATTTGTAATTATTCCTGTGTGTTCATAGCTAGTTGTTTGTGCCGTGTTATTCTGTAATTATAAAACTGTCGATTTTCATCTGGTATAAATGTTGAGCTTCTTTCTATAAGTGCAACTTGCACTACCTCAAACTCCTCCTTTCGATCCACACGATGCATAGGTCAACCAGCTTAATGAAATTAATGTGCCACAAAGCTCTGCAATGGGAAGGTGGGTAACCGTTGAGGGGATCTGTGCTTTAACCCCACCCATTGCAGAAGTTTGTGGCAGCAAGTGCAAGTCTCAGAGTTCACAATCTCCTTGCTAGCACCATCAGACAAACCACTGCTGAACCTACCACTTTGAAGGCTGGGCCAAGGATGGAGGGTCGGACTTCTGGATCTTGAGCAAGACTCTCATAGGGTTCATTTCATTGTTTGGAGGTTCCATTTGGGCGAACTCAATCAAGGTGATTCCAAGACTCCAGATGTCAGCCTTGTAGTCATATGGATTGTCTCGGTAAGTCTCACATAGGACCACTTCAGGTGCCATCCTAAAAACCAGAAGATAGTAAGGCAGTAATTACTCATTCGCGTCCATTAAAGTGCAGTATGTATGGCTGCAATGGAAAGCCATACAGCTGTCACAGAAATTTCGTAGTTGAAGAAAAATTCAACCTGGTCACCCAAGACAACTGCCTTGGAGTGCCCAGCAAGTAGATGGTATGGCGAGACCAAATCGGTCAGCAAAATATAAGTGGGAACGATGTTAGTGCAAAGTTTGGGGGATTCCCCAAGGTGGGTTAAATGAGGATATAACAAAATTGAAAGATGTCTGGGAGTTTTCATTACACCCAGGATTTCGTTACATGCAGTTTTCGAGATAAGACTCGAAGGACAACGCAGAACGGAAAACAAAATAAGAAATAAATGTAGGTGAAATCACGTTGAAAAAGTTTACAGAAAACATTGTTACCCTGTTACGTTCTGCACTGACAGCACGACTGCGAGCAGTCAACCGGCTCGCGCAACACTGCTAAGAGTGGGGTGGGGAGAGGGGGGGAGCACCCAGGCCGAGCTAGAGGAGAGCACGCTCAGTCGAGCTGCCACCGTAGACCGGCCGCGGAGGAATATGCTTTTTCCCGTATGTTCCCCCTCTGCTGTTGCCCCTGAAAACAGACTCTTCGCCTTGCGTCGCCGGCACTCCGGCCATTCCCGCTACCGAGTCCCGACATGCGAGAACTATCGGCACTATCGGCACCAAAATCATGCGAGCAGCCACATGGAGGCGATTAGGCGCACTGCTCATGCCGTTTCATTTCTGCTATGCCCCATTTTTTTCAATTTTGATGGCTAAACCCCGAGCAAGATCTTGCGACGTTTGGATCAGAATTCTCGGAGGGCAAGTTGGTGACCGTTCATGTTGACTTCACAGCGTGAAACAGACAAGGACGAAAGACACGAAATGACAGGGACGAGCGCCAATGTTTGTGGATTTGTGCCATCACCACCGACGGTGCCCCCATTACCTGTACAGCAGCAACAAGTCCCACAACAACGTTTACACGCCTAGCGCCCCCACTTGGCCGATACTCCCACCCACACCGCGGTGCTTCAATCGTAATTACGTCATCGATCGCACACGTGTGCTTCATTTTAATAAAAACATGCGTGCACAACGATAGGAGGACATGAAAAACAGCCTGATAAGCCAACATTAGAAAGCCAACAGTAAAGTAACAAGACAAGCGAACATTCATGCTATTCTGCTTTTGCATGTTTATAGAATTTAGGCAAAAATTCTCCGATTTTTTCCACTGCTTCTGAGCATAACTGTTGTAGTGCCATGTGGTGCGACGTTCCAAAAGCGTTGGAGCACGGTGCACTGCGTCAACTGCGGTCGCTGGTTGCGATTGAACATGTTCCTCTCATGTCAGTTCGTGCTTTATCGTCGTGAAACTTTTCTGCCAAATTTCGTAACTCAGCACAATCTAACAGAGAGTCGGCACCGCGAGTTCGTTATATCAAGGTCAACTGCAAAACCTTTGTTACATGGAGGTCTCAAGTACACGCGCTCCAATGGGGGCGGTGTTGGCGAATTGAGAAACTTTATAATAATCTAGGAATTTGCTATATAGTGGTTCGTTACATCTAGTTTAACTGTAATTACTTGTTAACTTCCACCCGAGCGCAGCCAGTGCAGCGGTGGATATTAATAAGTAACTACTCCCCTGTTACAAATCTACTCTGCCTTCGAGGATTTCCCTGAGCTTCGCACTAAAATCAAAATATGTAAATTACCACATTAGTAGTAAAAGACAGTAGCAAAATACTCAGAAAAAAAAAACACACTTTTTACCTGAAACAATATTAAGTTAAATAGAGTATGACACCTAATTTTTGGTTGCATATTTCCTTCTTTGTAATGATGTGCAAGACATTGGTACAGTCAAACTTCGTTAATTCGGCCCCATGTTAATTCGGATAATTCGGCCTCCCTGCTCCCTCCTGTGAAAAATGCACATAAGTCAATGGCAGCACACACTTGTTAATTTGGAGTGAAATCGCGCGCGTACCGGTTAATTTGGACTGAACACATGCCAGGAACGGCGCTGAGGTCAGTTTTCGACACGCACTGCTACTGCCATCATCCAGTGCCAGGCTGGAAACCACCCCGTTAAAAAACCTGTCAATTCAGAAATTCGGACTGCTGCCGGGGTCCCGCCAAACGCCAATGCGTCTATGGTATTGGAAGCTCGTTTTATTCCGGTGCCGCAGGGCTCACATCAGTTAATTCAGATGGCCCCCAAATGGACACCGTGGCGAGGTATGACGTGCTCGACAGGCGATCGTCCAAATATTCGTAAAAAGGCCTGAAATGCATATTGCTCAAATAAAACATTTGACGCAACTGTAAGAAATCACTGTTGTTGCACAGTTTTCGTTTAAAAGGAGATAACAATTGCTCTCATTCCCACAAAATAAATTTTGCTTTCATGCAGACGGTTTTTGGCAGTTTTCGGGGGCCATTCAATAATTCAGACGTTTTTTTTCAACTACCTTGAAGTTTGAATTGAAGGGCTTTTACTGTATACACGTACCACCGCATGGTATTTGCCTATGACTGCTATATGTTTCAGTTTCAGCAGCCGAACGGTGGCTGTGACGCCAAAGGTCCATATACATCATGTGAGGCATAGAAAAAGTGCGATATAAAGCTGCGTTGTCGTTTTAATTCACTATCATGCTAAGGCCAGCCTACCTCAAGGTCAACGAATGAAGAAGCAGCGATTATATTACAGTTTTTTCATGCCTCACATGACATATATCGATCTTTGATGTCGAAACCGAAACTGAAACAGCACTAGTGAGAAAAAAAAATAAAATGACCCACCGCGGTGGCTCAGTGGTTCGGACGCTCGGCTACCAAGCCTGAGTTTCCGGGGATCAAACCTGACCGCGGCAGCTGCGTTTTGATGGAGGCAAAACGCAAAAAGGCGCCAATATGCCATGCGATGTCAGTGCACGTTAACGATCCCCAGGTGGTCAAAATTTTTCCGGAACCCTCCACTATATGGCACCTCTTTCCTGCTTTCTTTTTTTACTCCCTCTTTTATCCCTTTATACAAATTTTCCTTCCTGTTTGTGAAGTGGCAACTTTAAAATTATGTAACTCCACTTCTGTGATAGGCAGGATAATTTTACCCTTATTGCATAGCTTGACGTCAAGACAAGCCAATGGCATGCATTCTAACAAGTTCATTGCAGCAGAATTTCGTTACAGCTCTCCTACTTGTACATAAAATTAAATGACATATTTACGGTTTATGGGGGTTTCACGTCCCAAAGCAACTCAGGCTATGGGGGGCGCCATAGTGAAGGTCTCCGAAAATTTCGACTGCCTGGTGTTCTCTAACGTGCACTGACATCGCACAGTACACGGGCCTCTAGAATTTCGCCTCCATCGAAATTCGGCCGCCGTCGCAGGCGGGATCGAACCCGCGTGTTTCGGATCAGCAGCCAAGCGCCAAAATACATGGTCCCTGACGATTTCACAATTGAGAATTCATTAATAAATTTTTTTTTCTAAGAACAGCTTCCCCGCCTTAAGGCGTGGTTCAGGTGCCCACTGAGATGTGAGGCAGTTACTGTGCCATTTCCTTTAAAAAAAACAACAACAAATTCCTGAGAGGAAAATTCAATTATAAATTATTTACTAGTAGTAGGCGAATACTACGTGATGATCCATGTATAGCCATGTCTTACGCACCATTAGCAAAAAAAGAAAACATGCAAACAAAATTAGCTGCCTATACTCCTTTACATAAAGCACTACTATGCCTTGCTATGACCCAAAGCAACAAATAGAATATGCAAAGCTCTGCGTTACACCACAAGAATCATACAATGCAACCAAAGTTTTACCTGTTCAATAAAAGTAAATGCTGCTACTGGGGCCAGAAAAAGAAACCACAGTCGCAGCATAATCTGCAGATTGCTTAATTCAATGGTTCATAATGGCAGATAGCTAAGAATTAGGATGTAAAACACAACAGTAACGAAACCAAAGTTTCACGAGATGCATGCGTGTGCATATCAAGAACAATGAAATAGTACATGAAATGCTGTTACTGTGACCAAAAGCTGAAATCAGGCTACAAGATAATTGGCAAATTGCTATATTCAGCGACTCATTACAGCAGACAGATTGCAAGTGTGTATATATGCAATGCAATAGAGAGGTGTCCTGCCTTATTTTCCTGACAGGCAAAGTGTCTGCCATTAAAGAGCATATAGAGGCATTTCCATCAAATGCTACCCTCCGCGTGCGCGCGTTTGCATGTATTAATATTTGCTCCATTACTCTAGCACTTTATGCTCATAATTTACTTGCAAAATCCACTACTAATGGCTTTTAAGGTGTAAAATGATTAATCTTCAGTCATAATTACTTCACGTAAAAAGGACAGGCTGGGAATAGGTTAACAGTTATATAACTAACTGGCCCTCAGTTCTTGTTTAAAAAAAAGCTTTGAAAATAAAAATGCTGACGTAACTCTTACCAGTAAGGTGTGCCAATGAATGAATCTCTCTTCTGAAGTGTATGCTTGTTCTTTGCAGAAACGCCAAAGTCGGCTGAAAACCACGAAAGCATTGTATAAACCACTTGTAACAGCAACTTCCTTCATCTAGTCCATTACTCATGCGACTTAGAAATCAGAGATATCAGACAAGATAAGAACACAAGATGCACGAACGCCAGTAACTATCAGGGCTCTTGCCTTGTCTATAACGGCTTTTGCTCTGCTTTTAATGCGAAAGAACTACTCTGATGGGTAAATCCCAAGCACGATCTTGCGATCTGCGGGTTCGTGCAATCACTGCTGACGATGTCCATTACCTGTACAGCAGCAACAAGTCCCACAACATAATTTACACTCCTAGCGCCCCCACTAGGCCCATACTCCCGCCCACACCGCGCCACTTCAATCGTGATGACGTCATCCATCAGCAGCCATTGCACATGTGTGCTTCATTTCGACAAAAATGCGTACACAATGATAGTACACAATGATAGTACAAAATGAAAAGCAGCATGGTAAGCCAACCATAAAGTAACAAGACAAGCCGACGCTCATGCAATTCTGCTTTCGCACGTTGATAAAATTTAGGCAAAAATTCAGGCATTTTTTTCCATAATTCAACCAAACAGACTGTGTTAGGCAACCAAAATAATTCATTTTTCAGTGCTTTAGTGTAAGAGGAGGCCACAAAATAAGGAAATGTTTGGAGAACCATGTTTAGGGAACCATGAACTACATACTTCATTAATGGCAGAAGTACAGAATAGCCAACAGGTGCAACACAAAGATCAATTATAAAGAATAAATCATAACATGGTAACTATGAGCTAAAGCCACTTACTAAAAACAATATAACAATCATGCGATTCAATAACAAACTAATTAGAATAAACTGCAATAATCAAGCAGCAAAAAAACCAAAGTTGCAAGAATGTACCAGTTTAATCACTGAGGTTAGATGATGATGATACAGTTGAATCTGTATAATTCGAACCTAAAAGGGACTGAAAATTTGTTTTAATTACGCGGACTTCAAACCAAGATGAACCAACCAACAGGACCAAGATTCCAGTTCGAATAAATTGGTAAACAATTGTTTCTCATTAATATGGACACTTCCGTTCCAAAGCAAAATTGTCCTTAAAGCAAGTCGTCTGTAATAACGAATCGTGAACGAAATTGACGCATGTTCGTCGCAATTCTGCCGAACCTTAATGCAGAGCAAAAGCTGCTTTTCAGTAATTCTTCCAGCAATTCTTTACTTTCATTTGCTTTTTATTTTTGTCACTTTCTATTTTAATTAGCTTGTTGTTATTTTATTTCATATTATTATTGCTTTCATTTTTTTATTTTTTATTTTGCGCTTTGCTGTCTTCCAACGTTGTTTTGCTTACCGACATGACGAAGAACGCGAGAAGTACAGCTTTCGCTTAAAAAAAAAAAATGCTATGATAAGGGTCTGCTTCAGTTCACAGAGGTGGTCGGTGAGTTTCAAATTAGATGCAATTTTGGGAGGACTAAACCCATTATTCTGGCTGCCATTATGATTGCAACAATGCAGTGCAGCTTCCCGCACCTAGACCTGGTATGTGTATGCATACCCGCCAGGTTCACAGAAAAGGCATTCGAGGGAAACGGGGAGGGTTAAAAAAACACTTCTCAGGAATCAAGGGATGGAATTTTTCACAGGCATTAAAACCGGACTGACTTTTATATATATTTACAATAGAGCAAGAATTGCCTGTTATGTCCAACCACTTATGTTTGTCCAAATCGCCAACATGCTATGTCACTAGCTACAATGATCCCTGTTACGAAATATTCGATATGGCAGAGGCTGCCAGGTTCAGGAAGTCCTTGCAATAGACCCGAGAGTAAGAATGTCCGTCCCTGTGACACTTCATGAAAGGTATGCGTCAGATATTGATGTTAAAAAATGGCTGTGAGTTTTCTAGAGTCTCTTCCATTCAGCATTGCCATGCTGTATGGTGAGGATTCCTACAGCAGTACCTCTGAGATACGGCTAAATTTCAAAAGCCCATCTGCACCTTCAAGCTGGGACAAGGCACTCCTCTACACATCAGCTTGTGGCCAGACTATTGGAGAAGGTTCTGGGCATGAGAGCATTTCATACAAAACTGTCAGAATGGTGGAGTCTCCCAGATTATCCGGGAGAATCCAGACTTGGCAAGTAGATGTGTGTACGATATGCTTGATTGCGTCTCACGGCTAGATGACCTAACTCCTGCTACGACTGTTCCTATCCCGTGACCTCTTGACTCATTTCACTGACAACAGCTCAATTATGCATTCTTTGTAGCACAAACTACAGATAGATCTTTTTCCACAGCCATCCATGCAGTACGGCATATTGTATGGGAAACAGACTTGGCAATTTTGCACTTTTCCACTGCATTCTACAGGTGACCTGCACTCAAGATGCAGAAAGTGGAACACCTGGTTGGGGTAGCAAAATTTTGTTCTTATCACTATCCATAATAATGCGATAAAAATACATGGGACCCAATAGGCTCTGTGCATTTTCCCCCTGTCCATTGCCCGGACAGCAAGTTTCCATATTAACAAGGCGTAAATGCATTGAAAAGTTTTGTCCCCAAAAAAATTTCCATAATTCGAGTCATCCATATTAATGGGGGTTATATACATGAGGCATGACTGTAGTTCAAATTCACTTAACCCTGGTTTTGAATAACTTGGGAGGAACTATTGAGCAACAAGGGTAGGGAAATAAGGGGCTCATTACGACATTTAATGAAGGACAGCAGCAGTCACCTAAAGCAAGGAAAGCATTAGGAAATCTTTTTATGTCTTATATTGTGGTGATAATCGGGAATTAATAGTACAATTATATTATGGCTGAAAGATAACTGATTAGAGAGCAGAAGAAAAAATTGGAGGGGACACTTAAGCTCTGCCTTAAGGGCATGACACAATAGCATTAATGGGTCAATGTCCATATATGCGGAATTGCTCATTCTCGACTTCACATTCACAGATATCCCTTGGAGTCCACATACCACTGCTGGCACAGTGGCGCTGTCACCGGTGTGGCTTGTGTGACCTGCAGGTTGCTCTTCCCGAGCAACGTCTCGCGACCAATCATTAACTGCCACCTCTCACGGTGGCCAGTTTGCTCACAATTCAGTGGGCAGGCTGCGATGACACCACAAGGTCACATGACCTAGGTGGTCCACCTAGGTTGCTTCTCCGGGGATTTCTCACTCAGAATGCCAACGACGCCGGATTTTTTGCAGAACGGGAGCTTTAATGCGATAAGCCTCAAAGCTATTGTGCTAAAAACAACCAAATGCTGCCGGTGGGATCTGAACCCACAACCTCCGAATTTCGTGTACAGTGCTCTATCAACTGAACTGCGGCTATCCAATCTTCTACATTTGGGGGCATTTAAGTTGCATATAACCTAACCATGAGTGTTCAGCAATGCCACCCTCATCAGCCATAAAATAATTATAATATTAATTTCCCATTGATTAGCCCCACAAAATTTAAAAAAGGAGAGTTAGAAACATTCCCCTACGCTTTCCTTGGTTTCAGTGACTATTGGCTTCCTTCGTATGTTAGGAAGAACCAGTTTTGAGACTTCTGCAGTTTGTTGTTTGACTCACAAAATGTGGAGTAAACTCCCTGTAACTGCAATTTATTTCAGAAAGTAAAATACTGTTCTGTACAGGCCTGTTGTAACTAAGATTAATTGGCAGAAGGGCAAATCATGTCAAGGAAAGTGTCATGATACAATACTGAACAGCTCAGGATGGTAGGTTTATGGTGCTTGAGATAATGTAAAGCCATGCTATTTGTCATGTTGTACGATAACTGACGTCCTGTCTTTCTGCCTTGTGTTGTGTCTGTTTTCGCACCTGTAACCAATGATGTACAGTATGCTAGTTAGACTTCAGGGGCAGTAAATATGGTTTTGTATTAACCAATAATATTAATGAATATGCACACACACAAAGATTAATGCAGATCATTCCCTTTAAGATGCTCTCTGCCAAAATGATTCCTGCTTGGTTTCCTAAAGACACACTGCAACAATCTAGTAACCAATGTGAACCATTGAACTTGTGTACATTGGTTAACATGAACTCTTGCAGTGCCAAAAGAGAATGGAATGGGCTCATAGAATATACAGGTGGCTTTGCACTGCAGGGGTCTGCAATGCAAGGTACATTCAACTATATAGGCACAATAATACTTTTTTTTCCTAGGAATACAAGGGCTGTGACCAGCTTTTAGCAGACATTGGGCACATGGCCTGCTATAAGACAAAACAGCTAATCACACACAAAAGGATGAAGCCCATAACAAACGAATGCTTGATTGAAAACTTATCCAGGGTGCTTAAACGTTTCTTTGCAAAAATCCTCCTCATTTATATCTGTTTCACTCTTGGTTCACTAACTGTGTCATTATGCTCAAAATTCTAACTTTGTAGGCCCTTCTTTTCAAGTAGCCCGGGACCACTCCCTGTGTATGACCAGTAAACATGTTTAACAGGAAGAGCACCTCTCAGCCAAGTTAAAGGAATGTGGCAACAGAACGCTACGTCAGCTTCTCCATTTCTTCTGGCACAACATCTTTTGTGCCACAGACAGCTGACATGCTCTTCCTAAACTAGTTCACAGGAGCTGGTACATGTTTGGGTGCAATCCTACCTATGTGTGTCCTGCAGAAGTAAAAGGCAAATGTGACGACAGCACCTGCTGGTATTAGAACGGCCATGAGTGTGGCGTTCCGATCGAGCAGGTTAAAAAATAAACAATACCCGAGGATGTCACATGGGCACTTTCAAAGGCTACTTTGAGATTCTCAATCACCATCAAACTCGAAGGACTTGTGCTGCTGCCACATGGCAAACTCAATCGCTGTTGAGAGATTCCATTATCTCGCACAAAGGTGGTGAGGCACCACCAACAATTTCATAGCCATGCAAGCAATGAGCCTACAAGTTTAACCTGCAAGATTAAAAAAAAATTGTTTGTCTAGCATCCCAGGTGCATTTGAAAAGCCGCTGAAGCAGCTTTTCAAATGCATCTGTGATTTGTTACAGTAATTTTAATCACTCTTGAAATTGATTTCCTTGTTTAGGTATTTCGAATTTCCACATTTTTCAGGGATGATACTGCTCTTACTTTATTCCTAAGAATGTTGCTGCAAGCCTTCCATGTCTCATGTCACCACTCAAAGGTCCTCGAAATCTTGATGGCCATTGGAGTAGCCAGTGTAGCAACACTCAAATGGCCTTTGAGTTGATAGACTATCAGTTCAGTGGCCTGGGTATTCAATGGGTATTAACGCCACTTAGCGACAAGCTTATCTCAGAACTTTGGCACTGGTATCAGTATGCAGGGTTTTATGCCTCGAAGCTGCATGTGAGCTATGCGGAACATTGTAATGGATGCCTCCAGATTATTTTCGACCCCCTGGGGCTCTTTCAAGTGCACAGATATTGAGCAGCACATAGGAATTACTGAATTTTGCCTCCACTGAAATGTGGCTGCCATGGCCAGGATTCGAACCTGCAGCCAAATGTCAAAGCCACTAAGCCACTGTAATGGGTATCTAAGGACTTTGAACCACATTTAAAACCAAGGCCTGTTATTTTTTAAGCCACAAATTTGCTAATAAATGCTACAAAAATTGCTGTCTGTGTACAATTATTACTTTTCTACAGAAGTACAGCCATAAGTCACACAAGTCATCTTTTAGAGAAGGGGATCTAAAATGTGCCTAGATTATGCAAAACGAGCTTAGCAAGCACTAAGCCATTTATAAACACACAGATTATATCTCTAATGGTAAAAGAGACACTTTGATCCAGTAAGTTTGTTCCCACTATGCCTTAGTTATGCGATCAGTCAACGTGGTGGCTCAACTAGGTCCACTACAGATTTCTTAGCCTATGTCATAAACACAGCCAAGGCTTTGGCACCATTCCTGGCTACTTTCACTGAAGTGCTTTATTATCCACAGAATAGTTCCATAAGCTATATATCAATGGGTAACCATCATCCACTAATCAAATCTGGAGAGATTTCATGTAGATGTTTCAATTCTCAATTACCTTAAGCTGAACCAGAACTCCGGCAACAGTCTGTCTAATACTTAAAGACACTTGCATTACATCTTTTTATGTGGATAAGAGAATGGCTTACAAATCAAACATTCCCATTCAGGATACCACAGCTATTTGCCAAACAAACACATGTAAAATATGCCTCATGAACTGTATGCTTCAAGAAAAAGCATGCAATTCATGAAGTATGCAATGTATTAGTAGGTAAGGTAAGGGGTTTGCAGTGAACAACCAAATGGCACAAAAACTGAATGACACAGACAATTTTAAAATGAAAAAAAAAAAAAAACAGAACTCGTATCTCAAAATAAGTGCTAACAAAATATTGTTCTCCAATATAAGCAACCAAACTACTCTACTCACCTATTTTCACGTCTCCATCCAAGGTGAGAAGAACATTGCCAGCCTTCAGATCCCTATGGATTACTTTTTTTGAGTGCAAGAAGCGAAGTCCTTCACAGATCTCATGGCATAGGTAGCGAATCTGTGGCTCTGTCAGTGGCTTTTCCAGGTCGATCATTATTCCATCCACTGCTCCAGCTTCGCAAAACTCTATCAACATCTGTCAGAACAACCACTGACTGGTCAAAACACATCACAGAATAATGCCTAGACATAGAAATACTGCAGAACAAATTCCTCACTACGGACATGCAACATGTACTGCACATGAGAAAAACCTCACAAATTTAAACCCTGAAGTCCGTTCCAACACAGGTCACCAACATTTAGACTATGTGCTCCTGCTAATTCTCATTAATTCTCATCAAGAAAATACTGAAATGAGCAGAAGACTTGCCCTGCAGCTTAACCTACTCAAAGTGCACTCTACTGAAATGGTAAAGCATAAATTGTTTTGCGCCTTTTTGAGGAGTACCTGGTAACACAAGCAGTATTCGTGGCTCAAGCTTCAGCAAGCAAAGAAGAATGACAGGTGCCGCCATGCATTTTCCAAGGGCCAAACAAGCCATTTTTGCCTGCCGGTCAGCCCGACCTCAGACAAAAGCACCCCCTCCTTGTCCTTATATATGAGCACTCAGTCATTACCATCTGCACCTTGTGTACGCCCAGCTGTTGCGAATAACTATTGGATCTGACAAGCAATGAACAAAATGAAAGCACAATGCTCGTAAGTAAACTATTATGCCACATTATTCCTGCTCTACGATAGAAGCAGTACAGTCAGAGGAGAAGTGAAAGTTTAACACCATCATCAATGTGACATATGACAGACATGTCACAATTTCACAGCCATGTTTTTATTTTTAAAATTTCAAACAGTTCGGCTACAGTTATATGACACTGAAGTATTCAGATGTTTCTTTTAATCACAATCACTTCACAATCACCAAGTGGAAAAAATAATAATAAAGTTAAAACCTATTTGTTTTGCAGACCACAAGCATTTTCCTGCTATAGATGACAAATTGAAAAATGCATGCACAGTTTGCACTCAACATAATGCAAGCAATGTAGACCCTGAGCCCATACACCTACATGCACACAATAGCAAACAGGAAAGTCTCATATCTTATCAGGCGACAGATTACTCAGCTTAGGATGAGGCATTCCACTGGAAACCAGCCAAATCCCTCTCCCTCTAAAATGCGATGGCAGGCCAAGGCCATAGCTTCTGCTAAATGAAATAACGGGTAAGACACACAAAGGGGCGTTTCTACATCCTTCTGAAACCATAACAGTGGCTGACACAACATCCACATGAAGCCCCACACATGATGAAACCCTCTTTGAGCAATTTCCGTGAACACTGTTCGTCTCAACTAGACTGCTGGCATGAATTAAAAAAAAAAAAATTTCCAAAGCAACCCGTCCTTGCCACTTCCAATAGGGCTTTGTTACACATTTCAAAATCGCAATACACTTCCTTACACCAACTGATGAGAATGATAATTGTTGTGGCCAGGCCCTTTATAAAGGGCTATCAAGTTTGACTCGGATCACGTAAAAATGAAAAAAAAAGGACTAAACGAAATGTAACAAGGTAATTCTTCACCAAAGAGGCAACAGTCTCACCTACTAGTGCAACAATTACCAATGTTGCCAACATGGGCATGGCTTACTACATTATAAGCAGTTTTGGAAAAAACCATTGAAAACTATTATCTTTTCCAATGCAAAAGTTGTGCTTGCTGATTCAATTGGCAGATGGTTAAATCATAAATGGAAGCAAAATTGCAGTTTGTTGTGAAGTTAGCATTTTTGTCAAGCACACTCATATGTATACAGTAGAACCTCAATAACGAGAATGCTTCCCGATTTCTGGTACATGGGATGGCACACCACTGATACTTAACAAGAACAGGACTTAATCATGAAGAAACAGGATTAGGACCGACTAACAGGATTTATCTCGCATGTAACACTTAAAACTAGAGATATTTAGAGACCACAGCACAAAATGTGCAAAGTGTAATACCTCCAATCTTACCATGTACTAAATCAAGTTGTCTTTACATACCATGCATACAATTAGGGTCATTATTTAGCCATTTGTGAAAAGCAATGCCTTCAAAATGAAAACAAAAACAAACAACATACCCATAATTTGCCTTCAAAAAAGAAAGCTTCCTTGAGGTCCACAATGTTTTGATGCTTGCACTCAACAAGAATGTCAATCTCAACTGTGAAATCTTCCAGATCATCTTCTCCTTTTAGCTCGCATATCTTCGCTGCAGCTAGTATGTTGGTTACTTTGTGCCGGGCCTGTTAACACAAGACTGTTCATTGGAAAAATGCACGCAAGCTTCCACCAGTGTACAGACCCAGCCACACTTCTGCGTGGGCTGCATGCATTGCACTACAAGCAAAGAAAGTGACATGAAAGCAGCTGGGTGGTTCAGCTTTGCGCTTGTGTGTGCAGCTTGCATGTCTATGGGGCTTCCCTTGCCAGCACTACTGCTGAAACCAAGCAGCGACGGTCATATGCTGCTTTCATTATTCCTCCGCGCACAGCTCGTGCACTCGGGAGCAGTGTGACTGAGTCTGTACACGTTTGGAGATTAGGTTAATCAAAGGCAAAAAACAAACAAACACACACATCGTGGTTGAACTGAACGCATGTTAAATTAATTTTCATTAACATTTCCTGCAAAAATTTCGAGAACTCCACAAACGGAAACATACAGAAATAGTAATCAAAACAAACAGTTAAAAAAAAAAAACAATCTTATGGAGGCACAGCGCTTGAGCACCACAGCAACGCAAGTGATCTGGCGGTCGCACAAAACAAGCATGAAGAACCTTCGCGACCAAGAACAACGCGAGGAACGGCGGTGCTGCTACTGAAGGAATTTCCGGAATGCCAGCGTAATGTGCGGCCTCAAAACAAACGCTAAGGAGGACGGACGACATCTGGCTTCATGAAGCGTCGTACTCACAAACGAAACGAAGTATATGAAACACAACGCACTTCATGTACAATGAACTGCGAGAAGCAGAAAGCAGCAAGCGGTTACTGATCGAGCAGGCAGCTGCGAAAGCTACTCAGCTTGATGCGGCCTACGGACGAACCGAGGCTAAACCACTGCATTTTGCTTCTTGCGGCCACAATCACATACGATTATATTGGCTTAGTGGCAATTCAAGGCGATATTTCAATTGCGCGCTGGAGAATGAGAAGTTGGCAATGACGTTCAGAACTAAACTCCAATTCATCACACTGCGCGATGCAGCATAGATTCCGCGCTCAGACTCGGGGCGATTTCCGCACACACATCGACGCAACACGTACTACTAATAATCTCACCTTGTATACTTTGCCGAAGGCGCCGTCTCCCAACTCTCCAATGATTTCCCAGTAGTCTTCCGGATTCTCGTCAAAGCGAATATTACTACAAACTTTGCGACGCTTGGCATCTCCTCCTCCTACACCGCCTAAGTTGAATATCTTCTTGAAGTTGGAAATAAACGACGACATGCTTCTACACCACCTTGGCCTCAAACTAGGGATGTCAGGACAACTGTTCCACTCGAGCACATGTCATGAGCGCTGGTACGTCAGAGGCAGCTGCCAAAATCCGACGTTCCTGCCACGCACTTCACCGCAGGCTGGCTGCTACTAGGCCTAAAAGTTACAACGGGAAGTAGGATCGCCGTGCTGGGCCTCATGTAGTACTCGAGTCTGTGTTGAACGTCGGCGCTGGTCACATTGCGGCCGAGCCGTCACGCTGATATTCGCAGGCCGCACGAACAGCAGAGACCTGAGTTTGGCCGAGGCTTCGACAACTCAATAATTACACACACAGACAAAACGACAAAACTCGGCTATCAGACGATTCACCTAGTCGGCTGCCATATTGCAATATGACGTCACCTTTATAGTTTTACGCGCGTCCGACAGGTGGTTGCAGAAATGGACACCCCTTGAGACTGCGGCGACTGCCGGGCGCAAGTGACGGGAAGTTCAAGGCTACATTTTTTTTCGCTGCATCCCTAAGCGTTCATCTTAACGTCCCCCCAAAGAAAAAAAGAACGGTAATATGCAACGGTGCGCGAGGTGGCAGCTTAGCCTGGCGCAAGTTCTATTAGATTTTGTGATTAGTTTTCTCTACAGTTCGCTCAAACGTTCCGCGACAGTAAAAGTCGAGACTCCGGAGCAACGAGACACGCAACACAGATGCCAAGGGTACAAAAGGGAGGATTGTTGGGCCAGTTGGTTCAAGATTCAAGACTGAAAACGGCGCGTAAAAAACGGGGTTCTTGTCCCGTTTTTTACGCGCCGTTTTTCGCGCTTGTAGCACTTGACACTACTGCTAGCCTGTACGCACAGATGCACAAGCTTTTGAAATGGATACAGTAAGTACACACAGTGACTTAATACCATTTTATTTATCACGAGTGTAACAAAAATGCCTTTTATGTACAAATGGATGGACAAGAAACAAGTGGCAGAAACTGTACTGTACATCTTACTGTACTGTACAATTTAGTGCTACTACAGGCAAGGTGTACAACTGTGAAAGCATCCAACTGTGACAGCATGCACAAAGCATGCTTTTGAATTAAGCGGAACACGATGTACGTTCTTTGCTCACAGTTTCACATAAATTAACATTTCTGTTCACCAAGAAAAATGTTTATTAAAATATAATCTATCATACTGGCACACTTTCAAGGAAAACATGGTGCAATAATTTTTCACTGTAGTCAGATACAACTCAAGAACTCGAGTGGCAAATGCCCCTCAAAGGAGCCTCTCGAGCCACTAACATTGACCAGTTCTCATGACGTCGCAGTCAATCCTCGAGTGTGAATTTGCAGGCAACTGGCAAGTGCCTCTGGGAAATGGGATTAACCACGACATTACAAACAGTCAACACCATTGGCTGGAGGACCTCCTTTGAGGGATATTTGCTGCAGCATTTTTTACTTGTACCCTGCTACAGAAGCCAACAAGACGCAACACTCTTTTTGCCAAGAAAACTGCCGCTGTTAAGGAGGATAGCAAAAGGCACACAAATATGTACAACACCCGAGCAGCTTACAAGTAAATTTGTTGCCTTCTGTGCAGAGACCACACATCACACTATATCGCCACATCGCCTTTGCAGATAGCCACCTAGATAAAATGGCTGCAAGAATTTGGGAATGCTGCTCAGACTTTTCAATTTTATATGTCCTATTGCCGTAAAGAATGCTATAAATGAAGCTGTACAAGTTATTTACACATGCATAAAGAAGAAGCAGCATTAGAGAACACTCCTGATGAGTGTAGTAAAGTGCAAGCACACACCTACTTTCAACATGACTCACACAGAATGCAAATGATTCAAAGTGTTCTTGGCCAACTGCTATGGAAAGTCCCATGCTGTCATCACATAGGTGGAACAGCACAAATGAACTGCCAGAGGACTTGTATTCATTTACTAAATCCACGGCTACCAATAAAAATTTGAAAATAAATTGCAATACCATGTGCAGACGATAGAAAATTTACTAGAGATATATGTAAGCACCTACTGCACTGTAACACCATTCCAGAGCTGCATGCCAATGGTACTGATACTATGCTCACAAGCAGTACTTCAAAGTGATATCCATAATGAAGGTTTCGCATGAGTAATGGAATATTTCACAGAACAGCCAATAAACTACATCACTTTTCATACAGTAGGCATCCAATTGCTGCCATCCTGAGGCATTAAATTACCTGATATTAATAAAACAATGTCGACTATCCACCATATCCCAACACCGCCAAGCGTCAGCAGCTTTCCAACTGCTGTACCTGTGTGGCCTAAACAAAAACGATCCATGCCCAAAAATCCCAACAGTATAGAATAAAGAAGCGCTGTTGTGAAGTAGTGTCCAGTGTACCTGAAAAGATGAACATGAAGAAGACATCATCTACAGGACAACAGTGCACGAACCATTGGGCAGAGAAAGACAAACACGGAAAGTGGCTCATTCGCACTTGAATATCACAGCACGAGCTATGAGGGATACTGCGGTGGTCAGTTATGGATAAATCTCGACCCCCTGGGATTCTTGAACACACATTAGCATTGCAAAGCACATGAGCATTTATGCATTTTCCTTCCAGCTGTCTAATGGACTATTATGAACTATGGTCTACAGCACTGACAACAGTTACTTGACATGACAAAGTGCTGCTGACACAGCTACAATACTGCGCAAGGCCTATCTGGCCCACTGCCCACCTACTACATGTGAAATACCAAATTAACAAAACAATTCATGGATAAATTAGGCAAACAGCATAGTGAAAGACATAGTTATATGTGCTTTCCTGCAAAATATCCCTGTATAACATTTCGACAAATGATGGACTGGTAGTTTTGCTAAGGATTTTTAAAAACATCTAGCAGCATTTGTGCAGCGCACAAGAACTTGAACACATACCTAAGGGGAATGAGAAAACAGTTGCATGTGCTACACTAATATAGCTGCAAAGGCAAATCAAAAATTTTAATTAGAAAGCAAAGGCCACACTGCTGTAGAGAGAAGCACAATCAGTGATGAAGCTTTGTGGAGTGGGAATTATAGTCACTTCTACTGGCTACTAACTGCACAAAGCTGGCAGTTAAAATCGATGCCTCTGATTAGCAATTAGGAACAGGCCCAAGTGACATCTTTCAGAAACTGAAAATTACAATGAAAAAAAAAAAAGAAATAGCTTACTTAATGCACGGAAATCCGTCCTTCAGAAACGTGCGGTTCCCGTAACACTCGATATTGGGCAGAACAGAACAGTTGACAGCAGTAAACTGGACGTCTTCGTATTTGGAACCACCAAACTGCAAAAAGCGCCAAGTGGCGAAGCACAAGAAAAATATGAGATAAGCAAATATGGTGGCTAAGATACTCACACGCAACACATAAACAGAATGAACTTATTTATAATGAACATACCGGAAGCAAAATTATCAAGACACGACATGTGAATGCATGGGCAAACGACACTGCTAACCTTACATTTAGGAATGTCATAGGAAGTCAAGAACTGGAACTTATTTATAATGAACACACCGGAAGCAAAATTATCAAGACACGACATGTGAATGCATGGACAAACGACACTGCTAACCTTACATTTAGGAATGTCATAGGAAGTCATGAACTGGCACTAATTAACAGCCAGTACTTTGAATGAACAGAGGGTTCCCAAAGAAAGAGCAGAAGAAAGTTGCGCTTGCCAGCAGCCGCGCACCTTGGTGCAGCCATAGCCCAGCTCTTCCCGGGCAGTTTCATTTCCTTGAAGGTCCAAAATGTCCGAGCACTGCAGGAAATCTAATGGCCTGGTAAAAGGAAGATATGTAACGAATGTCAACTACAGCAACACAGAAACAGCACCTAGCGTGTACTCAGCAGTGGAAATTTACAGACGCAGAGCTATCTCAATGAACAGCAAAAGACTCACAAGTTTTTACAGAGGACGAGTGGTCCGTGAGGCCTGTATTGACAGTCATCTGATGGACAGTGCATGTTTTCGCGGACACAGAGCACACATTTTGTACTAAACGTGAGGAATGAAAAGAGTAAAAGCCAAAGCATTATTACGCTACATAATGCTTTCGCCCGATCGACCACACTTGGCCGACATGGCCTAACTTGGATTGGTGCAGTCTTCGCAAACAACGTTTTAAGGTTCTTAGCCAAATTGACATGACAGTTTGTAGTGTTTATTAAAAAATAATTATTGCTTCAATATTTACTTTTTTTGTAATAAATTTGAATAAAAAGAGCATTACATGCTTTTTTTACTATCTTGAAAACGTGCCGAAACCAACCATAGTGGCTTGGCTTATTGTTTGTCACGTTGGTCGTCGCCGTCGTCCGCTCGGATCTCGGTTCGCTGCTGCAACCCTGCAACGTAGAGCAGGCGCTGGCAGAACATGGAAATGTTGAATGATGTGTTGTGCGGGGCGCTGTGCTGAACTGTCCAAAATGTCTTGGTGAACACGCTGGTTATGCCGCAGTGATCTTTTTGCCATACTTATACCCTCGTTTTGACAAAATGGATGTGACTTCGTTATTTAAAGCATGTGTGAAAACTTTGCGGACTCGCAATAAAGCACTAGGCATGTTGAAGGAGACTGACAAGAAGTGCATACTGAAACCAAGGCAGCCACCTTCCGATTTCGGCTACCGGGTTAGAGAAATTGTAAGTTGAGAATCCCCAGGAAAGAGTTTTTTTTTTTTTTTTACTGAAGCCCTACTGTCCTCTCTTTGCTCGCATCAGTGCATCGTTTTGAAATTTCTGACATACTGTTGTCTCCGACATCTGACAGAGCTCCAACATTTCCAAGATGAAAAACTTCCTGAGGGAACACAGGGACGACTACATAGACGCCACGTAAGGGCTTTTATCATGCTTGCAGTTATGTTCCTCACTTAATCGCCAGCTACAGAACTATTTGAAAGCCTGCACGAGCATCTGTTGACTTGCTGATTTTGGTTACAGCCACGTGATGTTCAGCACGTCGCGGATGACAGACGCCGAGAGAGACAGAATCGACAAAGAAGCTCAGCAGTTTGTCTACCAGTGCCGAGAGGTTCTTAAAAATTTAAGAAAGGAAGGTAATTTCATTTGTAGACTTATAGAATAGCTTTGTTTCGGTTTCCAAATAAAGGACTAACTAATGTTCATCATAGAAAACCGCAGTCCTCATGAGGTGTTTAAGAGGGAAAAAAAAAATTGATTGTTGCCCAAAGTTACTGCCCGTATCTCTTGTCTAGTACACAAGATAACGAGATTAAAATGATGCCTAATGTGGCGTACTTGAGTTTGAAGCAAAGAATGCACTTCCCCAGTAACAGTATTGTGTTCACTGTGTTGCACATAATCAGAAATTCTAGACAGCATTTGGTAAAGGCCAAGTCGGAATGAAAATCAAGGAAGTATTATGTTTGATCATGTTGTGCTCATTTGTTGGGCATATCGGATCTGCACTGTCAGTACAAAGTATTTTATCAGGACAGTTACTCTAACAGTGTCTGCACCTTAATAGTCAACACTGCTTGTCCTGTGACAATCTGTTACCTGTGATTGCTTTTCTGTAATGGTTGTAAGTGCATTTCATTCAGAGTGCGTTCTGGACAAAAATATTTTGGCTCGTCTCATGTGATGCAGTGAGAAACCAACCATTGACCCCGCAGCAGCTGGAGCATCATGAAGGAGTCATCTATTTATTAGAGGACCACTTGAGAAGTGAGTGCTGAAAGAGACCTACTGCAAACTGAGCATGTGTGTTTTGTTTTGTTTGTTGCATAACTGGGCATGGCAATGGTATCAGCAGCAGTCCTATGCAGATTCCTTGCCTGAGTTGTGAATGAACTTATTGGTGACAGAATACCAGTGCTAAGATATTTGAATATAGTAATTCGCTTGAAAATGCACTGATGGTGTCGCCACTCAAGGGTGCTTTTGGGAGCAAATATGACACAGGCAATGTTGGTGTGTGGGTGTCTGATGACTCTGTAAACGCTGCATGCATTGAGAATTTCCTCAGTGCAGGTGGGGTAAATTATATTATAGATTTAGGTATTCAGAATTTGCATATGGGCTAATAGATATGGTGACGGAGGCTTTAAGTTGACATTTAGTCATATGACAGCTTCGTTTCTATGTATTTTAGCCCCGGCTACAGATTGAGAAATGATCAAGAAGACCTGTACTCTGGCATAGTGGGTAGAGTACCCTGCATTCCTTGCATTTGGATGCAGGAAATTTATAGTTTTAATCTTGTGTGATGCTCAGAACTTTTTCTTCCATCATGCTTTAGTTGTTGTGCTGCAGTCACTGAAATTCCCTGTGAAAAGCTTTATTACAGCAGACATTATAAGAACACAGGTAGAGGTGCTGGCTACCTTTCTACACTATCAGCTGCATGAAAACAACCTGCAGTGGACAAGCAATCATGGAACGCAACCTTCCACTGCATGTGTGTCTTGGCTGTTTTGGTTGTCTTCTCATGTTTGTATCATTGCAAAAGTGAAATTGGAAGTGGAAGGCTTTTAAAAATTTTGTTGAGAGAAGCATATTATTCGCTTGTAATTTGAACTTTCTTTCTTGAGTGAGTCCCTCCCATCAGTGTGCACTTATTTCTTTTGCATCTTTCTGCACATGATATTCAAAATCTTCCAGAAACATAAACAGCATTGCTTCAATAAGCGTTGCAGGGTCCCATTTGTGAGGGAACTGTTCACAAGGTATGAAGTCAGCATTGATGATGCATCATCTCAAATTTGTGGTAAAGCTTAGTGCTTGAATGTGTAGGGGATTTTCTGTTGCTGTGGTAGTGTACTGTCAAGCTTTTGTCACACAGCTTGGAGTCAGGTAACGCCTAGAATGTACAATGCTTTTTCCTTAATAAAATTCTTACAGTTCATATCAAACTATAGCCACGTGATGAGCAACTTTGAACACTTTTCCAGGTGCCTGCAAGCTCTACTCTGAACAGAAGGCCATTCGTGTCAAGAGAGTATACGACAGACAGAAGTTGTAAGATTGGCATTATGTGCACGTAGTTTTTTTTTTGTGCTATGTTGGCAAACACTTTCTTACTGTTGTGCATCTTGGTACTCAAATCAGTCGACCATATTGAATGATTACAAAGAGAGCGGGCTTCTAGCATTAGACCTCAAATTATTCTAATCAACAGTTCTGGCCGTAACATATATATTGGACTATCATTTGAGCAAATTTCTTTAAAAGGAAGGGTTGGATGCGTTTATGTATTTCAGGGGTCTGATGGAAAGTCACTGTTATTAGCGGTAATTTCCATGTTGAATCATTATTAATAAGTTTTATAATTTGAGTATTGGTATGTTATACAGTCGAGCCCACTTATAATGGCTGCAGTTATTACGAATGCTCACTTATTACGAACAAGGATGGTGCTACTGTCAGATTATGTATTAGGTCAATGCCACTGCATTTCAGATGCTGCGAACAAGTGTGGCCACACAACTCAGTTATAGCAAAAGAGGAGACGTGTCGAAAACCTTCGTTTCTTGCAGGAGTGGAGAGTAACGAGCACCTCCATGACACTTCCTTTTTTTCCTTTCTAAGGAAGGAATGCGACCTCCTAAAGGCGAAAAAATAATACGGAATGTATGGAATGCCGACAAAACGTTTTGCTAGATGTGGCCGTCAAAAATTAATTCCTTGAAAGGCGGTGCCTAGCGCTGGAGAAAGGTGCAGTAAGCTTCACGTTACCATCTTTCTATGCACGACCATGGACGGCAGTGACCGATGGCTGCCGTATGTCACCGGGAAGACTCGAAAGGCACAGTTTTTGGAAACTACATTCTGGTGCGCTACAGGCACAACACAAAGGCCTGGGTGATGCAGGCTCTTTTTTTTTTTCAATGAGTGTTCCACTAGGCATAAATTCACAGGAGGTGTGGTGAGGAGAGGTGACTTGTTCGCCGAGTGACTTAAAAATATAGGAAGGTCCTGTTTGTGCTCGATAGCCATGCGGCACACCACTCCTTCTCTGACTGTGGAAACCACACTTTTCTGCCTTTGAAAGCGACGAGCCAGACCTGCCATTTGACATCGGCATAACTCATGTGCTCAAGGTGTCCTCTCGGCGGCGCGTTACAAGTGCATATTGATAGCAGTTGACTGACCAGGTGCTGACATCCCAGTTCGTGTAACTCTTTTTTTCCGCCGCGGAGTAAGTTCGCGTGAATGGAACTCGCTGCGGGGTGCATCAAGAATTGCTTCCGTAAGGCAGACTTTATCATCCCAGAAACGATGCTTTCATCAAACACCCATGTTATCGGATGCATTTGGATTTGTGGCAACATGTCGTCGATGCGCAGCTAACCTGTCCTGATGTCACCTGGGGTGACTTCGTTGGTGAGGATGATGATGCCGACTTTGGAGAGCCATACACTGAAGAAAATATTAATATGCAAAGTACGAATGCTCTCTCACTGACAGGAATATGATGCAGGCGATGACAAGGAAGCCGATGTTGCACCAGCTACCATGGAGGCTTCCGCTGCAGTTAGTTACAGCATGTCTCTATAGTAGCTTGTGGGTGTCAGTGCTATCGAGGACGGGCATGTTACTGCTCTGGAGAGCTTGGAAAGTGCCCTAATAGGGTCTAGTTTGAATAAAAAAACGTGCATAACAGACTTGCACTGTGATTGTGTATTTTTGGCTTTAACATGGGAAGTCCGCTTACTGCGAACCTCAGATACAATGAACGCAATCTGTGTGACTGTCAAGTTCGTTATAAGTGGGCCGACTGTATTTAATAAATGTTAGATATGTGCTAGGATTAAGTAATCTTGCCTGTATCCACGGAAGGTGTGGTCTGTAAAATGTAAAATACTCTTTTTTTACAGACTCTGGATTAGTAACAAGTGAACATTATACATAGAACTCCAAACCACAATGCAGCAACTTGTGTGCACGTGAATAAAGACGTGGTGGTGTACACTAATAAGCATGACTGCAGTAATGAAACGTCAACACCAGATAAGAATATGCAAACCACAGGACGTGTGCTGAGCAGTTTATAGCACATTGCATGTGAACTTTAAGTGGCTAACTGTGGCCAAGAGCTTCTTGCAGCCTGTGTGGTTTGTTGAGCAGTTATTCCATAGCACTGCTGATAGGCTAGCTGTTTTTCTTTTTATTATGTAAATGGGACATAACTGTAGTCGTGTTTACTTTTAAGTTGTATTTGCCATACATCAGTAATGCAGTTTCTACAACTCCTTGTTAACTTTAGTAGCAAAGACTTTTTCTTTGCAGTCTGTAGTTAGAAGGTTAATGTTATCTGTGTAGATTACCATTTCAGCAGAAAATACTGTGAAGACAGATCATCAATGTTAAGTACAGGGTGATTTTTTTAAACCTTTGCAGATTTTTATTTTAATAACTGTGAGATAAGTTGTTGCAGTCCACTAAGCTGTATTTTACAGCTAGTTGGACATTATGCACTCAATATGGATCAATAATTAAATTATTAATTAACTAAAATCAACACTTTTTTATTTTTGATTTTAGGGGCGAAGGTTATATGCCGAAATTGATGGTCGTCAGCATTGAAGGTGAGCTGTGTTTTTAAATTTTTTTAATGACATCACAGTATAGATCTGTGGTACTGAATTTAAAAACACAGCTCACCTTCGATGTTGACAGCCATCAATTTCGCCATATAACCTTGCCACCCTAAGGTCATAAAGTTTATTTGGTGATTTTAGGTTTGGTTTGGTTTATGGGAGTTTATATTTGGTAACTTTAGTTAATTAATCATTTAGTTACTGATCCATATTAAGTACATGCTACCTTTCTTACCTAATAAAACGATTTCAACTCAACTTTAATGGCAATTTATTTTGAAATATTGAACGCCAAGTATACACATTTGAAAGTTCACTGAGTTGGCTTTGCCACATCGCATATTTATAAAATAGTGCCTCTTGCATATCTTGTGCATCAAATACAGGCGGAGTTGGTGTAATTGATGACGTAGAAGTTAACTTGATATCGGTGACAAAACCACGTGTAGCGACGCCGTTTTATAATTGGGGAATGCGGGAAAGTTAACTCGACAAGCTTCCAAATGGGTATTTTTGACGTTTGGTATTTCGATTCACATTGCCGATTAAGGAAATTAAAAAAAAACGGCTCACCGTTTATGTTGACGGCTATCAATTTCATATGTATAACCTTGACCCTTGAAATCAAAAATAAAGTTTATTTGTTAATTTAAGTTAATTATTCATTCATATTAGGTGTATAATGTCCGTCTTGGTGTACAGTCCAGCTCAACAGACCGCACCGATGTACCTCTCGCAGTGTTTAAAATAAAAGTCTGTAAAGGTTAAAAGAAATCGCTCCCTTATAAGTAGATCATGGGTCCAAGAATGGAACTATGTTGGACACCCAAATGAATAGATTGGACAAACTTTTCACTGCATGGTACCTGTATGTATTATTTCCTTTCAACCTTTTATGCAGCTTTGACAAAGCTCTAGGCAGTTTCAGTTTATGCCAGAACGAGGCAGGTAATCCTTTAAAGCATGATGATCTCTTTAATTCAAAGCTTAAGCTATATAAAGCATGTTCAAAATTAGACTTTACTGATTAAAAAAAAAAATGAAACGCTGTACGGTAATGCTGCTTTTTCACGTTGGTAATGTGGCCAGGCAGACACAAATTGGGGCAATAATTGTCCTCGTAAATTCGGCAATTAACTAAAATTCATTAACTTTTTATTGGCTGAAGTTAGCGTGCATGTTTGTATTGAGAACTTGGAGGCAGTTGCTTTCGAAGGCTGTTTCATTTTGTACAATTTTAGTAACCCGCCTGTGTCCTGAGAGGCGCACGCCTAAAATTTCGTCCCAGTTTGTCTAATTACGCATGCGAGACAGCGGCTCTCGGCGTGAAGCACCTCCCTCATGTGACGCAGCTGTTGCATATGGCACTCCGCCTTGCACGAGTATGCAGCAAGCGGCGATGCGGATGGCTTCGTTCGGGGCCAGTGTTTTCTTTCTTGGCGATCTAAACCGATGAATCACTGTGCGGTCGGTGATAATGGAGAGCTGTTTCTTTAAGCGATCGCTTCTACAGCCGGTAGAAAGACGCGATGCCAATGATGTGATGAGAGGAGCGTAGCAGTTTGAACCAGAACGCTATAAAGCTCTATACTGAAATTTTATGAAGGAAACGACCTTCAGACCCCTAAGCAATTTGGCGCGCTCAAGATTAGGAGAGAAAATGCCTAACCCCTCACCACTGCTAAGGCTTCAACATTCTCATTACACACTCGTAACTCTCCTGCGAGATTTTTTAACCTCGCGTAAAAAACGCGAACCCGTGTTCAGGGCCCGTGTTCAGCACATTCGCTTTATCTCGCCGCAATTGTCCAGCACCGCCGGGCGGGCAGACGTATCATGAAGTTTTCACTCTAAAAAAAATCTGTTGAAACATCTTTTCCCGTGTAATGAAACCTCCCCCCGAATTGATGTCACCTTTTGTGGAAAAAAAGGGGTTCTTTACGCGAGTATGTGCGGTACAACAATAAAAATCAAATGGAGCAACAATAGATGGGCAGAGCTGGTTCATATAATAGCATTGGTAATAATTGGTTATGTTAGCATGATGGCAACTACTAAAGTAGTCTAAAAAACATAACATGATACATGGTACACTTAAAAGGAACACTTCTTGTCATGAGGTGTTTAAAAGAATGCTGGATGGGTCCAAATGATACTTAAAATTGCAAAAAAACAACAAATATTCTTGATGGGATGAGCCAGTGTATATGAACTAGTGGCACCTTTCTAGGTCTAAACTGGAGTCTGAAGTCAAGAAAAAGGCACCTCATGAGACAGAAGGAGCTGGTGAGGAGCCACCTCCGGTCCCAGCTGAAGCACAGCCGTCAGCAGCAGCATATGGGGACGTGCCAGACCTCTTTTCATTTGAAGGCTGGGATGAGAATGTGGTGATCTCATACGAAGAGTTTCAAATGGTGAGGCAGTTGTTGCACTGAAAACTCAATTTTCCAACAGTAATTTTATCTTATTTATTGTTAGCTAGCATGCAGCATTACTGCAGTGAAAATATATTTTTGCAACTTGCTCTTTCAGTGCTAGCAAAAAAATTAGCGGTCTAATCTGAGCTATGCCTAGGTTATTCCTCTGCAGGAATGCATGCTTGCTGACCCATGTTCTGTCGCCATAAACAAAGTGCAGTTTTTGAGGAAACTTA
Organism: Amblyomma americanum; assembly: GCF_052857255.1. Lineage (NCBI taxonomy): Eukaryota > Metazoa > Arthropoda > Arachnida > Ixodida > Ixodidae > Amblyomma > Amblyomma americanum. Next base: position 66,021,381 of record NC_135497.1, on the reverse strand, counting down.
CTTTTAATCACACGTGTTCTCTGTGCTGTTGCGCACCACAGCGAGTAATGGCATGTGGTAACTGAAATAAGACACATAGTTCTTGCTGGTTACATCGACATGTCGTGCAAAGATGTAATCAATGCAGGATACACTTCTGGTAGTAGCTTCAAGTGGTTTGTTAACAATTGTGACCCCGAGTAGTTCGCGCATCAACACTGGCAACCACTGGGATTTTGAACCGTTGACGTTAAAATCGTCGCAGATGATCGGCAGCAGTAGTCGTGGAAGGTTCTGCCGATGACGACGCCATTATGTGAGGTCATAGTGTTCTAGCAACACAGTTGGCATTTGACGAGCGAGATATCCAAAACGAAAAAATATACAGTCGATTTGCGTAGTTAATCAAATGCGAAGTAGGTGCTCTTGCACTTCATACCCCTGCTGTACTTTTATAAGAGGCGCAAACTGCACCGGTGTTCTATGAGGCCGCTCCGCATTCTCATCGGCTAAGATGCGTGACTCGTCGTCGCCACTGTCTCCGGTGGCTTTAAGCTAACGGAGAGAGAGAGCAGGGGCTGCTTGCATTAACAAATAAGACAGTCTTATTCCTAGTCTAATCTTATTTGCGGTGTAAAACCTCTTCGGGTTTTCAGAAAAGGAAAGGTGCATAGCTAAAACACTGAGTTACCAAACTTTTTGTTGGCGTTCTTGGTGTGCTTGAGCTGTCAACCGACAAAGTGAACTAGCTATGCACCTTTCGTTTTCTCAAAACTTAGTATAATATTTTTCACGGTATTAAACGTCTCTCAGTTTTGAGAAAAGGAAAGGCGCATAGTTAGTCACTTGGCGCTGGGGCGCATGCGCTAGAAACTCTTCCAGACTAACAATCTTGTGCCTTCGCAATGTTGTTATCGTAGGTAGCAATTAAAAAAAAAGTTCGCAGTTAGTACTGCTTCACTTGACGATATTTGAAGTAATGCAAGTACAACACACGAGAATTTTTGAAACTCCTCTGAGCCCCACTAGGGCACCTGTGGATGTCTTGTAGCCTTGTTGGATGGAATTGTAACGGACAATGGGAGTTGAAAATGGGGCAGTTAAATGCGTTCCTGCATTAAAATTTTAGTTTGTTATGAACATTATAATCAGTGACTGTCATGTTGCCACACTCTCTCTTGTTTTTGAATGCTGTGTCATTGTGACAAAGCTCAAGATTTTTGTGAAAGGAAATAGTGTGCTTCAATGCCTAACTTATTCTACATATCTTGTGAACATCTTCTTGACATTGCATGTCATTTGACAATTGCTTATTTTGGCAACACATCATTATCTTATTCTTGTCATTTACAAAGTGGACTACTTTTAATGGCCTCTTTGTAATATTTTGAAGCTGTTAGGGGTTATAAAGTGAAATAACCAAATGCTTAACCTAGTATTCATTAAAATTCAGAGCCAGTTCATTATGTTTATTTCAGTTTGAAGAAGAGAACAGGAAGCTGTATGAGGAATTGAATGCACTCTCAGATGAGGTCAAGTAAGTTATCTGAGGCATAGCTGTGGTTGCATACTGTCTTACGTGTCTTCTTTTTACCTTTTAGGAGCATTGAGGGCAGAGTAATTGAGATTTCCCAGCTGCAGAAAGTGTTCACAGAAAAAGTGTTGGAGCAGGTGAGCCACCCTCAGGCTTCTTTATTGTTCTGCATGCTGTTTTGTATGCTCATAGGCTGCAGCTTTTCTTCTCAACGGCATCGTGAGTACACCTAAAAACTGTTCTCTTTTTTTTCCCGTTTACTAAAGGGGTGTTCCAAAAACAGGGAACAAATGATTGCTTCACAAGATAATACCTCTGGAATCCATGCTGGTTTACAATGATCAGATCATTATAATTGATGTTGTTTTTCATTTCTTTATATGCATACATTGTAAAAAAAATACTGAAAAAAATGTCCATAGCCAGTAGGCTAGTGTTGGGTCCAGTACAGACTATGGTACAAGTGCAAGCTGACAAAAAACAGCAATGGTTCACAAAAGGACTTTAGATGATTAGTACAAAACAGTTACGGTTCACACAGGCGTTCTAGTGGTCAAGCAAGAATGTCTTAAATAAGAGGGCAAAATTACTTCTAATTTTTATATCATTAGGAGTTCCATTTCAGATTTAGGCAACATTAAATTCGATTAGTCTTCGACCGTGAGTGTTATGGCATGGTGGGAGGATAAAATTGCGGTGGGTTGCAGCTCTTGTGGCTCTACTGGGAAGTCTGAAGAGATCCAAGGGAAGCGGGTCATCAGACGTTACAGTACTATGTACTATTGCTGCAGTTTTAAGCATGTAGCCATCGCAGTGGCTCAGTGGTTACGGCGCTCGGCTGCTGACCTGAAAGACGCGGGTGAGATCCTAGCTGCAGCGGTTGCATTTTGATGAAGGTGAAATTCTAGAGGCCCGTGTACTGTACGATGTCAGTGCACGTTAAAGAACCCCAGATGCTCAAAATTTCCGGAGCCCTTCACTACGGCATTCCTCGTAGCCTGTTGCTTTGGGACTTTAAGCCCCATAATCCAGTTTTTAGTATGTATTCAGTGTTCAAAGGTAGCAATCTCAACGATTTGATTAAAGGTTTCGTTGAGTCAGTAAACTTTGAAAAACACAATACGGTCGAGCTCATTTATAACAAACCCGACGATTGCGCGGTTTTAGTCCGTTTTATCCAGGGTCCATAGTAACTGGACTTCCCATGTTACAGCCAAATATAAGTTGCCGTGGTGGCTTAGCGGTTACGGTGCTCGCCTGCTAACCTGAAAGATGCGGGTTCTATCCTGGCCATGGTGGTCACATTTCGATGGAGGCGAAATGCTGTGCACGTTAAAGAACTCCAGATGGTCGAAATTATCCGGAGCCCTTCACTGTAGTGACCCTCATTGCCTCAGTTGCTTTGGGATGTTAAACCCCATAAACTAACCAAACCAACAACCAAAAATACAGTCAAACAGTGTGAGTCTGTTAATCACGTCTGTTTATTCAAACTAGACTCTATTGCGGCACTTCCCAAGCTCTCCAGAGCAGTAACATACGTCTTGCTGATAGCGTTGCTACCCACAAGTTCTCCATGGCAGCTGGTGGTAGGTCCGCCTTATCATCATCATCTTCATTGGATTCCAGGCACTTGTAGAGTGTTCACACTTCATGTACTAATACTTTTGTCACTGTATGGCTGACTACGTGCTTTGCAACAAGGACATAAATGTGTTTACCGGTGTTTGTGGCATCCCCGATGTTGGCATCATGTAAAGCAACGAAGTCCTCCCAGGCCACATCAGGTCATGCTAGCTGCGCATCGGCGACGCATTGCCACAAATCTACATGCGTCCAATAACATGGGTGCTCAACAGCATCCTCCATCATTCCTGAGATCATAAACTCTGCCTTACAGAAGCAATTCACGATGTACTCCGTAGTAATTTCCATCTGTGCGAACTTATCCCATGGCGGGGAACAGAGTTACCCAAATTGGGACGTCGGCACCCAGCCAGCCAATTGCAGTCCATATGCACTTTTGACATGGGGCCGATAGCACACCTTGAGCATGTAATTATGCCGATGTCAAGTGATAGGTCTGGCTCATTGCATTCGGTCGCAGCAGTCACTGCAGTGAGCGTGGTCTCTGCAGTCAGAGAAGACAGCACATGTTGTGCCACATGTTAACTGAGCAGGAACAGGACCTTCTTAATTTTCTGAAGCCACTCGTCAACAAGTCTTCTCTCATCCCCATACCCCCTGCAAGTTTATACCTAGTGGGAGGTTCATCTAAATAAAGTCCCACATTGTCCCGGCCTTTGTGTTGCGCCTGTAGCATACAAGAATGTAGCTTCCAAAGTGCTGCGCCTTGTGGGACTTCCCGTTGACACACGGCAGCTGCCAGTCACTGCCGTCCATACTTGTGCATAAAAGGACCGTAATGCAAAGCTTACTGCATTTTTTACCAGCTATAGGTGTCGCCTTTCAAGGCATGCATTACTGACTGCCGCATCTGGCAAAAAGTTTTGTCAGCATCCCATATTGATTTTGTGTTTTTGGGTGGTCGCATTCTTTCCTTAGAAAGTTGAGGGGGGAGATGTCACAGAGGCTTGGAGGCACTTATCACTCTCTGCCACTGCTAGAAACGGGGTTTTTCAATTCTGGGGCTGAATTCACTGTGCCTCCTCATTCGCTGTAATTGAGTTGTGCAGCCACACTTGTTTGTTGTATCTGAGATTTAGTGCCATTTCCCTAATACATATTTTGGTGATGGCGCCATCCTTGTTTCTAAAAAGCGAGTGTTTTTTTAAACGAAAGCTTCACTTCCCTACTTCCTAACGATTTCGTGGTACTTGCAGTTTTGACCTTCAAGTGAGCCAGAGGTCAAACACCTTATGGCGCGGTGCGGGTGTCCACCCATATATCTGAGACAGTTACTACGCCATTTTCATTCCTCAAAACTGATTCAGGGGTCCACCGATATATTGCCACCTAGTGTTGCCAGGTGGCGCAAGCTGTCCGCGAAGACGATGAGGTTGCGATCGTGCTATCGGGGATCGGCCGCCATTACCGTCTCCTCTTGCCGACTCCAGCTGTTGAAGCGTCTCTCCGTGAGAACTCCGTGACAATTTGGTGGAGCCTGCTGGGTACGAGTATCCCATGCAAGAAACCCCTCCAGGGAGCCGTGCCGCCAGCCCTGCGCCGATTGACACCCCGGTACACCGCTTCAGCTGGAGGCTGCAGGGACTTTCACCGGAGCTTGGACCACTCGCGACAGTCATGATACCAGCCACCGGTATTCTCACGCAAGCTGCCGGTGCTACACCTGCCCACTATACCTTGCAGACCCCGCGGGTTCCCAAGGCCTTCCACGGGGACCTTTTCGAAGACGTGGAGGACTGGTTCCTTCACTTCGAGCGTGTGGCTGCTTATAACCAGTTAGACGACGCCGCGAAACTAAGAAACGTCTACTTTAGCCTAGAGGATGGCGCCCGCACGTGGTTTGAGAACCGTGAGGAAGTTCTAACTTCCTGGCGAGAGTTTCGCCGTCGCCTGCTGGAGGCCTACACCAGCGCGGATCGCCGCGAAAGAGCGGAGCGGGCAATCCAGTCCCGCGTCCAGCTACCGAACGAAAGCGTACAAATGTACGTCGAGGACATGACGCGGCTCTTCAGGAGAGCTGATCCTGCCATGCCTGAAGAGAAGAAACTTCGGCACTTAATGAGAGGCGTCAAAGAGCAGCTGTTCGCAGGCCTCGTGCGCAGCCCACCATCTACAGTTGCTGCATTTCTTTCGGAAGCCACAACGATGGAGAAGGTCCTGCAACAGCGTTGCACCAGTTACGACCGGCCCGTGCATGCTGCTGCAGTCACATCATCGTTTGCCACCATCGGACAGCATCCTGATGATTTGCGGGAACTTATTCGCACAATCGTGCGTGAGGAGCTTCACAAATTTTGTAGCCCGTCGCAGCCTGCGCTCGGTTCCATCTCCGCTCTTGTACGAGAGGAGGTGCAACAGGCGTTCCGGGGCCCTGTTCCTGTGGTCGACGTACCACCTCTGCCTGGGGACTACCACCGTCCGACGTACGCCGAAGTTGCAAGGCGTCCGGCTCCCGCTTCGCCGCCACCAATTCACGCCACGCCTCAAGCCCCGCGGCCCTCTGTGCAACCGGTGCAGTACTTCGAGGATCGTCGAGCACCCCTCCGAAAGGCCGACGTTTGGCGTACACCTAACCGACGACCGCTCTGTTTTCACTGCGGAGAGCCAGGTCATCTTTATCGAAATTGTTATTACCGACGCATCGGCATCCAAGGCTTCCGCACCGACTCACCGAGACCCCGTCAAGGTGAACGACCCCCTGAAATTGAAGAATTCCTTGCGGACCAGCGCAATCCATCCCGAGCGCAGCGGCAGTCGCGCTCACCCTCACCGAGGCGCTCTTCCCCGACACCTCCCGGCTTCTCGCGAGCGGCACCGGGCCGATCGCCAAGTCCTCGTCGGGAAAACTGAAACCCGCGACCTTCGGGGGCGAGGTCGCTGGGGGGCGCTGTGCTGAAGACCTCCCGTCGTCGCCGCTACAATCCGACAAAAACCCGCCGACGCCATCACCAGAGTTAAAAAACCGCGTTTCTTTAGAAATACCCGTTCTTATCGATGGTCGCAGAGTAAGCGCATTAGTTGATACCGGGGCCGATTATTCGATCTTAAGTGGACAACTGGCGACCATTCTGAAAAAAGTGATTACCCCTTGGCCTGGCGCGCACCTTCGAACTGCCGGCGGTCATCTGGTTACGCCCAAGGGTATGTGCACTGCTCGCGTTCAGATCAGCAAGTCCACGTTCGTCGTCAGCTGCATCGTCCTGGGCGAGTGTTCTCGGGACCTAATCCTCGGCATCGACTTTCTGCGGGAGTATGGAGCAATTATCGATCTGCGCAACCGAATCGTCATGTTTTCCACAGAGCAAGCCGCCGAACTCGACAACTCCTGCCAACGCAGTGCCGCACTTCGCGTTTTCGCCGACAGCGTCACACTTCTGCCCCGTAGCAGTGTTTTGATTGAAGTCGCCTGTGCTGAGTTGCACGACGCTGAAGCAGTCGCCGAGGCTAATCATTCGCTCCTCCTGACTCAAGGCATCTGCGCCGCTCGAAGCTTACTAACAATTCGCGCTGGCCGGTCTGCGATCCTTGTTACAAATTTTTCTCCAGAGCACCGGCACCTTTTCTCTGGAACTGCGATCGCTACCGCTGAAGCGGTTGTGGATGTTCCGGTCTGCTTTGCGTTCGCGGCAGCGGCCCCTGACGACCAATCATCGCGCGCCACTGACGACCAATCTGTTCCGAATGTCGACATCAACTGCAACCTCCCCGAAGGAAAGCGCCTGGCCTTAGAGCACTTGCTATTGGAGTATAAACAGTGTTTCGCTTCTTCGTCGAAAGTTCGTCAAACGCCCCTAACGCAACACCGGATCATTACATATGACGACGCTCGCCCTATCCGCCAGCAGCCTTATCGTGTTTCCGCCAAAGAACGGGAAGTAATCCAAAAGCAAGTTCAGGAGATGATTGACGACGGTGTAGTTCAACCTTCCCAAAGCCCGTGGTCTTCGCCTGTTGTCCTTGTTAAAAAGAAGGATGGAACACTTCGATTCTGCGTGGACTACCGTAAATTAAACAATGTGACTAAAAAGGACGTCTACCCGTTGCCCCGCATTGATGACTCCCTGGACAGATTACGGCGTGCTAAGTACTTTTCATCCATTGACCTGAAGAGCGGTTATTGGCAAATTGAAGTGGACAAACGGGACCGCGAAAAAACTGCCTTCGTTACACCAGATGGCCTCTATGAATTCAAAGTGCTGCCTTTTGGCTTGTGCTCTGCGCCAGCGACGTTTCAACGGATGATGGACACTGTCCTCACCGGCCTCAAGTGGCAAAGTTGTCTTGTATACCTGGACGACGTTGTCGTTTTTTCAGAAACTTTTGAACAGCATCTCGTGCGCCTGCGAACTGTCCTCAGAGCCCTCCATTCCGCTGACCTTACGCTGAAGCCCCAGAAGTGCCACTTCGGTTACACAGAGCTCAGGTTCCTCGGTCACGTTGTGAGCGCCGACGGAGTTCGACCCGACCCCGACAAGACAGCCGCCGTCGCCAATTTTCCTACTCCGACTGACAAGAAAGCTGTCCAGCGTTTTCTGGGTCTCTGTGCATATTACCGACGGTTTATTGCGGACTTTGCAAAGATTGCAGAGCCGTTGACGCGCCTCACCAGGAGCAACACCTCCTTCGTTTGGACAATAGACCAAGAGACGGCTTTCTCTTCGCTCCGCCAACGCCTTCAGACATCTCCCGTTCTTGCACACTTCGACGAAGAGGCCGACACCGAGATCCACACCGACGCCAGCAATATCGGTCTTGGAGCTGTCCTTGTCCAACACCAAGAGGGCATTGAGAGAGTTATAGCCTATGCTAGCCGTACTCTCTCCCGCGCCGAACGCAATTACTCTACGTCAGAGAAGGAATGCCTTGCTGTCGTATAGGCCACCATGAAATTTCGCCCTTACCTTTACGGCCGCGCATTCAAAGTCGTAACCGACCACCACTGCCTATGCTGGCTGGCTAATTTGCGAGACCCGTCTGGAAGATTGGCCCGCTGGAGTTTACGGCTCCAAGAATTCGACATTACCATCGTATATAAGTCGGGCCGTAAACACGAAGACGCCGACACGCTGTCGCGTGCACCACTCGACTCTTCCGGTCCCGAAATCGACGACGACAGCGGTTTCCTCGGTATACTTAATGCATCGGACATAATAGCCCGGCAGCGGGCTGACACGGACCTCCGACCGCTGATTGACAACCTTGAAGGTCACGCCATGCCTCTACCACGACACTTCGCTCGACGTCTCGGCTCTTTCTGTTTGCGCGAAGGTATCTTATACAAGAAGAACTCGAGAGGCCAAGAAAGAGCTTACCTTCTGGTACTTCCGGCCGATCTTCGCGCCGACATTTTATTGGCATGCCACGACGAGCCCACTTCAGGCCATCTGGGTTTTTCCCGGACGCTCGCCAGGATACGCAACATGTACTACTGGCCCGGACTCTCGGACGATGTCCAAAGGTACGTAAAAAGCTGCCGTGAATGCCAGCGCCGGAAGACGCCACCGCTTAAGCCGGCGGGTTTTCTCAAGCCCGTTACTACACCCCGCTCTCCGTTCGATCAAATAGGAATGGACCTTCTCGGTCCTTTTCCGTTGTCACTCTCAGCAAACAAGTGGATCATAGTCGCTACTGACTATTTGACTCGCTACGCCGAGACCAAGGCGATACCCTGTGCCACAGCTTCAGAGGTCGCCGACTTTTTCATGCAAAACATCGTCTTGCGGCACGGAGCCCCTTCGTGCGTTATTACCGACAGAGGCACAGCGTTTACAGCGCAGCTAATCGACCATATATTTACGTTGAGCTGCACTAGCCATCGCAAGACCACAGCTTATCATCCGCAGAGCAATGGGCTAACCGAACGCTTAAACAAGACCATTGCGGACATGCTGTCAATGTACGTAGACGTTCAGCACAAAACTTGGGATGAGGTGCTACCGTACGTCACATTTGCGTACAACACGGCCCTCCAGGAGACTACACGCTTTACTCCCTTTCGTCTTGTATATGGACGTGAAGTCCAGAGCATGCTTGACGCGATGCTACCATGCCTCGATGACGACCAACTCGCACCCGATGTTCATGAAATTGCCCAACGCGCTGAAGAAGCCCGTCAGCTTGCTCGCGTACACATCGGCCAGCAGCAGGGCACTGATGCGCGCCGTTACAACCTTCGACACCGACAGGTCGACTACAATCCCGGTGAACAAGTTTGGGTGTGGACACCTGTCCGCCGCCAGGGCTTGTCCGAGAAACTACTCTGCCGGTACTTTGGCCCCTATAAAGTGCTACGGCGTATCAGTGATGTTACCTATGAAGTGGTTCCCGACGGTGCCACGCAACCGAGACGTCGACAGCCCAACAGCTCTGACATTGTGCACGTTGTGCGGCTTAAGCCGTACTATGCCCGATAACGGCTTAGCGGCCCTCCGTTGTGACTCTGTGTGTGCTCCGTTTTCCTCGCGTTCTTCTCTGTTTCCCTTCTGAACCTTAGCGCGCCTACGCTGCTGGCGGCACCACTGCGATGCCCTTCTTTTTCGGAGGGGGGAATAATGCCACCTAGTGTTGCCAGGTGGCGCAAGCTGTCCGCGAAGACGATGAGGTTGCGATCGTGCTATCGGGGATCGGCCGCCATTACCGTCTCCTCTTGCCGACTCCAGCTGTTGAAGCGTCTCTCCGTGAGAACTCCGTGACAATATGTGAGACAGTTGTGCCATTTCCTTTCTTCAAAACCAATTTTAAAAACCAATCTTCAATTTTCTTTGAAAGCAAAGGGAAACGGCATAACTGTCCCCCTGGGACAGTGGACACCTCAGTCGTGCTTTAAGCTAGGTGTAGTGACAGATGTGCGCTGCATGCCTTGAGAAATGCGCTTTCTGCAGCACTGAAGCTATAGGCACTCAAGCTATAGACCGTTGGCGTTGTTTGTGTTCAGACTTAATGATTTTGAGGAATGGAAGGCACATAACTGGCTCCCTGGAGCTGTGGACGCCTCAATCGCACTTTGAAGTATGTGGGGTGGGGGGGGGGGGGGGGGGAGAAAAATGTGGGCTGCATGCATTAGCGCTGACAACGTTGGCAAACAGGTGCCACTGCAGCAATAAGCCCCAGCGTTCATTGGGTGATAACTATTAATTTAACCGCCACCTGACAGGGTGGGCGCGCTGTCTATCCAGTGTGGGGAACGCACTCAACGTTAGAGGCCAAGCCGCATCTAAATATCCCATACACAACAGGTTTCACTCTCTAACTAGGTTCAGCAGTAGTTGAACCGCAGCTAATTATTATAACTGCGGTCTTTGTAAGTGGGCTTGATTGTAATCCTAATGGCTCGTTTTTGCATGCGGTAAACTGGGGCTAGATACATACTGTAAGTGCTACCCCAAGATTCTATAAGCAGCTAAGCTGGTTGTGAACAAAAGCAAAATAAAAACGTAGGATATGGAGACCAAAGCACTCGCAAGCCTTTCCCTAACAAGTAACAGGCATAAGCAAGTTTTGGACATACGCTCCATGTTTATTTTTTCCGGTGCGTGTTGGTTTCAAAGTTAATTGGTAAGTTATAATGCGAAAGCCCTGAGGGTAAAATAAATGAAATGAAATGCCCAGATAATTAAAGCACGACGCCTATTCCAGCATGACATCTGAATGTATATCTAACGGGTCATAATTTATTTCTTTTCTACTATAGAATGAAACACATTATACTTAGTTATTTTTTAATGTTTAGGGTGAGCTGATTCATGGTAAACCATCTTGACATATTTGGAAGTTCCCGCTGTATTTTGAGTTGCAATTAATCTATTTTATATTACTGATAAAGATGAGGGTGGTGTCACCCCATACTTTAGAGGCTTGGAATGGGTTAGGTTTCAGGAAAGTTGTTTACATACAAAGAAAAAGATTAGTCCAAGAGCTGACCCCTGTGGCACACCGGTAAGCACCTCTTTAGTAAAAGAGATATGCTCAGTGACTACTATGCATCGTCTTCGACCGATTAGGTAGCTTTTGAAAAACTGCAGCATATTTTCTCTAAAGCCATAATTATGTAACTTATTGAGTATAATTTGACGATTAACTGCGTCAAAAGCTTTACATAAATCCTGATATGTTACAGTGGCGACCTTATTATTATGAAGGGCTCTATCAAGAATCTAAGTAATAGTCAGGGGTAGTATATGCAGACCTTCTGGTCAGAAGTTGTGCTGTTGAGAAGAGATGATGTTATTTTTTAAAAGGAAGATGAATTAAGGTGATTCATAACATTCGAGTAGGTAACATGTTCCAAAACCTTACTAATTATGCTTGTTAGAGAGGTAGGTTGATAGTTGGACAGTAAATGGTGTTCTTTACTTTTAATCACAGGCACAACTCTGGTGATTTTTCATTCTGCTGGAAGATGCCATTAAATTAGTGATTGATTAAGTGGGTTTTCCAGAAAAAGACTTAACAGATGTTTAGCTTTCTGTAGGGACTTCACAGGTTTTGAATCAGGCCTAGGGGCAAATGGGCTAAGGAGCTTTCTCAATCACTGACAGGACACCATTAGGCGAGATTTCTATTAACTGCATGACAGGTATAGAGCTGTGAAGAGGTGGAAATGTGGGGAAGAACACTTTTCATTAGCAAAAACAGTGCCGAAAAGTAAATTGAACCGGTTTGCGGGAATAGCAGGTTTCAGAGGACCACCCCCTGGTTATTTGCAAAGAAGGAAAATGTACTGTTAAAGGAGGGGCTAATAGATGACTAGGATTTCTTAGGATTTTTCGTTAAGAGTTTAGGTAAGTGCTTGTTAGATTAATGGGATGTACCTACCTGATATGTTATTTAGATTCGTTTGCACAAACATGATCTGTCCCATGCCGTCTTTAAACGAAATTTATTGGCGTGATGGTAGAGTCACTTCTTATTAATTAATCTTTTCATATTAGTGTTGAACCACTGGTGACTAATGTCAGTTCTGATTGAAATCTTTGGCATAAAAGGCTCACTCAGTTCGTGAATCTTTTCCTTGAGAACTTCCCAGTTTTGTTCAACTGAGTGGTCAAGGAAATTTTCAAGGTGGAAGAGCAAAAATGCTTCCAAGGCCACGTCGATCTGATTGTGGTTTGCCCTTGAGAAATCAGAATATGTTTAGATGTGGAAGAAACAGTCTCTGGGACATCTGTGAGAAAGAGATCAAGAATTGAGTCACCTCAAATGGGCTTTTTGATTACTTGTGAGAGGGACAGCACACAGCTGTTTCATGAAAATGATGGGGTTTAGATGGCAGTGTCTATCTTTAACAGTTTCCTCGCAGTTGTCTTCCCACCTTAACCCAGGAAAATTAATGTTACCATCAAGAAACATGAGGATTCGAATATTAGGTATGGATCCCCTCCATGGAAGTGACCAAGCTATCGCAAAAATCAGCACTACTGTTTGGAGGCCTGTAACAATGTCCAACAATGATAGATGTATGGATGTAGTTTATCTTCACCCATACTGCCTATAAGTCACCTCAGATAGCACATTCCACAGTCACTATTTGTTTCTTCATCACTACAAGTACACCACCACCCTTCCTGTTGTTTCTGTCATTTAGATAAATGACATACTTCTTAGAAATGGCTATTTCTATGTTTGAGATATTTGTAGCAAGCCATATCTCAGTAATAAGAACAGTGTCTACTTGTACTGCCAAAGGTGTAGGCATGAGATAGTCTTGCTATGTGAACAGACTTTGGAAATGGCATAAAAGAAAAAATTGGAGGGGACACTTAAGCTCCATCTTAAGGGTATGGCACGATAGCGTAATGGGTTAACGCCCATTTATGCAGAATTGGTCATTCTCTACTTAACACTCATAGATCCCCGAGAGTCCTCATACCCCTTGTGGCACAGTGGTGCAGCAGTTAAGCAATGCACTACTGCCCTGGGATGGCAGGTGCTGCCACCGGTGGGCCTTGTGTGACCCAGGTTGTTTTTCTCGAGCGACCAATCATTAATTTAACTGCCACCTGCCATGGTGAGCAGTTTGCTCACAATCTGGTGGGCAGGTTGTGATGACGCTATAAGGTCATGTGACCTAGGTGGCCCACCTGCCTCCTAGGTTGCTTCTCTGGGGATTTTTCATGAATTTTTCGCTTGCGGTCAACGATGCCAGATTTTGTGCGACACGAGCTCCTTAACGCTGTCGCTTTAAAAACAAGGGGGTGGTGTGGCCTATCGGCTGGTGTTAGGTTTGAATGATGCTGGGCGGGTCAGGCGGCAGGATTTTTTTTTGTGGTTTGTTCAACAAGGCAATATTATGTACACTGAAACTAATAGGCTTTATTATTCCCTTTTAGCTTATTATATGAAAGCTTAGTCCGAACATCCTCATCTCTGAAACTCTTTCTGAAATTCCAAAGGCGCCTTGTTCACGTCTTATCTTTAAGCGAGAAGCCTTCTTCTATCTAGACATTAGGACAGTCACTCAGTTTAAGTTTGTAGGTAGATTTTAGGGCGTTAGATTTTTTTCTGCTGACTTAGAAACTTCACAATGACATACTTGTGTGAGCTAGGCAGTCTCATATGTTCATGCTCGAATGGTAACTCATGAATCAAGAAAACTTGCCACTAGCTAGAAGTCTAAACTCGGCATGGTATCCTAAGTTGCTTTGATGGCAAAAATAGCTCATTCTAAAGTAGACACATATCCATCCAAGGCTGAATGCTGGGTAGAGGGATTTAATAAGTAATGGCTTTTTTGTTAAATTTCCTAAGTAGCTACCTTGCCAACTTACCATTGTGTTTTGCAGCCCTGTTTTGTCCAATTAGTTATTTCATCACGCTTGACATTATGGAATTTGCTGTGGGAAATGTGGGCAAAAAGTGTGTGTGTCTTTTCAATAGCATGTTTTTCTGCTAAGAAGAACCTTTTGTGCTAAATAAGTGTGGGAAAAGTTGGCAGAGGCATGAATGGATCACCACACAGTAATCATTTAGGAGTTGAGGTCATAGTTGTGAAGAAAATTGCTGGAAAAAATGCACATTTTATTTGCAGCTTTCATGCATGGCAAAATGACCGTAGTCTTAATTTCAGAGTTACAGCTCTGTCATTTAGTTCCAAATTTTCTTGGTGCACTTTGACTGTTAGTTTTGTGCATTAAAACTTGGCCAGGTTGACAGTTAAATACTTTAATCTGCACGAGCTTACCCACTGTAATGTTAACACACCATGCAGGCTATGCACGTAAGGGGATTATGGACAGAACTGTGTGTACCCTGCCATGATAGCATTTTTTTAATGTAAATGTTTTTCTAGGCACTTGTTGAAGAATGCCTTGTATCTGCATGAGCCAAGTCAGTCTGAATAATAGATTAACCACTTTCATTGCTGAAAGGAAAGGTTTGTGTGTGTGGAAAAAAGTAGGGGCAGTTTCTGCTCTTAAACTCCAGATAAGGAGTTAGTGTGCACTTGTGCAAAAATGGTAGGGGCAAAGTTCCACTGTTTTTAATGTGTGTTTATTATCCATTTCATATGTAGGATGAAGAAATGGAGCGCATTATTCATAAACTAGGTGGTGCTACTGAAAATGTGAAAGATGGCAATGAGCAACTTCGTCAGGTATGTTGTGCAGGCTGTGTACTGTTTCATGAAGCCTACTGACTTTGTTCAATTTGTTTCTTTTTCAGGCAATGAGGAACAATGCCGGATTTAGGATATCAATCTTGTTTTTTCTTTTGGTGATGTCATTTTCATTGCTGTTTCTTGACTGGTACAATCCATAATTTTCCTAATTTTAATGCATTGCAATTGAGAGTAAATCCAATAAATCAATATTTGGTATATTATAAGGGTTGCATGGTGCTTCTCTGCACTTCCTCATCTCTTGAAAAAGTATGCATCAGTACAGGGCGAGAAAGCACATGATGCCCAGTGCAACTCAATTAACTGATGTGCCAGTAGAGTGCAGTTAAAATGTTTTGAGCACTTTATCAAAGCTAGAATTTCAATTCACGGGAAGCAAGTTCCTATAAGGATGCGTTCATAAGGACTGCCATATGCTTGCGTTTCAGGTTCAGCTCATTTCAAAATGGCAACAGTTCATCCACTCCATAGACGCTGTGAAACTTAGTCTTAAGAGTTTGCTGAAACTTTCCTGCATGACCAGTCTACTTCAAGTTCTTTGTTTTTATGTTTTCGGGAGAGTTTACTGAAACTTGCCTGCATGGCCAGTTTACTTCAACATAGTTTTTATGTTTTCGGGAGTCCACACTTGGCTTTCAAAACAGGACTGGAATCTTTGCATACTGGAAACTGGTAGCACAAGGCATGTTTTTTGAGTGCTGCTTCTGTTTTATAAGTCTTAAGCACAGTGTGTATGTTTAGCAGTGGCTGAGTGCACAGAACATGTAGGAGGTAGGTGATAATACCAGCGTGAAATTGTGATGAGGACATTGATACAAGCAGTTGCATGGCTGGCTGACTGCTACACACTGGTACAAAGGGTGCATTTGTAGCATTTAATTTCTAGGAGCAGAAGGTGGGACTATATGTAGCACTTCTATTCTGCCATCTCTGCCCCCTAGTGTGCTTAAAGGACTATTCGAAACCAAATTTTTGCCACATGGATCACCACATGGATCATGTACATGGATCACTGCATGATATTTGCCTACGACTGCTAATTAAAGGGACTATGCAATAAATTAATAGAGATTACGTAAAGCAGACGAGAGATAGGCATTCGATCACTCGTCACCCCAGTGCAAGAACATTTTTGAGCTAGCATCAATAACAGCGAAGATATAGACGATTAAAAGTTACGCTCCTCCTCTCCCCCCTCAACTCATACACGAGGAGCACCAGAAAAAAGTTAAGTAAACAGGTCTGGGACTGCGCCCCGCCTTTGAATACGTCATCAGATGACGTTCGCTTTGCAACATCTGGTTGGTGCTCCTAGCCCCCCAGCAGCAGCGTCTCTTCTCCTTCCTGGATTGCGGCGCGCGCCGGGTTTCTTTGCTTGTCATCTGTGGTAATTAGCAGTAATAAACCTGGACCTCGAGGTGCGACTGCTCGCTTTTACGGCCGCGATGGGCATCAAGCCCTATGCGTGCGCACGAAGAGCCGTGCGAGTGGCTCCGGAACTCCCGACAGAAGGAGGCGGCAGAGGAAAATTGAAACCATATGCGCGAAGGCAATGCCCTGGCTCGCTTGCCTGAGAGGGTTGCGCGGCGGCACAAGCAGACGATTTTCACAGCTACCGGAAGTGTGCCTGTGACGTCTTGGCTGCCGTGGCTTCAGCGAATGAGAGCGTGTGGTGGCCTGGCGACGTCATGGTACAGTGACGTCTTTGTTCCACGATTTTAGTTCCAAAATCGGTCACTACGAGTACACCAACCGGCCCGCGAATTTTGAAAAACACGGTTTTTAAAAGTTCATAATAAATTGCCGGCTCATTTCCGAAGACTCATAATTTGTGTGAATGCTTCTTAGCATCATTTCTAAGCATTGAAAACATTTACAAGTGACTTTTTATTCATTGCATAGTCTCTTTAATATGTAAGGATCACAGCGTGATATTCGCTTATGACTGCTAATTAATATATAATTGAGTTTCTTCTTGGCGCTGTTTTGGTTTCTGTTTCATCAATAAACAATTGTTGTGATGTGAAGTTGACCTTTAGGTCACGTGAGGCACAGAAAAAAAACGGCAATACTATAACTGCTTATATGTCATTTGTTGTCATTCCTGCTTTTGAAGCAGGCTGGTGAAAGTGT
The DNA here is from genome assembly GCF_052857255.1 of Amblyomma americanum. Lineage (NCBI taxonomy): Eukaryota > Metazoa > Arthropoda > Arachnida > Ixodida > Ixodidae > Amblyomma > Amblyomma americanum. The sequence goes on along the minus strand of NC_135497.1, from coordinate 66,004,474 downwards.
TGTAGTGAATCAAAACTACGTATCAGCATTTATATTGCAGGTTTCTTTGTGCCTCACATGACCTAAAGGACAACTACACATCACGGCCATTGTTCGGTTGATGAAACAGAAAACGAAATAGCATGAGAGAAGAAATTCAACCATAAATATTTAGCGGTTGCAGGCGTATACCATGCAGTAATCCATGTATTGTGATATGCAACGCATCATTTGAAGGAAGAAACCACAAAACTAAAATTAGGTGTCTGTAGTCCTTTAATGTTTTTGTGTGCAGTGATGGACATTGCAAATATGTATGTCCATATTTTTGATGAAACAAAAAAAATGCTTAGACTGAAACTTAAGTACCGTATATACTTGTATATAAGTCGCCCTTGTGTATAGCCCGCACCCCCTACTTTTGACCACAAAAATTTGAAAAAAACTAAAACATACCAAAAACGCGCCTAGTCTATTGTGTTGCGTGCACTGTCATGTGGCAGGCTGCGTGGTTTTGAACACAAACAAAAAGCAATGGGCAAGTGCAGATGGTCCTACACTGCAGGCTTCAAACTTCAAGTGGCAAAATACACTGAGGAGCACATTAAACGGTAGGTTTGACGTCAACGCAGAATGTGTTCACTGCTGGTGTATGTAAATGCAAGGCCCCGCCGAGCCTACCCGAACCCGGAAGCCTTTCCGTGGGAAACAGTGCTAGTTGCCAAAACTTGAAGAGTACCTTGTCGAGTACGTTCGCACTACTAGGAGCAACGGCTTCGCATGTCTATGGAAATGATCCGCATGAAAGCTATCACTGTCGCTCAGCACATGAACATTTGACCTCTGGATTTCAAAGCCTGTTGAGGGTGGCTTCAACGTTTTATGAAACGGCGCCAACTCTCCATCCGCCGTCGAACGATATTGTTCCAGAAGCTGCCAGCCAAATGTGAGGACCAAGTAATGAAATTTCATCACTTTGTCAATGCACTTCGGAGGGAGCATGAGTACGACCTCTCACAGATATGCAATGCTGATCAGACCCCTGTCTGGTTCAATGCTCTTGCAAATTGCATGGTGGGAGCCAAAGGGGCGAAAATTGGAGGATGCTTAAGCTCTGCTTTTAAGAGTGGAACGCGACAGTGTGTTGCAGCACTGACAGGGAGTCCACGGAACACCGTAGCCCGTTCGGCGCGACGCCTTGCTCGTTGGACAAATCGCCCTGCTACGTACGGTGAAACGGACACGCGGAGTGGCAAGCCATGTAGAAGCGTTGCAGTTGTAGTTCGTCGGCACATCGTTCTTGACAAATCCGATGGCACGAACGCCAGCATAGCTTTCGCGCCGAACGAATGAGCAGAAAGCCGCAAGCTTCATGGTGAACGCGTTTTGAATGTGCGCTGCGTTGTTCGCCGCTCATCGTGTGATTCCTGCGTGCCTGCACGGCCTCACTGCACCTGAACGAGACGAGTGGGAGGCACTGCCTTCGCGCGCCATCTATTGGGGCAGTGGCGTACATTGCGAGGAGGAGGAGGGATTTTTTGCTCACGGCCGATGCCAACGACACTGGCTTTTCTGCGACACGAGCTCCTTAACGCTGTTGCATTAAAAGTGTCTCCATGCGCACTACTGGTGCCGAACGGCAAAGGGGCACAGTGATGCTTTGCATCACCGCTTATGGAAGGAAGCTTCCACCCTACGTTGTCTTTAAGAGAAAGACTCTGCCAAGAGAGAAGTCGCCCTGGGTGCAAGAAAAAGGTTGGATGTCAGATGAATTGATCATAGACTGGCTGAAAACAGTGGCAGGACCGACCAGGAGACCTACTGTGCCGCAAAGCCCTTCTTGTGCTCGACAGCTTTAGAGGGCACCTAACAGACTGAGTGAAGACCCGGCTGGCAGACTGCCGAACGGACTTGGCCGTAATTCCTGCTGGCCTGACAAGCTTGCTGCAGCCACTCGATGTTTGCGTTAACCGGCCATTCAAGACGGAATTTTGGCGGTGCTACATTGAGTGAATGGTCGCGGGCAACCACACAACAATTTCGACAGGGTGGCTGAAGCGAGCGTCCCTCCAGAAAGTGTGCACTTGGATTCTGCACGCGTGGCATTCGTTGTCAGCGGACACCATCTCAAAGAGTTTGAGTCACGGGGCTGTCAAACACCATGGACAGCACAGAGGGCGGCCAGCTTTGGGAGCATGCTAATGAGGTGAGCTCGTTCGACGGTGATTAGCACGAAAGCGGTGATGAATGGTGAAATAAAATGTTCTTATCTGTTGCCCGCTTTTTATCTGACACAGTCGTCGCAGTGGCACCACAGTGTGTTAAAGTGTAGCTATAGGCCCCATTCGTGTATAACCCGCACCTGAGAAAATTTGATGAAAAAGTGTGGCTTATACATGAGTATATGCAGTAAATAAATAAATTCCAAATGACCCCATAATTGCTTGGTGGCTAGATATGTGTTGAACACCCGTCAACTGTAAGTGACAGTCAAAAGTGAAGGGTACTGCTTTGCTTTTGTCTCAAGTGGGCATAACAATCAACCAGTGAGATGCAGACAGAGCACTGTGCAGCATCTCACTATTGGAAGAGCTTGACTGTATAAAAATTGTTGGTTTTTACTCCTGACAGCAGTTCATTTTTTTGTTGCAAGGTCGCATTGCTGTAAATGCAATCATCGCCAGCAGCAACAGCAGCAGCCACAGCCGAGATAAGTCCACACAATACAAACGCCTCTTTGAATGGCCTTAAACTACTCATCTTGCACCAGCCGCAGTTGCTTCATTGCACCAAATTTCCTGTGCTGATCACTATATCTATTTGCCTGCTGTTCTTGACTACACATCTTTTTCTGCAATATCCACTCTGTCGCTCAAAAAGATATATCCGATTGTTAGTACTGCGCAATAAGCACTCTCCCAATGTTGATTTTCACTTTTTAATTTCAGCTGCAGTATCATCAGCTTGTATTGTGAATTTGCACTGCTGCAGTGTGGCAGTTTGTAATTCTGGCCCCGGGATTCCATCAGTCACTGTGTTCAGCTTTGGTTGTAACTGATAAGTGAATGGGAGCTGTGATGCAGTGAATGAATGAATGATCCAGTGCTTACTCATCCCAAACCTTCTGCTGTTGGACTCCACCCAGAGAATCACAAATGTGAACAAGAAGCTTGATAGCACAGAAACGGGACAGGTGCTGCATTTCTCCTGCTTTATGTTTCTTTTGTACCATCTACAGTATTTACTCGCGCAGTTTGCGCCCATGCGTTATTTGCGCACCCCTAATTTATTACGAGGATATATATATATATATCTTATGGCTCGTTAAGGTGCTTTCTACAGTTCTTGGTTTCGATTGAAATGGGGTTGTAGCCAGAGGTCTGCCATCTGTATATATAAACTTGCATATTATGCGCTCCCTGCTGCGCAAGCACACCAACAAGCACAACGTTTATATAAACGTTGAGCATGCACACGGGTGTGCGCAGGGCAGGCATGGGAAGAGCGACGCGACCACGTCCCCTCATATGCTGCTGACAAAGGTGAGTGAGTGGTGTAAAAAAAATTGGCAGTGGCGTAGCTCTGCTATGCCAGGATATACGTAGCGAGAGGGACGTTTCCCTGGCTGAGCTTGTGGTCACTGTATGTTTAGCAATGAGAGACATTAGGTATACACATTTTTTCATTTTGCTTGACTGAGACAGACTTCCCAATGATCTGTGAAGTAGCATGCAGCGGTCTCAATTTTGTCGATACAGTATTTCAATTTGGTAGAGCCTCTTTAGTATACAAGCTCTATAGTAGTTCCCCATTGTGCAGCCTGGACGTGACGACACAAAGCTTAATTAAAGTAAAACTTTTCTTTCATACACTAAGAGTCCTGTTTCCTGTTGAAATCACCCAAAGTCACACAACTGTGAAACTGCCGTAGGCTGGTATACATGCGGCAACCACATCAATCGTCTGCTTGACAGATGTTCCCAGTGCCACGTAGACTCCTTGGATGATAATGCCGCTTTCCAGAAACCGAACACAGCAGACTTCATCATTATTCACCATGATCGAAGGGAGATGTCTGACAGTGGTGATACCTTGTTTCTTGTACACAGACTCCAGCGTTCTTATTTGGTTCAAGCCAACTGCCAGGCAAGAACCTCAGGATCGGAAAAGTTAATCTTCTTTTGTCTATACTGCCGTTTAGCAGCGGCTGGACTCCTCTGCATGCATGTCAAACGTTGTGATACAGACGCCCACTACATCACCTTTTATACGCAGTCCTGCGCATGCGACGCGGGGTTCGGGTGATAGAGCGGCGAGGCGGCGACGAAGAACGCGGCGCAGCTGTGGGGTGTCTCCAGTTACCATGGTGTCTGCGCATGCGCACAACTGCTCATCCGCGTGACGTCATGCTCGGCTTTGATGGTGGAGCGGGCGCGCGGCGACGGCGAAGCGCACGCCGCATTTTACTCCTCTGCGGTTGCCATGGTAACGGCGCATGCGCACAACTTTCCCATTACCCGCGAAATGCTCTACTGGTAGCCCAGTGTAGCTCTCGCTACAAAAATGGCCAGGCTTAGCTTGGTTAAGCCAAGAATGCGTTGCATATTTCGATGGAGTTCCGTGCTGCTCCGTTGACTCGATAGGCTATTGACTCGATCGCCATTGAAACTGCCCGTGTAGCAGCGCTCGATCGCCTTTGAGTCGATAGACTATCGGTTCGAGGGCCCTCGAAATGCCCGTGTGACAGGGGTATAAGACTGTCCCGGCGAAGGAGCGCAGCTCTTTTATACATATGCCGTGACGTCAGTCATAGCGCAGCGCCCCTAGCGGGAGTTAGGTGGTGGCTGCGGCCGCGCGCGACCGCGCCAGTTGGGGCCCAGCTTTTCCTCCGTGACGTCACGCGCCGGCGCAGCGCCCCTAGCGGGAGGAGCGGGATTCGGGTAGTGGCTGCGGCCGCGCGAGTTGGGGCCCAGCTTTTCCTCCGTGACGTCACGCGCCGGCGCAGCGCCCCTAGCGGGAGTCAGGTGGTGGCTGCGACCGCGTGAGTTGGGGCCCAGCTTTTCCTCCGGCTGTCGTGACGTCACGTCACGTGGTTTGGTGGCTGCCCGGCCGCGCCCAAGGGCTGAACTGAGTGATTGCAATATGCAACACATAAAAGACCATTTTTTAGTGGATTGTGAGTCACTTGCACTCTGGGGGTCGCTTTCCTGCACGAACAGCTGCGAGAGCAAACTTCCGGTAGCCTCCTGAGCATGCGTCGCGCCAGAATCAAACTACCGAATCGTTGGCTGTTCTGGTTCTGTTCGCCGCTACTAAGCGGGGCAACATGCGAAGGCGGCGTTTTATTATGGTTCAAATAATCGCGACTGCAGCGCCGACTGTGCATTTTAGGTTCATTAGCCTAAGCCTAACCGGTCGATGCTCCTTAGCTTTTGCGAGCATGTGAATTCACCAGTGAGGTTAAGATGTAGTCACTTAGCTCGCAGCCGCCGTGGTGGCTCAGTGGTTATGGTGCTCGGCTGCGGGCCTAAAAGACGCGGGTTCAATCACGGCCGCGGCGGTTGCATTTGGATGGAGGCGAAATACTCGAGGCCCGTACATTGTGTCAGTGCGCGTTAAAGAACCCGAAATGGTCCAAATTATCCGTCCTTCATAGTCTCTTTGTCGCCAGTCGGTTTAATACGCAACGTACGAAATGAACTCTGGGACAGCTGTAAATCAAATCGATATAGCGACGAAAAGGTCAAAATTAAGGTAAACAACAAATTCTTTGCATGTGATGACAACACGGCCGACAAGGTAGAAATAAAAAAAGCGGCGGTTCAGTGGTATTGTTTTCACGTAGATAACCGAACAGACTTACGAAAGCGTTCGTTAAGCCTTATTGGCTCATGGTTTTGCTTTGCTTGGTCCGATCTGTTCACGCCGCAGGTGAAAGTTGATGAAGGCGACGATGTGGAATGCACAGCACGAGAGTGCCATCGTTTTTGAGGCGAAAACAACGAGAGTGTGTTGCAGACAGGAGGTATGATCGGCTGCGGCGATAACGTATACAGTGCTCTCGTGCAGAGCTCAGCGAAGCTGATCTGTTCACGCCGCCGTGAGTTCGAAATGCAGTAGCGGCAACGTTTATTTTATTTCTGCACCCTCAAGGTCAGGGACTCCACAAGATTCTTATTGGTTGGGTTCGACCCCGTGAAGTAGTGCTTTCGTACTAAAAGACCGATCAGTAACGTTGACCATTAACGTAAATGCAAGGAGTGTTGTTGCCCCTGTCCCCCGATAGACCTGCTCCGGTGGCATGACATTTTCTGTGACGTGTGTACACTCCACCCACGAGGGGGGTAATATTCTCCCTGGTGTGAACGATGCAGTAAACGTCTCTGCCATTGCTTTGTTGTCAACCGCCAGACCAAGCCAAACGGCACGGGTCGCAGTTCATCTCAACAGCCAGTGGTCTTTTCGGGAAAGCCCAATAAACCTTTTGGCCCGGGCAAAGCGTCCTGTTTTGTGTCGTGCCCTCCTTCTCATAGACATGGTGACGATATAAAAGCTCTCTCGGTTTTGAGAAAAGAAGTTCACTTCGTCGGTGGACACCTCAAGCGCACCACGAACGCCGACTAAAAGCTTGGTTTACGCAGTGTGCGTGCGTGCATGTGTGTGTGCGTGTGTGTGTGTGTCGGCATCCCGTGATTGCTTTTGTCTATGCCTGTACATAGCATTAAGCGGAACAGGGACCAACCTAGGGACACTTTCATGGCCATTGTCGCTACTTTTTAAAATGAAAAGGCCACGCTGCCGGATAATGTTTTTCCAGTCACGTTTCGATCTCCTGCCTGAACCACGAAGGTCATCCCCAACCGAACATGTACCGGAGCAAGAAGGATTCAGAGGCGTAGGGTTGGACCCTATCCGTTTCCTTTATATTTTGACGCTCTGGCAGCATCTTTTTGTCGGACCGCCAACGCATCAGTGCAGGACATTGAGCGGTCCCGCTCTGTACTGTCGACCAAAGCCGCCTTGAGCCATGAAAAAAAAAAACAAAGAAAAACCCTCCTAGCTACATTCGTGCGTGTGATGCCCACACCTGGCTTCTGCTTGGTTTATAGGGAGCGACGGTCCCGTGAAGAAATGCGCTGCGCATTGACCCGGCTTGTTGGCCCGAGCCGTTGGGCGTGCTTCGCGAGTGCGCTCTGTACTTCGAGTGGCGTATTGATCAGCAGGCCTTCATCGACTCGCGGCTCCGCGCTGTTTGCTCGGCTGACCCTCGATGCATTCTGCGTCGGCTGCAGTTTGGTGTAGCTCAGACTTGACTGTTTGCTGGGGCGCCTGCGAGGCTCTCAGCTTTTGGCAAACAGGGACGTCGGCCTTTCGCGGATCCCGTCACTTGTTGATAGTGCCGCAGCCGTTTTTCTGGCCCATACTGCTTCCTTTAAATCCGGGTGGAAATGACCTTAATCTCAATCTATCCGCAGTAAACTGCAGCGCAGCTGGGGCCCGTTGTTTTCTTCATTTTATTTCTCAAAAGTTCGCCGCATACGTCTGGTGATTTGGTCAGCAGTTATTTTTTCCGCGGAGGAGTGCAATTTTTTTTGTATTTTTTCTCTCTCATCAAAGACTTATGGCTCAATTCAATGAACCTCTAGTTGGTCGATTTCTTGACACGGTGACATTTGCGGGGTCATAATTAATGCTTTGAAGGTAAGGCTATGCGAAAGTATTTGAGTCGCGGTCAAAGGCGGAGTGAAGCTTTGAAATTGCGCACGTACCTGATTACCGGGACCCGCGACTCGCTGCGCACTGGGTGCAACACGTCCACCCAGCGTTTTCTTATGGCAGACAGAAATATTTACATTAATTGGCGTGTTTCAACCCATGGCAACAAGCACGTTGCCTGTGTGCTTGTTTAGTGTGAAAGCACTAATCCGGAGGAGGTTCAGAGCCTATCAAAATCGTATCTTGTATGTGCAGCTCGGGAGCACAGAAAAACGCGGCAGGCGAAGAAATCGCATCAATATTCACGACTGGGAGTCGAATCCGCTGCGGCGCGAACAGGTCAACTACAAAGGCTGCTGCGCGAGGCCACTAGGCTATGGCCGCAGTTTTTTTCTTTCCCTTTATTGCATGGAAATCAATCCCAACTGAGCTACCAAAATGCTTTACGTACACACATGCTGTGCGTATGCATCTATAGCTATCGCTGCAGCCGAACACGCCTCGTGTTAAACTGCACCACACTCTAGCGCTGTGCACTGCAGAGCGTCGTCTTCATCAACTTCCATCTGCTCCGTCCGGCGGCACTGCCCGCTCATCGTCGTCTTCAGCGTAAGCACAAATCTGTGCTTTAGCACTGATTCGAATGTTGTAAATATTACGTGTAGTTTTGTGCTCGTATATCAAGGCTCTTTCATCAAACGTTTTGTGCAGTGTCGCAATAATCGTCTGGGGGCCCAAGACGAGAGAATCTGTCAGTGCCGGAAGTGTGAAGCGCATGTACTTCGTTGTAGTTCCGAGATTCTTTGTGCGCCTTAATTGTCAAAGCAAACAGCGCCATTTTCATGGTAAAAACATTGCGAGTCCGAGGTGCGTATTTATAAAATGTGTCCCTTGCAGCGCTGTAGTTCCCGGCACCGCCAGCGTCATGCAGCCCACTGAGCACAGAATATCTTGTAGATGTCTTGAAATATCTGTAATGGTCATAGACATCTTGGACTACAAAAGATATCTACAAGACGCTGTTTGATACTTGTCTAGAAGATCGTTAGCCAAGATGTCCGGAAGCTGTGTTAGGAAGAATTTTTACGCTTTCAGCAGCTACGCCAGACGCTTACTAATCCGCTTAAGCAAGTTGTCTTCAAGGAATTCTGCTTCAGAAGCCTGGAGGGCTTCCTCACAAGACGTTTTACGGCTTGACTTATATATATATCTGCAGTGCAATATTTACGTTTAAATAAAAAACACTTAGAGACACTTACTAATCCGCAAGACGCTTACTAATCCGCTTAAGCAAGTTGTCTTCAAGGCATTCTGCTTCAGAAGCCTGGAGGGCTTCCTCACAAGACGTTTTACGGCTTGACTTATATATAGCTGCAGTGCAATATTTACGTTTAAATAGGAAACCATCAGGTGGCCATCAGAAACATGACAAGAGAAAAGAGTTCAATTCACATCTTACCAACACGTGCACACATGCATGACTGCATATGGCAGGAATATTTTATTGCCCCGGACATGCTATTCCGATTCTTGTGGCACATGCGTGACAACTCCCTGCCCACTGAGCCCCAATCCATCAACTAAACAGATATAATGCGTTTTTCCAAGATGAAGGCATCTCAACTGACCTCTGAGACAGGTACTGGATATTTCTTAGACGTCTTGATCAAGACATCTTGCAGATGATTACAAGGCGATTCTAAGCATCTTGAAACACCCTGTAGACACCTTCTAGCTCAGCTAATGCTCCCACTTTTTTTCAGCTACAAGACTTTTTGCAAGACTTCTTGTAGATCTCTCAAAGACAAATTCTAGAGGTGTACACTAGCTTGAGTGACAGTCTACGTACAACAGGAAACATGCATGACAATCAGAAGTCTCAAGAACTCATTTTCAGCTGTCCCCGAAATTATACTGCCTAGCCGCTCACTGAGCACGGTACGTCTTAAAGACTCCAAAATCTAATAGTGATGTTTCAGTAAAAGTTGAGACATTTCACAGGCGTCTACAAGACGTTTATACTTGACCTTTTTTATGTCGAGTGCGTGTGCGTGCCCATAAATTAGCTACATTTTTTAGTTTATTTTTCTTATGCGATTTCTGTTGGGACATGACTATGTCCCAACAGAAATCGAATGTCTGACCCGTGTACACTAGCAGCATTTAAACAAACTATGCACAAACGTGTTTAATGCAATTGATCACTCCTCGTGCGTGATAAAGCTGCCGATTTCAGTTCGTTTTATATTGCCGCGAATCTTTGCACCGTTTGATCGTTCGCGTTGAAAACTGCTGACACAGGGCTTTATCATTTTGTTTGTAATGCGATATGCGACCAGACTTATCTCCATTGATCGTCGCCACTTGCAAATGCTTCCATATTTTCCCAGATTTTGTAGTTGCTTTTTGTTATTTATCTCGAAGGTACCTTGCCAGCTTTAAATTGAGTGCGGCCAAGAACTGCATGCATTGATTTCGATGTCCGCCGAGCACGCTTGTGGCTATCACCGCCGCCGAGTCATTCAGTTCTTAGTGAGCGCTAGTCAGCCCCTTAAACAGTTTCTTTTGGAAGCCTTTTCGTTGTCTTCCTGACTGCTGGAGTGTCGTCACCACAATGTGACAGTTTGCATCAACCTTTGAACATTGAAAAAATAAAAATATAAAATTTGTTACGTAAATTAGCATTAAATAAATAAATAACAGAATAAGCTCGAGGTCTTGCCCCCTCCCCCCTCCCCCCACTCAAGAAAAAAAAAGCTCCGGAGTCCCTGGCTTCAGCCCTCTTTGGCTCTTTGGTCACGCACACTAAGTTGGGCGGACGCCACAGTGACCTGAAATGGCCGAGCTCCGCTTCTTTGAACAATCCCTTGTCATCTCGAGGCGCTTTTTGTCAAGAAAAGTGGCGCAGCTTGCATGCAGCGATCGCTGAGGAGGAGTTTTCGAGCGCATGCGTGCCGAGGTCCATGGAGTGACAACGACGAGCGAGTGAGGTACTGACGCGAACCGACATCGTCCGCAGCACAAGCGCGACACAATGCAGACGAGGACGGCTCGTGAAACCGACGAAGGGCTGCTGCAAACGGGCAGACTTCGCACGCGACGAGAGCGGGACGCCGAGCGAGGTAAACGGCGCAACGCACAACCGATACAGTCCACGTCGCCAGCTGCCGAGACCGCTGCGCTGCCTTTTTGGCAGCGTTTTAATTAATTAATTTATTTATTTCAAAATACCTTCATGTCCCTGCGGGCATAATTTAGGAGAGTGGTACAAGGCGTACAATAACAAGCTGGCAAGATATGGGAATACGTTCACGGATTACAACACTACGTATGGCTCACTGCACTGAGTATTACACGTTTCAGCAGTTGTACACCTGCATGAAAAACTAGCGGGAAAAAGAAATGAAAATCACAAAAACAAACTACAAATCACCAAGACAGGACATTGATGTGGCAGCACGCACCGAAGAGCGCACAAGTCATGAGCAAGTAAAGCGGGCGCTTAAACTTTCCTTAAAATGCTCGAGGTAGGTAGGTAAACTCTTTTATTGCGCCCAAAAACAGGGGACCAGTCAAAGGACCGGTTGCGCTGACTTAGAGGAGGTCGGCGGGGATCCTTTGGGATGCCGCGGCCTCCACCGCGCGCTGGATAATCCAGCGTTGGTCTGCTGGCTTGGAAGTACACAGGAGAGACTCCCACGTCTCTGGGGTGTTTGCGTTGTCTGTGTTGTAATGTGTACAAGTCCACACCATGTGTATGAGTGTGGCCGGAGTTGAGCAGTGTTTACACATGGGGGCTATCTGTTCCGGAAAGATCCTGCTGTATAAGAGGGGGTGTGGGAAGCTGGCAGTTTGTAGTTTGCGCCATTGGACGGCCTCGCGTCTGGTTAGATCGCATTGTGCGGGAGGATATGTGCACCTTTGGAGTCGGTAGTGCTGGAGTATGTCCGTGTAAGTGGTGAGTAGAGAAGGGCGTGGGATATTAGTGTCAGCGGAAGCAGGGTGGCTGATCATACTCTCGGCTCGGCAGCTGAGATCTCGAGCGAGAGTGTGTGCCTGGGCGTTTCCGCTGAGCGACTCGTGGGCTGGAGCCCAAAGAAGTAAGCGAGATGTGGAAGAGGGTGCTGTAGAACGTAGAATGTGTAACGCCTGGCAAGAGACACGGCCAGCATCGTAACTGCGAATAGCCTGTTGAGAGTCACTGATGACTACTTTGGTATTAGGGTCGGCTAGCGCGAGCGCAATGGCAACCTCCTCAGCTGCGGTTACTGTTTTTGCATTGCGAATGCTGCAGGCTGTGTACCAGCTGCGGTGAGGGGCGAGAGCTACCGCCACCATCGCTGGCCTCGATGGATGGTAAGAGGCGTCCGTATACGTGACGTCCGGACGTCCGCTGAAGCGTTTCTCGAACTGACGAGCCCGGTCGGCCCGTCTCTCGGCGTGGTGTTCCGGGTGCATCCGTTTGGGAATGGGAGGAATGCGGAGATTTAGGCGATATTCCGATGTAAGTTCAGCGTAACTTGGGGCCGATCTCGGCGGGGAGATCCCAACTTGCTGCAGTACCGCTCGGCCAGCGTGTGTGAGTGAGAGCCGCTCATACTGGGCGGTGAGGGTTGCTTCGATCAGTTCGCTCACGGTATTGGAGATTCCGAGAGCCATGAGCTTATGGGTAGCTGTGGACATGGGAAGACCTAGGGCCGTCTTGTATGCTTTTCGAAGTGACGTGTCCAGCCGTTCGCTTTCGGCACGAGTGAGACGTAAGTAGGGTCCAGAGTAGGTGATGCGGGAGCAGACGAAAGCTTGAACGAGGCGCAGGAGGTTGGACTCTCGCATGCCATGATGCTTGTTGGAGATTCGCTTAAGGAGGCGTCCGATCTGCACAACCGACTGGTCGATGCGTTGGATCGTGATGTTGTTGCTGCCGTTGGCCTGTAGATGCAAGCCCAGGATCCTGATGTTGTCTGTTCGAGAAATCGGGTTTCCTTGCACCTGGAGGTTGATGTCCGGAAGTATCTTTGAAGGGCGTCGTCCCGGGGAAGGAATGATGATATACTCGGACTTTGTCGCCGAGCACGTGAGGCCAACTGTACTTAGATAATCTCCGATCCGTTCGATCGCGGTCTGTAAAGTCTCTTCAATCTGGCCGTCACTGCCGCGCGTGATCCAAAGTGTGAGGTCGTCAGCATAAATGCTGTGATGCAGGTGGGGGATGTTGGCCAGTAGCTTCGGCAGGCCTATCAGTGCGACGTTAAAAAGCATCGGCGAAAGTACGGTGCCTTGCGGCGTGCCACGGTTTCCCGGAGAGATGATGGAAGGATCTCCCGTGCCGGCTTTAAGTTGCACTGTGCGGTCGGTGAGAAAGTTTCGGATGTACGCATACATGCGATGTCCGACACCGAGAGCTTGAAGTTGTTGAAGAATCGCTTCATAGAGGACGTTGTCGAATGCCTTGGCAACATCGAGGCCGACGATGACTTTCGTGTCTAGTGTACGTCTCATGACTACCTGATGATGGAGAAGAAGCATAATGTCCGGGGCTGCTAAATGAGGGCGGAAGCCGAACATAGTGTCTGGTAGAAGATGGTTGTCTTCAAGGTATCGTGAGAGTCTGGTCTGGATAACGTGTTCCATCAGCTTCCCAACGCAGGACGTGAGAGAGATGGGACGGAGGTTGGCCAAGGTTGGTGGTTTGCCTGGCTTGGGGATGAGGACTAGATTGGCGCATTTCCACTCTTGAGGGATGGTACTGCTGGCCCAACATTCTTGAAAATAGTCGGTAAGAGCATGAATGGATGCGTCGTCTAGATTCCTAAGCATTTTATTTGAAATGCGGTCAGGACCGGCCGCCGAAGTCGTCTTGAGGCGATTGAGTTCTGCACGGACCTCCGCTAAAGTGATCGGAGCGTCTAGACAGAGATTTTCCGCGCCCTGATAGAAAGGGAGGTTGGTTGTTGGTTCAGGGCGGATCTAAGTATTTATAAGCTCTTGTTTAAGCTCGTCAGACGTGCCAGGATACTGGTGGAAGATTCGCTCGAGCTGTTGGCGTGTTTGGAGCTTGCCTCCTGCTGGGTCGAGTAAATGTCGAAGGAGGTTCCACGTCTTACGAGCGTTTGGAGTGTTGTTCATCTGGTCACATATGTTGTGCCAGCTCTGTCGAGTGAGTTCTATTGCATATTTCTCGATATTCGTATGTGCGCGCGCCAGTCTACGTCGGATATTGCGGTCCCATTTCCGAGTGGCAAGTAGAGCTTCGAGCGACTTCTTGCGCTCCCACAGATGGGCGTAGTAGCGGTCGCAGTGTGGGATACTGTCCTCTAACTCGACGGTTTGAGTGGCGTCGGCCACTTGTTTGACAATTTCGGTTGTCCACGCCTTGATATCAGTTATAGCGGGAGGTTTGTCCTGCTGTTTCCTGTGCGTCCGGAAGGAGTCCCAGTCAATCACCTGAGCTGGCCGCGTACATTGCCTGGTGGGCTCGTGTATTACGATTTCGAGTACGAAGTGATCACTCCCAAAGTTTTCGTGAGTGTGACACCAAGTCGCTTTAACTCCGGAGGTCGTAAAGGCCAGATCCGGCGTTGTATCACGATGTAGGCCCGTACCGTGTCTAGTGGGGTAGGACACGTCCGTGATAAGAGTCAGCTGGTTCATATGCCAGTCATTCCAAAGGCGTCGACCTTTAGCGGAGTCATAGTGGTAGCCCCAAGCGCGGTGATGCGCATTAAAGTCACCGAGAATGAGGAGGGGTTGCCCCTGCGCCAGCTGCTGGGTCACCGGTGAGTGCCACATCTGCTGGCAAGGGATTCCACTCGGGTGATGTAGTTGGAATGGAAGAATTTAGGCGGGCGGTAGTGTGGCAGGGTGGAACGCCCACTTTGCGTGGATGCTCAATGTGCGAGGGAACACAGGTGGGCGGAAAGAGCTAAGCGTTTTTCAAAACAGGATTGAGGTTGTAGATCTTAAAAAAAACAGTTGTGGCATTTTTCGACGCAGTAAAAGTAACGGTAGTGACAGTGTGATTTTTATTATAGTGTGACTGTTGATCTGCGGTCATTATAATTGTGACGGATAAAACGAGCGGCACCGTCCTAAACAACTTCCGAAACTGATATAAGCGACTTAGTTTGAGGGTACCATATCGACGCGGCGTATTCATGCTTTGAACGAACCAGTATCTTATTAAGAAGGACTTTGACTGAAGTGGGTGCATTAGAAAAGCTTCTTTTTAGATAACCTAGCAGCACGGGTAGTGCTGGAAGAACATTCGTTGTTACCTGTACAAAAGCTGTGCTATAATGCTAATAGATGCTATATAAACAAGAATATGCGAAGCGATATTATAGTCCAGGGGTCTCAAACTCATATTGCTATACAGGCCGCATTGAGAAAATTTCGTGTCCAGCGGGCCAGAAGCCAGAAAAAAAGGATGAGGGGATCAATTTTTTTTATTTAATTGGTTTTCGGGGAAAGGAAATGGCGCAGTATCTGTCTCATATATCGTTGGACACCTGAACCGCGCCGTAAGGGAAGGGATAAGGGAGGTAGTGAAAGAAGGAAGAAAGGGGTGCCGTAGTGGAGGGCTCCGGAATAATTTAGACCACCTGGGGATCTTTATCGTGCACTGACATCGCACAGCACACGGGCGCCTTAGCGTTTTTCCTCCATATCCCCAATGGTGTTTTTTTTTTCGGAAAAGGAGGGGGGGGGGGGTGAAGAGCGTGAATCTTGTAGTGCGTTAAATAAAAGAAACTACGAAGCTAAGTGGCCTTGCCAAGAACAGGCTTGATTTCTTACTCGCACGAATAACCCCTCAGTTCTAAGCATGCTGCTGGCTTGAGATTTGACACCACTTAGCAGCGACAAGGGGTGGAATATCCAGCGTTAGGTCTTGTGCGGAGATGATTCGCATGGCGGCACTGTCTGTCATTCTTGAACTCAGAGCACATTTGTTCACTTTCAATAAAGAGAAGAATTAAGTGCTCGCACAAGCATGTGCCCCCGAACATGACAATGATCCTTGTTGCTTAGTTGCGCAGAGTTGGAAGGATTGTGCTATCTAAAAAAAGTGTTAAAATCCGGGACACATACGTATTCAAACTTCTGTCGTAATGTGGTGTTTGCTAGATGTTCAGTGAGCTTCATTTGCAACTCGGCCTCAACATCGTCGACTCGCACAGCGAAAGGTACAGAGAAAAAAAATGATGGCCTAGCCCTGCTAGGCCAGGATATACGTAGCGTAAGCGCGGCGACGTCTGTGGTTCGGAAAAGTTAATACATGAAAGGCGCGCATTCACTCATCATCATCGCCATCATCATCATCAGCCTGACTACACTCACTGCAGGGCAAAGGCCTCTCCCATGTCTCTCCAATTAACCCTGTCCTTTGCCAGCTGCGCCCACCCTATGCCTGCAAACTTTCTAATCTCATCCGCCCACCTAACCTTCGGCCGCCCCCTGCTACGCTTGCCTTCTCTTGGAATCCACTCCGTTATCTGTTATCCACTCCGGTATCTCGTGTTCGCAGTACATGCCCTGCCCTAAGCCTATTTCTTCCTCTTGATTTCGACTAGGATATGTCATTAACACACGTTTGTTCCCTCACCCACTCGGCCCGCTTCCGGTCTCCTAACGTTACACCTATCATTTTCCTTTCCATGGCTCGCTGTGCTGTCCTTAACTTAAGCTGAACCCTTTTCGTTAGCCTCCACGTTTCTGCCCCGTAGGTGAGTACCGGTAGGATACAGGTTTTGTATACTTTTCTCTTTAGGGATATTGGTAACCTGCTATTCATGATCTGAGAGAACCTGCCATATGCGCCCCACCCCATTCGGCTACTTTAACTATATTATCCATATTGCTAATGACATTGCCCTCCTTGTCTCTTGCCGCATACATCTGGTTTTTCCCTATGCCTAGTTTTCTCTTCACCGCTTTTAGGCTGCCTCAGTTCTTTAGAGCATGCTCTATTCTCTCCATATTAAACTTCCTTATGTCGGATACATTGCGCTTATTTATTTTGCGCCTTTATTCGCGGTTGAACATCGAGCCGTCGTGGAAGAGTGGTAGCGTCTCCGCCTCAAACGCCAAAGACTCTGGCTTGATTCCCATCTTCGACACAGGGCTTTTTTATTCACCTTTGTGACGTCACTGCTCTTCGCGCATGCGCAGCATGGCCCTTCAGGATGCACGCGAAACTGGTCACCCTCGGCCAGTGTAGCTTACGCTACAAAACTTCAAGAGTGGAACGCGACAGCGTGTTGCAGCGCTTTCTGGGAGTCCACGGAGCGCCATCGCCCGTTCGTCGCGACACCTGCCCGTTGGACAAATCGCTCGGAGTCTCTAGGAGGCCTCTCAAAACAGCCCATCCGCCGCCCGAAGAGGTCACGAGCTGCAGTCACGCTGCTCCCTGAATTGGCCGTTGTGCGTCTCCGTTGTGGTTGTGATTTAAGAGAAAAGTAAAGACGCAGTAACTGGCGCACATATATAGGTGGACACCGAAACAACGCCGTGAGGGAAGGGAGGAAGTTTGGAGTGAAAGCGAAAAGACAGAGAGGCCGTAATGGGGGTCGGCGTCTCCGTAGGCTCCGCATTCGTTGACCGCAACAGAACACAGGAGCTCGGGTTGTACGGGTTCCACGACATCGCAATGGTTGACACCCGCACAAAACAAGACGCGCACCGGTCCTGTCACCGCTACCTGCCCGTCTGAAGCTCGAAGAGGTCGCGAAGGGTTGCACCCACGCTGCCGCCCGCAGGGGATAAACCGCCGTGTTATCACCGGGCTCCGCGTTCGGACCAGTTGACGTCTTCAAAGGTTTCGACTGCCGGTCCTCCAAATTCAAATTCACAACCCCTGTGCGGTGCTAGTGCACGTTAAAGAACCAGAAGTCACCGAAATTACCGAGGCCCTCCACTACGGCGTCCCTCATAGCCTGAGTCGCTTTGGAACACAGAACACCATAAACCCAAACTCAAACCGAACATGGTCATAACGCCACCTGTCGTACCTCAGCGCAATATTCGTATTTACTTTCATCCCTTCACATAGATGACTCTGCTTTTCCACAGCTCATGGCAGTCAATAGGTGAAAACTTGCAGTAGGTGAAAATGGCAGTAGGTGAAAACTTTATTGATGAGCCTTATGGATTAGTTACAGCCTAGGGTTGGTCTGGCTCTTGATCCCGGGTGGCGGCCAACAGTCCATGACGTGCGGCGACCTGTCCAGCCCACTCTACCAGCCGCCTTTGTGAGGCCGGCTCGGAGCTGGAGACCGGGATCTCTCAACCCTCTTTGTCCGTGAGGTTCCAGCGAGGTGGTTGGAATTCTCGGCAGAGATATAAAATGTTGTCATAGCTGGCTCTCGGAGCCTCACAAAGATAACATTTGGGTCTGTATTGGCCTGGGTGGATAAGGGCTAACAAAGCCGGGGAAGGGAATGTGCGTGCCTGGAGCTGTCTTTAGGTAGTTTGTTGTTCTTTCGAGAGGGAGATGTGTGGTGGCGGATAGACGAGGCTTTGCTCCCTGTAATGGAGGGTTATTTCATGATTGGTGACGAGCCAGTCCCTAGCGCTACCCCGGTCTACGGTGTGCCCTGCTCGGTTGACGTACGCTCGAGCAAGAGAGTGGGCCACTTCGTTGCCGGGGTTGCCTGCGTGGGCTGGCACCCAAACTATTTGAACTGGTCAGGGTTCTGTGGAGCAAGAATTGAGAATTTTTCGGGTGGCAGAATGAAACTGTCTCCGTGCAAAACTTGTGATTGCTGTTTTAGAGTCACTCAGAATGAGTGTGGCAGTGTAGGAGGAAATGGCAAGCGCTATGGCTACTTCTTCGGCTTCAAGCGAGGTTGTTGTCTTCATCGAGAACGAGGCTGTGTGTTTGAGGTCATGTGATGCTACAGTGATGGCGCAGGCCGAATTTTAGATGTACCCTGCCGCGTCCACGTAGACTGCGTTTTTGTCGTTTGCAGGAGTTTTATGTAAAGCTTTGGTACGAGCTTCGCGTCTGACCTGGTTGTGAACTGGGTGTACGTTTTTGGGCAGAGGGTGAACTATGAGTCTGTCCCTGATGTGTGTTGGGATGGCGTGGGTGTTGTTCGGGGGAGGACCTGTTGGCTGAATCTTTAGAGAGGCGACAATGTGTCTACCTGTATTTGTGAAGGAGAGTCTGTCAGTCTGAGCCGTGCGATGAGCTTCAGTTAGTTCTTGTGTATTGTGTGCTCCCATCCGTACGAGATGGGTGGTTGGAGCTCGTTGTGGGAGATTTAAGGCTGACTTGTATGCGTGTCTTATTAGTGCATCTACCTTCTCCTTTTCCGCCTTTGTGAAGTAGAGGTAGGGAGGGGAGTAAACCATCCGACTAATCACGAATGCCTGCACCAGGCGCCTAAGATCATGTTCACGCATGCTTCGGTGCTTGTTGGCTATTCTTCTAATCAGCCGGATGGTTTGATATGTCGTGATTGGTAGTTTGGAGATCGCCTCCGTGTTGCGTCCATTGTTTTGTAAGAACATGGCTAGAGTGCGTATCTTTTCAACCTCTGGCACTGGTAGACCATTGACCTCGACGTGTATGGAGGGGTTTTCCTTCCTGTTGCGGTTCGGGGTCGGGTGGAGTAGTAAGAGTTCAGACTTAGCAGAGCAGCATTCGAGGCCTATAGAGTCCGCGCACTGCACTACCGCGTCCGCACTTGCTTGAAGGGTTTCTTTTATGGTCCCGACATTGCCCATGGTGGTCCATAAGGCAATGTCGTCTGAATAGAAGGTGTGGGAGAGGTTTGGGATACGCTCAAGCTTGTGAGCCATGGGGATGAGAGTGATGTTGAAGTGTAGGGGAAATAAGACTGACCCCTGGGGTGTCCCCCTGCTACCCAGAGAAAAGGAAGGGGACTCTATAGGGCCTATTTTGATTTCCGCTGTGCGGCCTCGTAGGAAAGCTGCTATGTAGGTATATGTTCGAGTCCCGACTCCTAGACTGGATAAGGCGTCCAGTATGGCTGTGTGCTGGACATTGTCAAACGCCTTTGTGAGCTCTAAGGCTAGCAGTACTCGTGTGCGTTTGCAATGTGTGGGATGTAGGATTTATTTTGAGATTTGAAGCATTACGTCTTGTGTTGACAGATTGCTTCGGAATCCCCAGCATTCGGAATCCCGGCAGTCAATTGGAATAATTTATAGAGTATATAGGCCGGCACACTCAGCCATGAGTGCACTCATATCGCCTCACTCACCTTCACACTCACGTCTGAGCAAGAGGATATGAGTGTGGGTGGTCATCAGTGTGAGAGTGTGAGTGAGTGGTTGTGAGTGTGAGTGAACGTGAGTGTGAGTGAACGTGAGTGTGAGTAAGAGTGAGTGGATATGAGTGCGGGTGGTCATGAGTGTGAGTGCGAGTGAGTGGACATGATGATGAGTGGGTTGAAGTGGGTGTGGGTGGGCGTGAGTTGTTATGAGTGGACGTGAATGGCGAGTGGATGAGTGGGGAGTGGGCGTGACAGCGAAGTTTGCCGCGTATGTTTTGCGACGACAGTATCCGCTCTACTACTTCAATGTTGCTGACAGATGAGGGAAGCAAATATTCACCGCCGAGTGCTCTTGAGGCAGCATGAGACATCATGACGGTGTCTTCGAATGACCGAAGCAGAACATTCCGCTGGAGCAGGAAAGGTAATCTTTAGTTTCTGTTCGCCTTACACTTTCACCGTTGGCATGCTCGCAGGCCCTTTGCGGGAGCAATGAGCCGTTACGAGTTGTCAGACCCTTAGACTGAATTTTTAATTGCCACTGCTAGAAATGTAGATGTCTCTTGTCACACCTCTTACACAGCTCGAGCTCATATACGCAGAGATCCGATGCTTGCTGCTATAACTAGCGTACTGAAATGGACGCTTAGGGTTTTCCTGTGCCCGGTTGTGTGCATTGTAGAGCTCTGCTCCGGGCGTAAATTTTTATTGGACCAGACCCACGAGGAGAACCCGAACAACTTTTTCCGGCTCTTGAACTGCACAAGCTCGGCTCAGGCCGGAAACGACATGAAAACCATGAAAATAAAAATGATAACTCATTTGTTATCATTCCTGCCTTTGAAGCAGGCCGGTGTAAGTGCTGCAGTGAATCAAAACTACGTATCAGCATTTATATTGCAGGTTTCTTTGTGCCTCACGTGACCTAAAGGACAACTACACATCACGACCACTGTTCGGTTGATGAAACAGAAAACGAAATAGCATGAGAGAAGAAATTCAATCATAAATATTTAGCGGTCGCAGGCGTATATCGTGCAGTAATCCATGTATTGTGATATGTAACTTGGCCCAGCTCTTGACCTGCACAAGCTCGGCTCAGGCCGGAAACGACATGAAAACCAAGCGCGCTTTTCGGTAACGCCAGAGGCTCCTGTATCTGTCATGTACTTGAAAACCCCCCACGTCGCAAATCACTGAGCATGTGGTTATTACTTTTTGTATTCACAGCATCATACATGATGATGCCTTGTCTCCAAGAAGATAGCCGAAGCGGCAATAAAGTTCAATGATATCATCTGCTCTACAAATGATCGTTCCGTGCCGATGGTGACGAGACGTGTCAGCGATTTTCGGCAGTGGATATGAGGTGGCAACCAAATTGGCCGCTCCCTTTTCGATTGGTTGGACGTACAGTTCGGACTTAATTCTTCTCTACTAGAAAAAGAGGGTTTAAAATATAACGTTTCTGAGTATGGTCGCTTTTTCGCTCGAGAAAAGCTACAAAATAAAAGCAGTACAAGCGAAAAGAATTAAGCTAGGTGCTACAGTTTTCGTTTCGCCTAAAATTACCGTGCAAGCGAGTGCTGCTGTTCAAACCGCCGATACCGAGAAGGCAGCGAAGAAAAAAAAATCGTCCTACGGACAGCATAGCCAAAACTGTGACGAAAAGAGAACAGGAGACTGAAGGCGGAGGGCGGTGTGTGTGTGGAGGGGGGGGGGGGGGGAGAGGGTAAGGAGCTTTTCATCAATACGTCGAAGGGTGTCAGCATGTTTTGATACTCGACTGTGCTCTTGGAACAGGAAAGAGTTGATGTTTGAGTCCCCCGCGATCACCCCAGAGTCCAAAAAAAAAACAAACTGTTTTGTGAAAGTGTGAGTGGATATGATTTTGGGCGGTCATGAGTGTGAGTGAGTGGTTATGAGTGTGAGTGAACGTGAGTGTTAGTAAGAGTGAGTGGATATGAGTGCGGGTGGTCATGAGTGTGAGAGTGTGAGTGAGTGGTTGTGAGTGTGAGTGAACGCGAGTGTGAGTAAGAGTGAGTTGATATGAGTGCGCGTGGTCATGAGTGTGAATGTGAGTGAGTGGTGAGTGTGAGTGGATATGAGTGTGGGTGAGCGGATGTGAGTGCGAGAGACCGTGAGTGTGATTGAGCCACCTCTCATGGTGCCGAGGTATGATAGAGTATAGAACGCGATTTTTATCGGGTCCGTATTAAAATTAGCACAGTCATAATTACTCATGTACGCATCGGTACACAGACTCTTCACGAAGTCAAAGATGCCAGCGCATTCACTAGGTCCACTTTTATTCTGTTGGAACCAACGAGTTTTCGTAGCGTGTTCGGCGCGTGCTCGCCTCGCAGTCTGGAAGACCTATAGGTTCTATTCTCCGTATCTCCACTAGTCTTTTTATTTGGAGGTTATCGTGTTAAAACGCTGACGACAACGCCGACACCGACACGAGCTCCTTAACGCTGTCGCATTAAATTTTGAATCGAATTTCAATTTTTTCCTCGAGATTGTGGAGAAAGTCTGCGAAGACATCGCAAGATTCCTAGGCAACGTGTCCTCACCAGCGCATCATGCTACCAACTCGCTCCGCAGGCCTGTTATTCTGAAGTGGCCTAGTGATTTGAGAGTTGGAAAGTGGTGCAGCTGATTCGATTTTATCTGGCACGGCCAGAGCTGTATGTTGGCCTGAAATGCCCAAAAATCCTCGCTAATTTTTTCATGGTATTTCGTTTTCCCTTGAAGCTGTAGATTCAAGGTGTTCAGGCTATCGCATATGCCTGTGAAAAATGCAAGGGAACGAAGCCCGCCGCGGTGGCTCAGTGGTTAGGGCGCTCGACTACTGATCCGGAGTTCCCGGGTTCGAACCCGACCGCGGCGGCTGCGTTTTTATGGAGGAAAAACGCTAAGGCGCCCGTGTGCTGTGCGATGTCAGTGCACGTTAAAGATCCCCAGGTGGTCGAAATTATTCCGGAGCCCTCCACTACGGCACCTCTTCTTTCTTTCTTCTTTCACTCCCTCCTTTATCCCTTCCCTTACGGCGCGGTTCAGGTGTCCAACGATATATGAGACAGATACTGCGCCATTTCCTTTCCCCCAAAACCAATTATTATTATTATTATTAAGCCCTTTTCGTCGGGCAGCTCAGCAATTGGCTTACTTTTCTCCTTTAAGAAACTGTCCATTTCTTCTTTGGAGGTCAAAAATCTCTTCAGCACTTTTCCGTGGCTCAGCCAGCGCACGTCCGTGTGATACAAGATCTTATGATTTGCATTCTTCCTCTTCTAACAGAGAGATGAGCTGACGGTGGCTGAGTGCTCTTGAATAAATGACGTTCACTACGCCGAACTCAATGTCCATGAGAGATTTCATATTCAGTGTCTTGCTGCGTAGTGCTTCTGAGAGTAAGATGTAGTGCGCCGGCACAAACCGTTCAGTGACTCCGAGCCCTTCAAACTGCATTCGCTAACGTCCTACAAGACCGCTCCTGCTTCCGACCATTCACGGAGCACCGTCGGTTGCCACACATACCATCCGCTCTCACTGCGAGCCGGTGCGTTCAACAGCTCCTTCAAGCACCGAAATGATGTGCGATCCTGTAGTGGTGCCTTTCATTGGGACAATGCCGAGTAGTTACTTTGTCACGTTGAGGTTTTTGTCTACGCCCCTAATGAAGATGGCACACTGGGCGTTATCTGTAATGTCAGTGCTCTAGTAAATGGCGAGAGAAAAAGCTCCGAAGTCCCGACATCAGTTCATTAAGGCGTTTGCTATGTCTTGGCATATCTCAGTAATTTTCTCAGCAACCGTTTTGGGTGAAAGGCTTATTTTTCGAATTCCTTTTTTATGATGGGATAGATTGCACCTACGGCTTCAAGCAAGCAATTTTTTACAAATAACCCATCGGTGAAAGGTTTTTGAGATTTTGCAGTTTGGAAATATTGAAGCTTGCTGTCACCGTTTCTTCTACTCTTTTGCAGGCTTTTGGAAAAATTCTTTCTGCTTTCCGAGTGACGCCTTTAGTTGAGCCAATTTGTCGTCACTAATCTTTCCAGGGGCCGGATTACACAACTGTCAATTAGCAAAGTTGTCAAAAACTTGTCAAAAGGTGTCAATTAGCCTCGCCCCTATTGGTCGGTCGAGACCGGCGGCCATTTTGCTCTTTTGCGTCATGGGTGGCTGCAGGTTACATCACGGATGTGGCAGAAGTGGTGACGTTGCATGCCTGATTATGCAGGCGCTAATTGACAGTTTTTTGTGGCAGTCCCGAGGCGGTCAATATGACCGTTACGTTTGTGAAAGAAAATGGCGGTGGTGTACGTGGCGATACGACTGAGCCGGCTGCGCCGGCGCGAGCAACGGCGAAGGAGGGCGCGCGCAGACGCGTTCGACTTGCCGGACGAGCTGTTTCGACGCCTTTTTCGACTGGAGAAGCAGACGGTGGAGTGGCTGTGCGACGAAGTTGCCGATGGTCTAGGAGGTACGCGTGCGCGAGCGCGTTGTCGGTGCGGCGGCAAATGCTATGTGCACTGCGGTTCTTTACTACCGGCAGCTTTCAAACTGCCGTTGGTAATGTTGCGTACGTCTGCATCGCTTAATATTAGAGCAGCGCGTAACGAAACAGGACAACAGGAGCGCTAACTGTCAACTGTTTATTTCTTGCCGTTGTTCATATAAATACATGAACCACAGCATGAAATGAGAAAGAGCCATCAGGTCGGCTGATGCAAGCTATACACTCAGCCTTTCGCTGGTTGCCATCGATTTAGATAAGTCAGCTCTTTTGCTTAAAGTGCCAGTGATGCCACGCTCACACACTTGTTGCCTGCACGTGAAATATTCAAAGCCTCTATAATCTCTCTAACAAGCTTATCATTGTGGCGGTTGATAATTTGGCTCCTTTTAAAAAGGGACATGTACGGCTTTGGACGGCCCCGTTTCTTAGACTGGATCTTGCAGTGGTGACAGTGCTGGCTCAGGTGGCCCGATTTGCTCTCATTAAAATTGTAGTCATGTTCTTTTAACTGGATATTTACACATCTACCTGTTTGCCCAATATATTCATGGCCACAAAACAACGGTACACGATAGACAACACCCTCCTCACAAGTGACAAACCGTTTCTGATGGTCAATTAAACATCTTTTTTCTTTGGTTACCGCACGGATTTGTCTTTTTGCAAAGCATATACAGTTTTATTGGCGCTGAAAATACAACTTCAACGCCTGCTCGTTCTCCTATTTTCTTTAGGTTGTGGGAGGTCTGATTAATTAAGGGATGACAGCTACTTTCTTGCGATCCTGCTGTTCATTGGTACCCTCCCGCTTGTCCAACCGTCGTGCTGTTTCCATTTTTTGGAGCAGGCCTTGAGCCACAGAAACAATTAGTGGCCTAGGATACCCAGAATCAGACAGTCGTCTAATTTGTAATGCCAAGCATTCTTGCATCATGTGCTCAGTGTGTGAGCGTGGCATCACTGGCGCTTTCAGCAAAAGAGCTCACTTATCTAAATCGATGGCAACCAGCGAAAGGCTGAGTGCATAGCTTGTATCAGCTGACCTCATCGCTCTTTCCCATTTAATGCTGTGGTTCATGTATCTATATGTGGCAACGGCAAGAAATAAACAGTTGACCAGAGGTGGGCAACCTCGTGAGGTTTCGACATCATGAGGTCGACTTAAGCCTCAAAATGACCTCAACCTCACGTGGTGAGGTGAGGTTGAGGTGAGGTCAGCGACGGCTCGAAATTTTGTGAGTGAGGTCAGTGAATCAGACCTCAAACTCACGCGTGAGTTTGAGGTTGAGTGAGGTCATCATTCAGGGAGGCCGAAATTTTGAGGTCGAGACTTTTTGCAGTTGTCACGCCTTACTCCGACGAGTGCCGCTTCCGAAGCGGAGTTGCAGCGCATCACCGCAGTGTTCATGCAATGACGCTTGGTGCTCGGTTTTCGTTTATGGACAACCGGATGCCACAGTTCCCTCTTAGCTTCCGGCGCTGCGCTGTAATGTCCGTACAGGAAGACGCGTACAGGAAGCACCCCTCTGGACTTCCCGGAAGGAGTGTTACTGTACTGCACAGCACGCCACTCTCCCTCCCCCTTGACCCGCTGGCGTAGCAACCGGCTGCCTGCCGGCCGACTCAAACTCTCGGGAGCTCGCAAAGCACGTAACTCACGTTGGCCCGCGGTAGCTTTGCTTGATGCCGCAAATAAGTTCAGTCCAACAAGGACGCAATAAATTCGTCGCAGCGCGGATGGCCCCAAGCAAGACTGGTTCGTGTTCATGCTTGCTGCCGGCGCTGACGTCCTGGCTCTTGCCTTGCAGTCGAATAAAGGGGATCCTGCTGTACATTACAAGCTGACTTAACAGAAACTGGAGTAGTCGGCACAGGCAAGAGAATGTGATTCAGGGGGTTCCTAACAAGGACACCTGCTGATTTGATTACAGAAGCACGAAGCCAGAAAAACCACCATAACACCGTCGAAGCTTTTGATCGGTGACTTCTCTTTTCGAATCTCACACTAATTCTGGATTTTCCCGTTGCGTAATTCAAGCAGATGCAAATATAATTTCACTCTTTTATCTTTCCTAATAACCTTTCATTTGGCCTCCGGTTGGCCTAATATGACGTTTGGCCTAATATGACGTTTGATGGGGCACACTTTTGTTCGCTTCTGTTTTTAGTTTGCGATTTTTGTGTGTATGTTTGTAATCATTCTTTTATTTTCTTTTCTCGTATGAGATCAGTTAGGTTGGCGGCCAGCCTCGCAGACGACCAGCCACTACGCGTTATCTTTCTTTCAACTATTTTGCAGAGACCCGTCGTTCGCCTTAAAAGGCTTTGCTGAATTCTCGCGCGGTGCTCGTGGGTAAAAAAACGCCGAGGATGCTGGCGTACTACGGACTAGTTCAGTTTTGAAGGAAAACAAGTGACTGACTCAAAGCAGCTTGTCTCAGACTGGTTGACGAAATGGTACCCAGAATTCTGTTGAGGCGTATGAGCACTTTAGGCGGTTTTTTCCCCCGTGGTGGAATTGGGGGGGGGGGGGGGGGGCGGCTCGGAAAAATATTTCGCTGCGGGGAAATCTAAGTGGAGAACAATGGTGCTCTTGACAGAGAAAGCCGTTCACGCTGCCCACTCTAGGCCAGTTGTTTTGACCCGTGTGATTTTAATAGTTGGCACACTGTTCGAAGACGTAATCTAGCCCTTTCAAAATGCCGCGGGTTCTCCGAGTCGTCGGAGAATTCCCAGGATTTCGAAAGCATAACCATCGCCACCTGGAGGGAGGTGGCGGAAACTGGGGAGGGTATTGACCTCCCAGAAACATCAACATCATCATCCTTAATTATTAGCTGCAGGTATGCATATTTTCCCGCACAATAATTCTCTTCGGTTGCTGGGTAATGCACAATATTTAATCAATATTCTGGCAACTTTTAATTTGGTAGCGGTATATAACACTTCCGCGGGCTCATAAGGATACACTGTTAGCATCATCATCTTCACCATCATCTCGAGAGTCAAAGGCATGTGTCGGTGCATGATCTTTGCAGTATGTCATACATTAGAACTGGCGCGTTTACCTGCTGGACAACCCGAATGTCATTAATGTGTACCGGGTTGTTGGCACTCCTCGCAATGCGTCATGAGTGCATGTGTAGTAATGTGGGTTTGATGGCACATCACATCGCTGTCACGTGACCTGGTATGAAGTCACACTCACATGATGTCATCACTAATTAGACGAATTAGTCTTAGCGTTACCTAATTATATTAATTTTCATTAATCATTTATGTGACGTCATCATCTTCGTCGTGTGACTGGTCGGCTCGTCCCGTCGCATGGCGCCGTTTCTTGTGGACACTTTTTTGCGGATATGACCTTGAAAGTGAGCCATCTAATGCTTTTGCATTAATAAAAGAAGCCGCTTGCTTCTACACAGACATAAATACAACGTGTCTCTGTTGGTGTACTAAAGTCGCAGCTTGTTAAGTGTTTTTGAAGAGAAAATACAGAGGACTGAAAAGAGCAATCTGGCTATGTCGGATGGAGCTAGAAAATCGAAATATACTGATATGCGTCTGCATAACCGTCGCATTGGAAAGTACATTGACGACCAGTTTCTTTATGTTCGGTAACTATTCTCAAGGCTGAAAACAGCATAGTGAATACCTCCCACCTCCTCCCCCCAATTTCTGGTAGATGGTGTAGAAGGTCTGTGTTCGTCAATTCCCGGTTCGTGCGTGAAGAAGCGAGAGGCTTCCAATACGAACAAGTTTACACGAAGCAGGTTGCCAAATATTAACACGCATAAAGTACTCACCGACGTACTGGTGGTAACCGCGTATGGGACACCCCTGTCCGCAAGCTATGTACTCTCTGAGGGTTCATTCCAGATTATAAGCTTCTCCTATTGCGTGCACATCAATAGTGTCCGTGCACACCTTATTAAATAATACCATCATCATTTTGGCTTTCCTGTCTCACAGGATTCGCAGAATTGTTTTTAACTGAAAAACTTCTTAATCGCTTTTTGTTTTGTTTTTCGTTTGTTTTCTGAGGTCGAGCAGCCGACCTCAACCTCACAATTTGAGGTTGAGGTGAGTTTGAGTGAGGTCAGCAGTGGCCTCAGCAAAAGTGAGGTGATGGCGTCTAAGGAGACCTCAACTGATGAGGTTGAGGTTGAATGAGGTCGGCAAATTCTTTTTGAGGTTGAGGTGAGGTCCAGATTTTTTAGGTCAAATGCCCACCTCTGCAGTTGACAGTTGACGCTCGTGTCGTTCTGTGTTCCTCCTGTTGTCCTGTTTTGTTACAGGCTGCTCTATTATTATAGATCGCCAACTCGCCCAGCAAGCAACACGTCTGCATCGCACAACCGACGGTGGGAAAATGCGTACAGCGGGTGTTGGACGCAATTTGTAAAGTTAGTGCGCAGAAGGGGTGGGTTCCGTCGTCGCCTGTGTAACACACAGCTACATATAAATAAGACACACTTATGCTTGCAAAGCACTTTATTTTTCCCAGCAAATGGCACTTCGTGGTCGTCTTCTCTTTCCCAAGGGGAAGGAAACAGACAACCACTCGTCACATACTGCAACACCTCACTTTTTGGCATTTTTGTCATCGATCGATAGAGCTGAACA
The DNA here is from genome assembly GCF_052857255.1 of Amblyomma americanum. Taxonomy (NCBI): domain Eukaryota; kingdom Metazoa; phylum Arthropoda; class Arachnida; order Ixodida; family Ixodidae; genus Amblyomma; species Amblyomma americanum. The sequence goes on along the minus strand of NC_135497.1, from coordinate 65,975,383 downwards.
ACACAAACTTCAAGTTGTCTTCGTCGATTTTGTTCCATGCGCTCCTTGCAAGTTCGCTCGGCAGCAGAGATGGGCATCCTCACGAGGGCGAGCCCTCATGAGGGCGTCCTCACCCTCACCTCATGAGGATTTCACTCGGTGAGGTGAAGGTGAGGGAGGATGGGCGCGAGAAAATTCGTGAGTACGAGAGTGAGGGAGGAAAGACATGGTGAGGGCGAGGGAGGGAACACATGGTGAGGTGAGGGTGAGGGAGGGCAAGATGTACTGTCTGAGGGCGCAGGTGGTGGTCCGAACTATACCCCTGGCTAACGTTTTTTGTCTGTGCAGTACGTTATAAATTCCCTTTCTAAAGCACTAGTTCTTGGGGTGAAGGTTCCCGGGCAAGACGTAGTTTCTGCAGACTGGAGGTACACGCGGTGAACAGGAAAGGTGGGGAGCCGAACGCCTTCTCCGTCGCCGCGATGTACTACAGCGCTGGCAATGCTATGCCGAAAAAGCGCTCTTCTAACTCAAAAAGCCTACTCTTTAAAATTGTGTAGAGTCTTAGATGAAACACCCTGTATAGTGCGCTAACAAGGGGGCACTTGTCGGGCCTTGCGGGTGGCCGTCGCTCCAACAGGAACCGTGGTACCACAGTCGGCATTTTTATTAACGGCCCCGAGTCTGTCAGATGATCAGAGTGCGGAGTAAAACATGTAGAAATTAGGCCTCGTAAGGTTGTCGAATTCCGAAGTTTTAAGCTTTGTTTACCGGAACGAAACCCGATTTCAGTTTAGTGAGGTTTCAAAGAACTGGCCGCGGCGCAAAAAAAAAAATGCTTCTACGAAATTCTAATGTCAAATCAAAGCGTGTTGGCGGCGTTGCTGTGGAAGTTTTTCATTCACACTGTGAGTAGTTCAGTATAATCGTATCATCCGTCTATTTTCGCTGGAATTGCAGTATAGGAAAGCGGTGCCACAGTGTGTTGAGCAAGGGCGACCAATGTAGTCTAACCATGAAAATAAAGCAGCACCTTAATCACCTTGGTCTGAATCATCGCTCGCTCCGCCTTGCATTGTACGGTGTGCTGAAAAAGAAAAAGTTTCACTGGTCTCTAAACAACAGGAACATCTCTTGGTTTATTTCGCTCCCTGGGAAGGGCTGTAGCCACGTAATCGCGCGCCTGATTATATGAACCAAATTTCTTGGAGGCATTGCAGAAAATTGACACTCAGGGTTTGGATAATGCGTAGACTTGGAAGCAAAAAAATCACGGGCGTTTTAGCTTGGCATTAACCACGAATTATCGTGCTCTAGCACCATTAGCCCCGGGTTTGCACGGTTTATCCTCACTTTCTAGGCTTTTGCTTGACCTGAACTGGTTTACTTAGGTTGATATGTCATATAATGTAAGTTTGCGTGATATTGCATTATTTTAGACATGTACTGCGGTAGAATTGGTCAGTCCCTACATTCACAGATCCCTGCGAGTCCTGATTCTGCTCCCGGCGCAGAGGTGCCACAGTTAAGCTACGCGCAACTGCCCTGCGGTAGCAGTTGCTGCCATCGGTGGGGCTTGTGATGCCCACATTGTTCCTCGGTAACTTCTCGCGACTGATCACTAATTGAACTGCCACGGTGGCAGTTTGCTGACAATCCGGGGCAGCTTGTAATGACCTCACAACGTCACGTGACCAAGGTGGCCCACGTACTATATGCAGGCTTCGGACAGATAGACAACCGCTTTTCGGCAGAGTGGAAGCGCTAGGGCACTAAAATAGCAACCACAGGATTTGTTCATTCAAGACTCGTGGAGTTAGTTATTACCATTATTCAGTCCAATTGCTGTATTTAACGACCCATTTGATTTTGAAGTGGCCTGAATAAAGTTTTACTTTAAGCGACACCATAAAAGCCTCTCTGCAGCAGAAAGCCAGCATCACACTGGGAAAAGGCACTAAAGAAATAAAAAAAAAGTTCCTAGCTGGGGGAGTGGGATGCTAAAACGCGGCAGCGCTAAAATATCAGTTCCGCTGGCCGCTGTTTCAGACCAATATGCCATCACCACAGCTTTCTTTAAAGCATATCTATTACATTGAAAATATGTTCCATTTACATTAAGTAAATTATTTACAAACCATTAAGGAAATGCCACGAAACACATCGCAAAAAGAGAGCAATAGGTAAGGCTGAGCTCATCACCAAGAGGCAGTGCCACTCCTGTTTAAAATAAGTTGGTTCATACACTTCCCTTAATCGAATAATCAGTTGGGAGAAATCTTAACATCCTGCCTGAACAAACTCCTACGATCTCAAGCTGTGCTTGCGATGCCGTCGTCTTCGTCACGTACCCGCCTTCACGCGCTTTGAACTGCCAGACTCTCATGCTCTAGTTTGAAAGTGTCGTCTTCATCCCCTTTCATCAGCGCGCGTGGAAGCGTCGTCAGACGAGCATGCCGCAGACCGCACAAAATGGCGGGAGATTAGAAGGGCTCAGTGAAATTCAGAAGACCCAGTGCAATGTCATCGGGTAAGGGTAATTAAGCGACCTACAAACTTTCCTTGTTGTGAGTCTATTCTGTACTTAGAACATATGGTAAATTTCTTGGTAAATGCTACTGCGTTGTTTTCTAAATATTCTTAGCGTACATCAGTTTTTGTACACAGACACAACGCGCTGTCTCATTTGAGCAGTGCATATAGATAACAATGAAAGTGCAGGGCACATGCATGCATGCAGTGCGTTGCATTAGTAGAGACAGAGTGATATTTTGGGGCTCAATTCGTAACTGTCCTGTCTCGGTTTTGTCTCACGTATTAGCTAAAACAACACTACACACACGTACAAGGGAGATGGAAAGAAATGCGAACAGAGCGGAGCCTAGGCGCTCCACTGTTCGCATTTCTTTTCATCGCGGTTTTATTCCGGTGGCAGGAAGAAGACGCTAGAGACGTCCGTCAGTCATTCTAGGATGACTCTTAACATATCGTTTTCGTGCCACCCAAGTAAAAGCGCGATCAAAAGAAATGCAAACAGCGGAGCGCCTAGGCTCCGCTCTGTTCGCATTTATTTCCATCGCGATAGTACACGCACAACAATATAAGGCTTTCGTCGAGTAGTGCCTTGAGGGCTTAATTGTCTTTTATGTTTATTACTCAATAACGCCTGAAGTTGCTGACATCAAAAAATAACTCCAAATTTAAAACGACTGATAGTGAGGGAGAAGGCGAGGGAGTGCCGATGATGTGAGTGCGAGGGAGGGCCAGCAAATTTTTGTAATTGAGGATGAGGGTTAGGGAGGGCCATGGACTCAAAATTGAGGGTGAGGGAGGAAAAGTAAAAATGAGGGCACTTGCCCACCTTTGGTTAGAGCACACGGCCACAGAACAGCACGGAGTGATACACCTCTCTTTATTTATTATTATTATTATTATTATTATTATTATTATTATTATTATTATTATTATTATTATTATTATTATTATTATTATTTGCAAACTACTTCCGAACTTTGTTCTTGTCAATTACGAAAATTGTCAAAAACTTGTCACAAAGGTTTCAGTAAGCCTCGCTCCTATCGGTCTGTCGTGGCCGGCGGCCATATTGCTTTTTTGCATCATGGGTGGCTGCAGATGACGTCACGGATGTGGCAGAAGTGGTGGAGTTGCACATCTAATTATGCAGCCGCTATTTGACAGTTTTTTTGTCACAGTTTCGAGGCCGTCAATTTGACCGTGGCCTTTGTGACAGAGGCGGTGGTGTACGCGGTGATACGACTGAGGTGAGGCGGCTGCGCTGGCGCGAGCAACGGCGAAGGAGGGCGCACGAAGACGCGTTTGACTTGCCGGACGAGCTGTTTGTACGCCTTTTTGGACTGAAGAAGCAGACGGTGGAGTGGCTCTGCGACGAACTCGCCGATGAACTGGCAGGTTTGCGTGCGAGCGCGCTGTCGGTGCGGCTGCAGGTGCTGTGTGCACTGCGGTTATTTGCTACCGGCGGCTTTCAAGCTACCGTTGGTGATGATGCGCACGTGGGCCTCGCACAACCGACGGTGAACAAATGCGTGCAGCAGGTATTGCAGGTAATCTGCTAACTTAGCGCGCAGAAGAGGTGGGTTTCCACGGTCACCTCTGTGCCACAGATATATAAATAAAATACGCTTAAGCTGGCAAAACACTTTATTTTCCCTAACAAATGGCACTTCGTGGTCGTCTTCAATTTCCCAAGGGGAAAGAAACAAACAACCACTCGTCACATACTGCAAAACCTCAATTTTGGCATTTCTGTCATCGATCAAAAGAGCCGAACAACGCAGACTTCAAGAAGTTGTCTTCGTCGATTTCGTGCCAAGCGCTTCTTGCAAGTTCGCTCGTAGTCACGCAGCCTTCACTGCATTCGTTGAAGTTTTTCTGCGCACTTAGGTCAACCGCACAGTAGCTCGATTCCAGACGCCGCGCAAAAAAACAATAACATGGCTTGAAACAGCTGCTTTCGTGCAAAGCGGCCTTTTTACTGCCGTCAGCACACCCCCGCGGCACCGAAAGTTACCCACCAGCCAATTTATTAGCACTTCGAGCTCTTTTGTTTTGCTTAATACTTTCAAACTTTGAACCCAAAGTTTTGGCAAAATATTAATAATAATAATTGGTTTTTGGGGAAAGGAAATGGCGCAGTATCTGTCTCTATATCGTTGGACACCTGAACCGCACCGTAAGGAAAGGGAAGGGATAAAGGAGGGAGTGAAAGAAGAAAGGAAGAGAGAGGTGCCGTAGTGGAGGGCTCCGGAATAATTTCGACCACCTGGGGATCTTTAACGTGCACTGACATCGCACAGCACACGGGTGCCTTAGCGTTTTTCCTCCATAAAAACGTAGCGCGGCAAAATAAAATATTAGTTATTTTCATCGTTGCTCATTTCTTATTTCTTTTTACAAAAAATTAAGCAGACGGTCCCTCGAGTGCTCTCGGGGCGCCGACCTGCTGTAATTGGCTGATTCCTCGTTGCGTCACATGAGGTCTCATTGTGTCGTCATTTCGACGTCACTGTCAATAACTTGTGACAGAATTTGTCACAGTTGCCGATACTTGGTCAGATATACGCAGCGCTACGACGCCGTCACACCCGCAGTTTTGTACGGAACATCTTAGTACTCAGCGCTAAAAAGTCTGTGGATTCAGCTAACATATTTAGACAGAGCGTCCTTGAAATCCACAACGAAGGCTCGCGCACTGCAATCAGAATTGCTGGCCTCATGTAGTTGCACTAAACTGTTAATTGAAATAAACAGTAGTGTAAAGTGTGAATACAAAAGAAGTGTATCTTTTCTCCAGCTTTTGTTTTTACTTGGTGGACCAAGTGGCCCGACGCTGCCCTCGAGGCTGAGCTTTTCTTTGTCGCCGCTGTACACGGCGACGCTTATCCTTTCCCTCACGGCGCGGTTGAGGTGTGCACTGAGAAGTGAGAGAGTTACTGCGCCATTTACTTTCCTAAAAAAAATCGCTCTTTTGATCTCTCACGCTGCCTCGATAAAGCATCCCTTTGGTAGGGTGGCGACACTGATCGTTCGATCGGGAGGCGCCATTCTGAATCACAAGGATTACGCCAATTACAATAAATAAGACGCTTCTAAATTTAATCTGAAATAAGATTTTCATGTCTGGAAGAAGTACTGGACGCTTTGGTGAGTAAAAAAAATGTAATACGCTTAAGCTTCGCCTTTAAGAGCAGGATGCGACAGCGCGTTGCAGCATTGTCAAGGAACCCACGGAAACGCCATCGTCCTTCGGTGCCAGCTCTTGCCCGGGCAATTTAAGGAAAGGAAACAATGTCTTGGTGGACACGCGAACCGCACCTAAGGCAACGAAAACAAAAACAAAACTTTTTTTAAGGAAAGGAAAGGACGCCTGTCTCACATATCTCGGTGGACAACCGAACCGGGCCGTAAGGGAAGGAAAATTCATCCCTTACGGCGCTGTTCAGGTGTCCACCGAGATGCGCCACTTTTCGCTCACGGCCAAAGACACCGACGACACCGACTTTTCCGCGACACGAGCTCCTTAACGCTTTCGCGTTAAAAATTGGCGAGGATACTTAAGCTCCGTGTTAAGGGTATGACACGATAGCGTAGTGGGTTAGGCTTTCCATCCTGAGCAGTTTGAAACCTTTGAACACATTTTTCATTTCTTAAATTGTTTCAGTTAATTAATCGTTGAATTGCACACACTAAATTTTCTTAATTAGCATCATCAAGCATTGGCTTTTCATTCTGACCATATTGACACCTTGGAAACACCTTTTTCTAATCTTGCCATTTTCTTATTTCCTTAATTAATCAACAAATTACAATGATTTCATTAACTCGTCATCGCCTATCGCGCACCAATCAGTCAAAACTCACTAGCACCACAAATTACCATGGTGCGATTTTTTTATGCAGCCCCCGATTATTTCCGACACGTTGGGTCGACTACTACTACTCCGACGGCTTTTCGACCGAACGAGCTGTATACGCTATCGCGTAATGCGCGAAAATGCTGTTAGGCTCACAGCCTCGAGGGTGTAGGTGAGTGCAAGGCACGGTGAAAGGAGAGACATGGGAAAGCGAAGTGAAATTCTTCATTGTTGAGTTGAAAGCACCGAAACGGCACTAAGTTCCCAAGCCGAGACATGCATCTGTCGCTTCGGAACGTTAAACTCGTATATATAGAATTACTTATCTTTTCCATGTGGTACCATTTGGAAAGACAGAGCGAGGAAAGGTGAGTGCAGCCGAAATCCTCTCCATTATTCTCAGAAATACGATGGATTCATGGGGTCATTGGGCTTTCAACCCTAAGATGTGGCGTTTCTGCTCTCGTCGCAAGGTAAAGAGGATGAGCACGCGGGCAGTGTACCTCTGCAGTTTTATAGATTAAGTTGCAGATATATTGGCTGTGCGTGGTTGGTAATAGGGACAGCGTAGAGGGAGTGCGCGTACGGGGTAAACGGAGTCTCATACATCGAGAACAATACGGTCATGCCACTCCTTCCAGCGACTGCATTGCAAGGAAATGACATCATTGAAATGTTCTTGCGGTATCGTTTAGTCTGTGCATATATATTTAAAGCATTTACCACCTAAGAGTGTAGCACTTTATCAGAAAATGAACATTGGTCAGAGAGTAAAGAGAATTTATTCCAGATCATGAAACAATAGGAGACGTTGTGAAACGATTTTGACAGGTTGTTGATGTAGCACAGAGTACACACAAACATAGACACAGTTTCAAGACATTGCACACAACGTGCAGGATTGAGGTCTGTTTCAGTACTGCTGGTCTTGAGAGGTTTGTAAGACGGCGATGTTTGTCCTCCGGCTACTGAAATTCCACTACACTGGCCTAGCATTGAACTTGTGCCAGTTTATATTCTTAACGAAACGAAGGACGATGGACATTACTAGTAATGAAGGAATCGAGTTGCATATCCCCAATAGCTCAAAGTTTGTGAGATGTGGACAGACGCATATCATATAATATGGGCCTTCCAGAAAAATTCGCAAATAAAGAGAGTAAACCAACCAACGAGAGAAGGCTTGGAGCCGACCTTGTCCGTCTGCTTGGACCTGGAGTCCCAGAGGGCTCTGGTTTAAAGAACGCGGGCAGCGGCTACCGCCAATGGTGTTCCGCAATGAGGACTACCACCCAGGCAAGGGAGCGGCGAAACCCTCCACTTTCCCCTGAAACCCGCCCTAGTGCATCCAATAAAGCTTTACCACCACCACCTCAAAATCAACGGAGTCTAAACCTTCCGCTGGTTTTGAGAAAAGGAAAGGCGCATAACTTCCTCAATTTTTAGGTGGATGCCACCGTTTAGTCACAGCGCTATTGAGGTTTCCCTTGAACAAGTGAGCCAGTTACACTTGCTTCTCGGAGGCTTCACAGACATGAACACACCGCTGAAACCCAGGGAGTGGGACTATAAGTGTTTTCGCACTAAAAACAATGTCTGGTGGTTTAGCATTACTATGCACGAAATATTGTGCGAAAGCACGCTATGCCACCCGAATTTTGGGGGTGGGCCAAATCCCATTCGCGGGTGTCTCAGGTACTTTCCGAACGTGGGCCACTTACTTTACAAATTTTCGGGGGCGGGCCAAGCCCATTTTGGCATTGTCCCAGGTCGGTTCCTAACGTGGACCAACTCAATTTTGAAATTTCCGATGGTGGCCAACCTCATTATTGGAGATGCTCCAATTCCATTTTGAGGCTAGGCCAAGCCTGTCTTCCACCCGAGCCTGTCTTACTCCCACACCATAATCACCGGCAGCCAAATCCGGCAAAGGTGATTCAAGGTCAAACTTGGGGTGCCCTAACCTACCCGCCATGGTGGCTCAGTGGTTAGGACGCTGGGCTACTTATCCTGCGTACCCGGGTTCGAACGCGACCGCGCCGGCTGGGTTTCGATGCAGGCGAAACGCTAAGGTGCCCGTGTGCTGTGCGATGTCAGTGCACGTTAAAGATCCCCAGGTGGTCGAAATTATCGCGGAGCCCTCCACTGCGGCACCTCTTTATTTTTTTCTTCTTTCACTCCCTCCTTTATCCCTTCCCTTACGGCACGGTTCAGGTGTCCAACGATATATGAGACAGATACTGCGCCATTTACTTTCCCCCAAAACCAACTTTCATTTCATTTTTTCAATTTTTTGATGGAGGTGAAACGCTAAGGCGCCCGTGTGCTGTGCGGTGTCTGTGCACGCTAAAGATCCCCAGGTGTTCGAAATTGTTAAAGCGAAAGCTTTACTGGTAGTGATGGTGGTGGTAGTGGTTTTTTGTTATTAAAATAATAGTAAAAAGCAAGGAAAAGATTTTTGCTAGCCCCGGCATCTGCCATCGATACTGAAGCCCCTGAGCTGGGGCAGCGGAAATAAAGTATAGCAGGCAGAATGGAGAAATGAAATGAAAGAGGTGAGGGGAGAGGAAGAGAGGATCGGGAGAGAAGTAATATCACTGATCTCCACTAGGTGGCTGGTTGCCGCATTCTCGATTAATAATAATAATAATTGGTTTTTTTGGGAAAGGAAATGGCGCCGTATCTGTCTCATATATCTTTGGACGCCTGAACCGCGCCGTAAGGGAAGGGATAAAGGAGGGAGTGAAAGGAGAAAGGAAGAAGAGGTGCCGTAGTGGAGGGCGCCGGAATAATTTCGACCACCTGGGGATCTTTAACGTGCACTGACATCGCACAGCACACGGGCGCCTTAGCGTTTCTCCTCCATAAAAACGCAGCCGCCGCGGTCGGGTTCGAACCCTGGAACTCCGGATCAGTAGTCGAGCGCCCTAACCACTGAGCCACCTCGGCGGGGCTTCCCGATTTCTGAAGTGGCCGCAAATTAGGGTCCCTAGAAATACTTGCTAGTCTGCCGTCCGCCGACCGCGGCGGGGGCTTCCGATGAATGATCGCGGCGGTGGCGCTGCTAGCAACCGGCGTGCCATGCCAGCCACGGCGTCTGCGATAGACGCGCGTGTTTCGCCCCGCGAAACAAATTCACTGCGCGTTTTCATATGCCTTGCGCATGCGATTGCACTGATTATTTTTCTTTGATTTTAGCTTAGTCATGGTTTTTCAATGTGCACTTCAGTTATCGGCGTAGCGGCGCAAACGATTTTTTTTTTGCGAAAATATTTTGTGCGCGTACTCCAGAGTCGAAGGTGAAACGAACCCGCTTATTTTTACACCCAATTTTTACGCCGTTCACGTATTATAATACCGCCTTCTGAGGAAGTTAAATAAGAATTCCTTGAATCAAAATTATTACCCAGGATTCTAAACCCCACGACCGTGTGTGCGCGCAACAGAGCGCTATTGACAGCGACGTTTTCATTCATGCTATCGATCCGATCTCAACTTATAATGACTCTAAATGAAGTTAGAAGGCAGACTGAACAGTGGAAACTTCTAGATACACGCACAATTAAAACATGTAAGAGGAGAACCTGAGCCCTGTAAATCACGTGCTTTAGGCATACTTCATGAACGCATTCCTTAGTGCCTAGGCAACCGATTTACAGAAGTAATGAACATAAGCACGCATTCTAAGTAGTACCTTCGAATCCCATGCTTGGTAAAATAGCATTATTAGCCCATGAAATGTAGTCCACACGTACTGTCAGGCAAAAGACAACCAAAGATCACTAATTTATGGCACAAAATAAAAATCGTTGTTGAACACATTTATTTCCATCGCTTTGCACTCAGGCTGCCCACATTTTTGTTTGCACCACCTACTGGCATCTTCTCATCTTTAACAGCTTCAGCTGCTCTTTCTTGGCTGCCCTCTCAACATTGATAGACTTTGCGTAGAAGCGCAGGCAAAGGAGAATATAGAATTTGATTATGCCATTAACAATTTCATATCCATGTTTCACACAGGCCAGAGACGGAAAATTTACATGTTTTAAGAAATCAGCGAAGTCAACAATGCTTTTCTCGTGCAACTTTTTCAGACTAAAATAAGTGGTGAAGCTCTCTTCAAGGACGGTGATAATTTTCTTCAAGGGGCCAGACGGGTAGAGTAAGCCAACTTTATCAAAGTTTGCAGTGAAAGCTGCAGCCCGATCATTTTCTGTAGCCACTGCTTTTTCACTCGTCAAGGCACACTTGTGCACTGGCTTTTTTTCAGTGCTTTTCTAGCTATGTATCCCGAGATATAAAAAATTAACATCTCGTGGCTTTTCCCTGTCACACAGGCACTATGGTCAGACGTGGTACTTGTACGTGGCGCACAAGAGACCAATGCAGTTTCTGCACCATTGAGCTCTCCTTTATCAATAAGGCTGCCGAGAATAGCCAGCATGTTCTCGCTGCTTGGCTGTTTCTGAGGCACCGAAACTAAGGAAGTGACAACTTCTGGTGCACAGTTTCCCGATGGTGGTGGTTTCGCAAGATTGTAGAATGTGAGTGCATTAACACTAACCAAAAACTGAGCGGCATTCGGATGGTCATTATTTCCTGATGATTGCCGAACGATGCTGAATACGCTTTCAAGACTGTCTTGGCTCAAGTTTGCAGTCATCAGACACTTAATGCCAAGTGTGCCTAGATGTGCAACTAAACTGTGTGTTCTCTGAATTGAAACACGGAGTCCCTCTGCTGTGCTGTTGCTCAGAAAACCACCTATTGTGGCCTTTGCATGGTTTTCCCACTCTGTGAGGTGTTCAAGGAACTCCTTTAAAAATTCAAAGTTTGGTGACAGCGGGTATAACGCTGCTTTTGGCACACGCGCAGTCATTATCCTTATGAGCTTATTCATCCTTTTTACGAAAGATTCTGTTGCTTCCACAAAGTCATAAGAGCATCTCAACTGGGTGCGATAAATAAAAAGACCTCTAATTATGTCATCACCAGATAGTTGGAATGCTGGAGCAACTCTCATTTTCTCGAAAGAATTGGGATTCAGGTGCATGCTGGTGATCTTTGGCATGGCTTTAAGGGAAACACTCTTGCTGTCCATTTTCCAAGCATCTCGGATCGGTTGAACGTGCACCCGACCCTCAGGTGTGTTAAACCCTTTGTCTACAAATGCAATTCGCACATTTTTAACTAGATGGGGGAAGTCCGAGAGAAAGTGCAGATGGCGCGTTGAGCTGACAGGATGTGGCGCCTTGCACCGCATGCCTGTGCTCGTACCTGCAAGGAAATGAGGCAGCGCTGTAAGCAAATGCTTTGAACAACCGTAATGCCGTAACCACCCAAATGATCTTAAGGCAACAACAGTTTGCAATTGAATCCAGTTCAGCAGTTACCTCGAAGACCAAAACGCTTCCACATTGATCTATTCCAGCTTGCTCCGTCGCACGTGACATAGTCAACGAATAATCCAGCCCCCTCACAGAGAATTGTCGCCTCAATGATGATCTTGGCTAAGGTGTCCGCCTTGACATTGGCACGTGAAGCGAAAATCCCAAGGACTTGTGTCCACTTGTCTAGAAAGATAGAACAGCAAATTTACTTTTTCCACAAACACAGCGTTTTAACAGTAACGTGACAAATCCGACATATATTGCCGCGAATATTTGCAGTGTTTGTTCGTTTTTCAAATCTGTCGCCACACCACTTTATCGCTTTGTTTTCGACGCAAGACGCGACTAGATTTATCTCGATTGATCGCAGCCAGGCAGAGCTGATTCTACGTTGTTCCGGAATGTTCTAGTAACTTTGCACGCTCTATCTCGAAAGTTCGCTATCAGCTTTAAATTGAGCACGGCCGACAGCGGCGGGCATTCTGTTCGACGACCGCCGAACACGCTTGTCGCTTCGCCGCCGCCGATTGATTCAGTCCATTTTGGGTGCAAGTCAGCCAAATAAACAGTTTTATTTTAGAAGACCCTTTCGTCCGTCTTCATCGCTGCTTCGACTGCCGTCACCACTACGTGACATCTGGTGGAGGTGCTGGGTAGCCTTCCATGTTCCGGACGCCCCCTTTAAGTCATGAAGCCAGCCCTCAGCGCTTCGCACTCGAGGACGAGTCAGCAGCTCAGCGAGCCAGCCGACGTCTCCAGGGAGAAGAGCCTGAGTTCGGGAAACTGCCGGAACGCACCAGACAGCGAAAAGACGCTGCTACGAGCACCGCAATCTCGCCGAAGATGTCGACACCGATCATACTACAGCAGCCGCAGGTGCCGCCAACTTTCAATGGACCCTGAAGAATGGTTGGATGAATTTGAGCGCACGGCGTCATTCAACAAGTGGGATGATGCGGCAGAAATTGGTCACGTGTTCTTCTCATTGGATGGCTTTGCACGCACGTGGTACGAAAACTACGAGTCGTCCCTTACGACATGGGAGCTATTCAAGAGAGAACTATTGAAGGTATTCACCAGTGTCGTGAGGAAAGAAAGAGCCGAACGACTCCTCGAGTCCAGGATCCAGCTTCCGAATGAGCCCGTCCGCGGTTACGTCGAGGAGATGAAGCGCCTATTTCGCCGCGCCGACCCCGGGATGACCGACGAAAAGAAAGTTCTGTTTTTAATGCGCGGCGTAAAAGAACAACTCTTTGGCAGCCTCGTCCGCCAGCCGCCAAAAACAGTCGAGGAATTCATGCAAGAAGCCTGCACGATTGAGAAGACCCTCGACGTCCGAGCTCGGCAGTACAACCGCCCTACCTCTGCCTGTGCAATCCGTTCGGACACGCCGGTCACCACCAGCGACAGCTTGCGGAAAGTTATCCGCGAAATCGTCCGAGAGGAGCTACGCCGATTACTGCCATCCTCCCCACAGTCGCAAGCAGCGACTCTGATGGACGTGGTACGGGAAGAAGTGCAACAGGCACTTGGCACCCCGGCGGCCACAGAACCCCAGGCCATAACCTACGCCGATGCAGTAAGCACAGCTCAGCCCCAACGACAACCCCAACGTCCTCCCCGAGATGAGCCACTTGTTCCACAACGCCGCCTCCCAGCACCCACCCGCCCAGCCCCAGGAAATGCGACGCCTGAAGGACTTCCGACAACCGGCCGTTGTGCTTCCATTGCGGTGAGGCCGGCCATATTCTTCGTCACTGCCCGTACCGAAGTATCGGTTTTCGAGGATTTGCCGTTAACGCCCCACGACCACGCTTCGGACAACGTCCGCAGGAAATCGACGAGTACCTGCGTCGAGAAGAGTACACGCCGAACCACTTTTCGCGCTCACCATCGCCGTCAACCTCGCGCTTTGCGTCGCCACGCCGCAGCTACGCAGCCTCAGTACGAGGAAGGTCTCCCAGCCCCCGTAGGGGAAACTAAAGGCAGCAACCTCTGGAGGTGAGGTTGCTCAAGAGCGAAACGCCGAAGATCCTCCACCGACCATGCCCCATGAAGACGCTGCACCCGCGACGCCGCATGAAGAACCGGCACTCGCTGCACCGACGCCGCACACAATGAGAACGCCGACCACGACGCAGGCTGCCTTGAAAACGACGCTGAAGCCATCATCGAGGGGAACCTGCAGTTGCTTCTAGACCGAGGAATCAGCATCGCAAGAGGCATCGCACATTTCCTCAATGGCCAGGCCGAAGTACTGCTAACTTCAGCGAAGAATACCGGCACATTAACAGAGGAACGACGATTGCTTTCTTCGACGAAATATCTGACGTACGAGACTCCTTCGCCCTCTCCAACCCCTCCGCAGAAGATTCGCCTGACCAAGAGAACTCGCCCACTTTCGACATCAACCCAGCCCTGCACCGGAACAGACAAGACCAGATCCGCAATCTGCTTCAAAGTTACAGTGAGTGTTTTTCGACATCGCCGAAGGTGCGACAGACGCCAATTGCCAAGCATCGCATTATAACAGATCAACACGTCCGACCTCTCCGTCAAAGCCCCTACCGTGTGTCATCGCGAGAAGGACAAGCCATCCGGGACCAAGTCGAAGAAATGCTTCGCGACGACGTCATCCAGCTTTCAAACAGCCCATGGGCGGCACCGGTTGTTCTAGTGAGAAAGAAAGACGGCGCACTTCGATTCTGCGTGGATTACCGCCGCTTGAACAACATAACAAAGAAGGACGTCTACCCCCTCCCCCGCATCGGCGACGCACTGGACCGCCTCTGCAACGCCAAATATTTCTCATCGATGGACCTCAAGAGCGGCTACTGGCAAATTGAGGTCGACGAAAGAGATCGCGAGAAGACAGCATTCATAACTCCGGATGGGCTGTTTGAGTTCAAGGTGATGCCATTTGGTCTCTGTTCCGCACCAGCGACGTTTCAGCGAGTAATGGATACAGTGCTGGCAGGCCTGAAGTGGCAAATTTATCTGGTATATTTAGATGACGTCGTTGTCTTCGCCTCGAACTTTGAAGAGCACCTCAAATGACTTCGAACAGTACTAGACGCAATCAAGTCGTCTGTCCTAACCTTGAAAGCAGAGAAATGCCACTTTGCTTACGAAGAGCTGCTGTTTCTAGGCCACATCGTTAGCAAGGAAGGAATACGCCCAGACCCGCAGAAAGCAGCTGCTATTGAACAGTTTCCACCGCCGGCCGATAAGAAAGCAGTGCGCAGATTTCTTGGACTGTGTGCATATTACCGACGATTTGTGAAAAACTTTTCGCGCATCGCCGAGCCCCTGACCCAACTGACGAAGGCAGACGTGCCGTTTAAATGGGAAGCGCCGCAAGCAGAAGCCTTCAAGGAACTTCAGCGTCGTTTACAGTCTCCGCCGATCCTTGCGCATTTTGATGAAAACGCCGATACTGAAGTTCATACCGACGCAAGCAGCGTGGGACTAGGCGCCGTCCTCGTTCAAAAAAGCGACAGGCTGGAGAAAGTCATCGCATACGCTAGCCGTTCCCTTTCCAAGGCCGAGGCTAACTATTCGACAACTGAGGAGTGCGTTGCCATCATCTGGGCTACGTCGAAATTCCGCCCCTACCTCTACGGACTGCCGTTCAAGGTGGTCAGCGACCACCACGCGCTCTGCTGGCTTGCCAATTTGAAGGGCCCCTCTGGCCGACTCGCTCGATGGAATCTGCGTCTCCAGGAGTTTGACGTCACCGTCGTTTACAAGTCCGGACGTAAGCACTCTGACGCCGATTGCCTCTCACGAGCCCCTGTAGATGCACCGCCGCCGGACGACGATGAGGACGCCTTCCTGGGACCCATCAGCCCCAGCTCTTTTGCTCAGCAGCAACGCTCGGACCCCGACCTAAAAGGCCTTATCGAGTACCTGAAAGGCAAGGTTTCTTCACCTCCCGCTTCATTCAAGCAAGGACTGTCTTCTGTGTGCAGAATGAGGTCCTTGTGAAGAATAACTTTACAGCGAACAAAACAGCCTACCTCCTTGTTGTACTTACTTGTCTCCGCGAAGAAGTTCTACAGGCTTCACACGACGAGCCGACAGCTGGGCATCTCGGGTTTACTCGCACCCTCCGCCGCATTCAAGACAAGTATTACTGGCCCCGACTGTTTGCCGATGTCGCACACTATGTGAAAACCTGCCGAGATTGTCAGCGACGAAAGACTCCTCCCGCAGGATTTCTGAGCCCCACTGAACCTCCCTCTAGGCCGTTTCAGCAGATTGGCATGGACTTGCTTGACCTTTTTCCAACGTCAACATCTGGAAATAAGTGGATCATCATAGCGACCGACTACCTGACCCGCTACGCCGAGGCGAAAGCCCTACCGAACCGAACAGCAGCAGAAGTCGCCAAATTTTTCGTGGAGTGCATTCTTCTTCGACACGGCGCCCCCGATGTGCTCATCACGGACAGACGAACAGCATTCACGGCGGAACTAACGCAAGCCATCCTGCGCTACAGCCAAACCAGCCACCGGAAGACAACTGCATGCCATCCGCAGACCAACGGACTGACCGAGCGCCTGAACAAAACCATCGCCGATATGCTCGCTAAGTATGTCGATGCCGAACACAAAACCTGGGATGTCATTCTGCCTTACGCCGTCTTCGCCTACAACACCGCAGTGCAGGAGACCACCCAAATGACGCCTTTTAGGCTCGTCCATGGCAGGGAGGCCACGACCACGCTAGACGCCATGCTGCCGAACGTTACAGAAGAAGAGAACGTCGACGTTGCCGCCTACCTTCAACGAACAGAAGCAGCTCGAAGGCTTGCCCGATTACGGATCAAAGATCAGCAGCGGTCCGACGCCAGACGCTACAACCTACGAAGACGCAATGCGGAATACAAGCCAGGAGACCAAGTCTGGGTGTGGACGCCCATTCACCGCCGTGGATTGAGTGAAAAGCTTTTGCGCCGCTATTTCGACCCGTACAAAGTTCTTCGTCGGCTGGGTGAACTGGATTATGAAGTCATCCCTGACGCAATGACTGCATCCCAGCGACGCCGCGTACGACCAGAAGTTGTCCATGTAGTCCGTCTGAAGCCGTATTATGCGCGCTAAAGGCCGCTTTATTTCCATGCTCTATTTTCGCAAGATCCGTTTTTTTTCTTACTAGTCGCATTATTTGTTTTAATGCATCGGGTCGATGCTTCTTTGAGAGGGGAGTAATGTCGCGAATATTTGCAGTGTTTGTTCGTTTTTGAAATCTGCCGCCACACCACTTTATCGCTTTGTTTGCGACGCAAGACGCGACTAGATTTATCTCGATTGATCGCAGCCGGGCAGAGCTGAATCTACGTTGTTCCGGAATGTTCTAGTAACTTTGCGCTCTTTATCTCGAAAGTTCGCTATCAGCTTTAAATTGAGCACGGCCGACAGCGGCGGGCATTCTGTACGACGACCGCCGAGCAAGCTTGTCGCTTCGCCACCGCCGAGTGATTCAGTCCATTTTGGGTGCAAGTCAGCCCAATAAACAGTTTTCTTTTAGAAGACCCTTTCGTCCGTTTTCATCGCTGCTTCGACTGCCGTCACCACTACGTGACAATATGTTAGAAAAATAAATTACCCTGGAAAGGCTGGAACAGAACTACCATGCCATGGTCAGAGAGTTGGTCTTTTTGGGAATCGTGAGTGAACTGAGCAAGATCGACGAATCCTACCAGCTCACCTGAAAAAATACAAGTAGTGTACACAAAAACACAGTTGCCACATGTTTCATTTAAAGCTTACATACGGGTGTAAGTAAGGATTAAAAACTACTCACCAGTTGATTTCACATCAAGGTGCTCGGAGATCTTCATTTCATCAAAGACGATACCTCCTCTGCGTGAGAACTCATCCATATGTTGCGACTTCTCGGATAAAGCATTGAATATATTTGGGTTAAAACCAAATCCAGTCTTGAAGCTGTGGACGCGCTTTTGTAAGCATGTTCTACCTGGAAGAGCCAGGATGTTGTGTCTTCGTATATGTTCATACAACATAGGGCTCTTCCTTCGCATCAGAATGCATTCAAGTAGCCACTCATTGGAATATGCCATCCCTTTCGTTGACTTGCGTTTGGCAGCCTCAAAACAAGTTCTGACAGCAAGCTGCTGCTTAGGAGGAAGACCACTAACCCTTCTTTCAAACTCTGTTGCTGTTAATATTATAATATTTGGTTTTTGGGGAAAGGAAATGGCGCAGTATCTGTCTCATATATCGTTGGACACCTGAACCGCGCCGTAAGGGAAGGGATAAAGGAGGGAGTGAAAGAAGAAAGGAAGAAGGACGTGCCGTAGTGGAGGGCTCCGGAATAATTTCGACCACCTGGGGATCTTTAACGTGCACTGACATCGCACAGCACAAGGGCGCCTTAGCGTTTTTCCCTCTGTTGCTGTTCATTTTCATTTTCACGGTAGCCGCTCTTGCATCCCGGCATGGAACACGTGCTGTCGCGCTTGTCACGTTGTCTAGACATGACGCGATCACACATCCATGAGCACACGCACACCAACACACACGCAGGCTACCGTTCACGTATTTGGAAGAAAAAAAACACCAGTATTCTGGGCTTGCGACCAAAAAGCAGCGCGCAACACTTCCGCAGCCACGGCAGGCACGGCACGACCGTCCCTGCAGGCACGACGTTCCGAATGTGTGCAGCACCCCCTGCGAATTCATCCGAGGCGAAGCCAACCGGTTCCGTAGGGAGATCCGCACGAACGGCAGACTAGCAAGTATTTCTAGGGACCCTACGCAAATGAAGCCACCGGAAGTTGGATTTCATGTCCCGGAAGTTCGGTGTTTGCTGTGTATTTCAATGCAAAAACTCGCGTCTTTCGCCCTTCCGTTTTCAGTTTTTTGCGTTGTTTTCGTGTAACGGCTGCTGTAATATCGAAGGAATGAGCAATCTGAACGTGATATATGTGAGCATTGTTCGGGGAACACTGTAATTTCAGAGAAACCGAAGTAAACAGGCATGCATGTCTCACCATGCCGCGGCAAAGGGGTACGTGCATTAAACACTATTTTCTGACCTGGTTCTTGTCTTCCGAGCGTAATTGTCTTCCGAGGAGAAGTAGTGGAATGACGATGAGCCTAGGTCATCTTGAGAACAAATTTTCGCGTACCAAACATGCAATGGCGCGGAAACCCTGACACTCGAAGAGCCACTCGTTATATACAACTGCCGCTGTTTCGATTTTGGGTTGGTGGCCGACGATGTCTCTTCTCATTGATTACAGGTTATGTTTATCGCTTTAATGTGCCATTTATCTTCCAGGCATGCTTTTAATCTAACTCTATAGCACAGCCACGTTTCATTTACACAGCACGAGCGAAACGACTGACGAGAAAGACGAATGCAGCAGCGCATGTGACAAGCGCCGTTAGAAGTCAACTGCACCAAGAATCACAAATAAAAGCTCATTCAGGCATAATTTGCGACAGTACGAAACAGTACTTGATGCGCTCCGTCGAAAAAGCAGTACCATATACCTTTTGTACGCGCTAATATGTGTACTAGCAGAACACCGACGGCACCTCACCAGATTGTGGCCTCGCCCTAGCTCGCTCCTGTTCGGTCTAAACATAATTCGGTAAAATGTACGTTCACTGCAAAGTCAGCTGCCTGGTGAAGGTTTCTACCTATTCTTTCTTAAATTTATCCCCTATTGACGGTATAACTTGGGCTTAGAGCGCGACAACATTCATCACAACGAAGAGCAGAGTTGGCGACGCTAGCGCAACAGGACGACACAGTTGAGCAGACGAGGCTCCGTACGTACCGTGTGCAATGACGTTCTGTCGTCTGCTAGTCTCGTCCCATAGCGATGCAATGAACCCTTATTTTTGGAACGTCTTTCCCGAGGACTTTGCTGCTCTCCTCATGCAGTTGACGGCGCAACAGGTACACATTGTCACGAGAAAGACTAGAACATGGAAACGACAAAATGCTAAGTGGAAAACGAAAACTAAAACGGAAAAACCGTGCTGAGGTCCGATTTCGTGCACTGCCAAGGGCGGACTTCCGGGTCATGCCACCCAACTTCCTATGGCTTCACTTTCGGGTGCCCGATGCGGCATCCAGCCCCCTAGTGGAGATCAGTGAAGTAATATATACAAACTATTTACACAATAAGAAATGTGCCCAGGTTGTGAGCGTGATTAGTTTATGTTGGAGGAATTAAAACACACGCGCACAGCACTGTGTTGGTTACAACTAGAGTGGGGCGTCCAGTTATTAATCGTTCAAGGTAGAACTCTTTTTTTTATTCGAGATGTGTGCCATGAGGCAGAACTCGCGGAGCATTCGGTCACTGTGTGTAACTACCTGACGGAGAAGAGACGGGACGTCAAGCCCATGTGTTCGGGGAATGCACAGGGGCTCACCAAGGTTCGCTCACGGGTGCGCGCACTGCCCTGCGGCCACAGTAGCGTCTTGAGGGAGTCTGGTAGTATGTCCAGCGCCCTATAGGCCGCAAGCATATCGCGACGAGCATCGGCGAACGCGGCATAGTGAAGGAGTAGGTGCTCTAGTGTTTCTACTGTTTCTAGTGGGCGCGAACTTGCGATTTCGCCTCGGCGGTGCTTCAAGGAGGCACATGACGTCACAACGCGCGCCTCGCCACGGATATTTTTCTCTCTCTCGCTCCCTAGTCACTACTGCGCATGTGCCACTAGTAGCACCGAACCACAGGTGTTCCGCCGCTGCGCCGGCCTTCTCCTCAAAATCCAACTTTCAATTTTAGGTTTCTGCCTGCTATCCTTTATTTCCGCTGCCCCAGCTCAGGTGCTTCAGTATCGATTGCAGATGCCGGGGCTAGCAAAAATCTTTTCCTTCCTTTTTACTATTATTTTTAATAAAACCACTACCACTACCACCGCACTGCCTGTCCAGTGTGCGGAACGCACTCAGCGTTAGAGACGCCAAGCCGTGTCTAGCCGTGTTACATCACAACTTTACGCCGCCTATGCAGTCCCCCGTGCGGCCAGGAAACAACCGATCGCTCGGTCTCCTGCAGGTGGTTTGGCTGTAGGTGTGAGCCTTCCGCCGCTTGGCAGCAGAGGGGGCAAATGCCCTCATTTTTACTTTTCCTCCATCACCCTCACTTTTGAATCCATGGCCCTCCCTCACCCTCGCCCTCATTAACGGTCATTTTAAAATTCGAGTTATATTTTCTAGTCTGCAGCTTCTGGCGTTATTACTCAGTAATAAACATAGAAGAAGAGCCCTCAAGGCTCTGTGGAACAAGAGCCTAGCTGCTCATACTCTTGTCTGTGTGCGGGTACGTGTGTGTGAGCTGTTTGACCTAATATGTGAGACAAAATCGAGACAGTTACGGGTTTGGTCCTAAGATACCACTCCGGTTTTACTTCTGGCACGCACTGTATGCATACATGTGCCCTGCACTTATAACATTTCATTGTAATCTATATTTATTTTGGTTATACTGCAATCCCCACTGGGGATTTTAGAAAGATACCACTCCGGTTTTACTTCTGGCACGCACTGTATGCGTACATGTGCCCTGCACTTATAACATTTCATTGTAATCTATATTTATTTTGGTTATACTGCAATCCCCACTGGGGATTTTAGAAGGACGGGATACAGATAAGTAAACACGACGTAATAACGCAGGCAATAAACACAAGAACAAAGTAGAATAACGCAGCTTGAAAATTTTGCAGAATAAGCATGCACAATAGATTTTAAACAATACTGGAAAGGAATGTCGACATAGATGATTTCGAAACGTGGTCATTGGTTAAGAGTTTCCCTTCTACTGTTCGTGGAGAGAATACTTTAAACGGTTATTGCGCGTGGTAAATGGCCTTACTGTGTGTCTTTGCCTAGTGGCGTAACCAGATGAAAAAGAAATTATTTTCGTGAGATCTGCCTTATATGGCCGTTAATAAATGCAAAAGACCAATTTTAGTCGTGACACACGGTTTCTTTGCGTTGATGGGGGCAAGTTCGCTTTGGTTAATAGTTCTGTCACTTACGTACGTCCAAATCCATTTTAAATGAAGCGAGCTGCTTCCCTTAGCACCATTTCTATCTTATTAGTGTAAGTTTTAGTGAAAGTGTCCCACGTTACGCATGCATAGTTTAGTATCGGCAGAATTATGTTTTTGTATGCCAGCAGTCGGACAGAAGGAGTAGGAAGTCTCGAAGCTCTATTCAGAAAGAACAACTTGCGCTTAACATTAGCCGTTATGTAATCAATGTGCTTGGTCCATGTGAAGTCATTAGTGATCAGGAGTCCGAGATTCTTCAATGTATCTCGAGAAAAGCTCGAGAAAAGTTTAGATAGGATGAATGTTTAGGTTTCTTATGTAAAGCGGCGTGCAGTAGTGAGCAGTACAGCTTTGTGGTCCGATATTCTATCTACCATCTGGCTAGCTGTTTTGACAGTAATTGATCCGCTAACAAAAAAGAGGTCGAGCACTGATTGATAATTTTCCTGAAATATGGTATTTTCTTCTACAATCTACATTAGGTCGAAGCCAAAAGCAATGCATAACATAGCTTCACCATGGGGGTCGTGCTTTTTAACTGAAATGATTGACCAGTCTACTTCAGGCAAATTAATATATCCTGACAGTAAATACGATTATTTCGTTTAACATTCGTGCACAAATATTGTTTCACTTCCTATAACATGGCAATGGTAGAGTTGGGAGGCCTGTAGATTGTCGCAATAATATATCTAACGTTTCCATAGCACGTTGTGCAAAAAATGCACTGGACATTGGGTACATCAGTCATTGGTAAAATTCACAGGGGTGATATAAACCGAATGTTGACATCTCCGCCTCAACCATCACGATCCTTTCAGTACGAACTGTAGCCAGTGGTAACGAAATCACTGTCAAACACTCTATTGTTAAGCCAAGTTTCTGTCAAAACCGCTACTTCAGGGTCGTGCAAAAGCAGAAGGACCTCCAACTTAGTTGTCTTGTTTATGACACTTTTGAAATTAACATTTAGTATTTTCAGGGTCTGAAGTCTCTTCGTCCGGAGTCAGTTTTATTTCTTTCTAAGCCTAAAGCGAGGAGCTCTTGTTTCATTCCAACCATACAGTACGATATTAACGCTTATCTTATCATAGATTAGCCTTAAAGCTTGGCGCCCTCTTTCCCCCTTCTTCACAGCTTTTCCACTGCTGTTTCCGTATTTCCCTAACTTGTTTAGAAAAGTCATCAGCTAATGATTTAGAGATTTTTTGGTGTTTATATTTTGAGCTGATTTTGTTGTTTTTGAGTTAATAGTACGATCCTAATGTTGAAGTTTTTTTCACAGAAGTCGAGGAGTTTCAAAACGACTGGTCGCGCCCTATTTGTTTCTTTTTTACCCACCCTGTGGCATCTTTCGGCACCACTCACTGTTAAACCTTGTTCTAGAAAAAAAAAACACCATCAATTACTTCCTTTGCCAGTTCCCTGCTAGTCTCCTCGCTAAACTCTTTTATTCCGTGAATTATCAGGTTATTTCTCTTGCCTCTGCTTTCTAAATCGTATATCTGGTTTCTAACGGTACTAAGTTGCTCCTGAATTTCCGATATTGCCGATTTTATGCCTTTTACCTCTGTGGCTAAGATTTTTTAGGCCCGACAACTATATCTCAGTGCCATCAATTCTCTGAGTTAAACCGGAGAGTTTATTCTCAGTTATGTTTTGAGACTCCTGCAGGCCCCCCATTGTTGAATTAGCCTTGCTCTGGCCTTCTAGCAATTCCGATCGCATTTGCTTTTCAATCGGGCCAGGATTTTTTTCAACACAGCCACAACACAACAGATTTTTTGATAATGCGATGACGCAAGAAAGGAAACGCTGAACACACACAGTGGGAGCAATCGTCACTCCTGCAGCAATGTGCAGATTTGGAATCACTAACCTGGATGGCAAAGCAAAAGCAAAAGCTTATCATGCTGCCCCGTTTGCCGCTGCCATGCTCACTGTGCTAAAATGGACTGCTAGAAAGAGTCAGCACGTTGCTGTGCCTGTGTACATAAACTAATGTACGTCAAGAGTACTTAGAAAACAAATCAGTAGCGTTTACCGCGATAATTACAATGAGTGCTAGGCATAGAATAGACTCAGAACGAGGAAATTTTGTACGCCGCTTATTTACCATTACCCGATGACGCTGCGATTGCACTGGGTCTTTTCAATTTCACTGTTTCTAATCTCCCGCCATTTCGTGTGGTTTGCTACATGCTCGTCTGATGACGCTTCCACGCGCACGGACGGAAAATGATGAAGACCACGCTTTCAAACTACAGTGTGAGAAACTGCACATCGCTCTTCAGAAAAATATCGCCATCCACGTAAATGCGTGCCCTATTTGAAGAGAACTGCACCCTCGCCTTCTGAAGAAGCTCCGGACGTCCTTCCACCGTCTGAGGCCTCGTGGGAACCATGCATAAGTGCAGCTGTGCTGGGCACTGACGCTAGGCTTAGTGCCTGCGCTGCCACGCTGGCGGAGGTAGCTCTGCCGCCGTCTCTCATGGCAGCACCTGCCACGCAGTCGACACCTGATCCGCGGCACCAGGTCCAGCTTTGTGCTCCCGTTTCATTGGCAGATGCACCCCTCCTGCCTTCCCGAAATGCCGGACTGCTCGTGAGTGATCTGCCACCAGGGCACATGGCCATTAACTCTACACCACCGTATGGGCCTCAAACCGCACGGCATGATGAACAGGGCATTCCAATGGACTTATCGGCACCTCTACCCGTGCAAAAGTGCCCTCGTGCAACTCACAAGCGTCCCTCAAACGACAGCCTACCGATTCCATCTTCGGCAAGTGATGGCTCCCAAGGTAAGCGCACTTGTCTTATGATCGAGAACTCGGTGGAGCCTACACACGGATCGTCTTCTTACAAAGTGACCATTGAATTACGGGCCAACAAAGCCTCACTGATATACCGAACAAGATTTTACAAGCTAACTTGGACGCGTGCCTCGGAACCAAAGGTTTTCGGGGCTTCACAGCCAGGACAAAGTCCAACACTATTGCAGTGTGGCTTCTGACTCTGACTGCCGTAGAATGGCTCTAAACGCTCACCAGTATTTCACTGACAAGCGAAATCTCAGTGCCAGTACGAGTGTATTTAGTTGAAGGCTCCGACTTGAAGCGCTGCGTCGTCTACAACGTCGATATCACTGAGGATCAAACTGCACCCCAGCGTGAGCTGTAGTGTCCCACGCACCGTGTCATCCAGGCCCGACGCATGGGAAAGGGGCGCTCTTGCATAGTCACCTTGCAAGGCCCTCTGACACTACCAGCCCGTCTGTACTATTATAGCTGTATTTTACGGCCTCGGCCATATAAACCAAGTGCGGTATATTGCTATAACTGCTTCCGTACTGGACATATGTGTAAATCCGGCCCCTTCAATGCTGCCGGTGAAAGTACATCGGAAGGGAAAGTGGCTTATCGATGCGGCCTTTGTAATTCCGACGACCACGAGATAACACCTCCAAGCTGTCCGACAAAACAAAAGGCAACACAACAGGCTCGTCGTCGAATGACTAAGCATTGGCCAACACAAGACAGTATAACTTCATTGCAGACATCTAATCGGTTCGCAGCTCTCCAGTGGGATGACGACGAGTGGCCGGAGCTCACTGAGCACACCTCGCATGATCCTTCAGCTCAGCAGTCTTCTAACGGTACTGTGCGAAAAGAACGCCTCCGAAAACAGCCAACAAAGCAGCGCAGTGTGCCTGAACTGCCTCAGGACGATATGGCCGCAGTCGACGAACAAATCGAACGTCTTTTAGCGGAGGTCACCAAGCTCTGGCAACACCGTGAACTGCTCGCTCGACGTAGACGGGCAGCGAAATCATCCGCCACATCTATCAATGGCGCAGCAACATCGCCTTCCTGCCGCCCACCAGTGTCATTTCCGGCCGCCTCTTCCCAGATTGCCGCAATGCCACTGGACAACTTTGCGACTCCTTTGCTCCGGTTTATGGTCAACCAGTTGTCCAACCTGACGTCCGTGATTCTACAGCGCTTGGGCTAGTAACTAGAAATGGCAAGTTCCAGTCGTGCTGGTGTGCTGCAGTGGAACTGCAGAGGCATTTCCACGAAGGTGGGAGAGCTCAAGACCCGACTACAAAATCACAAGCTCCAGGTATGGGCCATGCTGCTACAGCAAACAAACGTTTTGCCATCGATTCCAGGCTTCAGTGCCTACATGTCTCCTTCAATGATAGACCGCCGTGTACAAACTGCTGCTCCCCCGGGAAAGGCGGCGGTGTATGTGGACTCACGTTTTCCGCATGTACGCCTTGCTCTCGAAAACTGGTGCACGTCGTATCAAGAGGTAGTGGCAGTGGCTTCGAAACTTAAGAAGGGAACTGCTGTGGTCGTTTCATTTTACGTTAGACCACCCGGTGGGGCTTCCTCCCACATTAATCTTTGCACACTGCACACTGCACGCCACTCTCCCTCCCCCTTGCCCCGCTGGCGTAGCACCCAGCTGCCTGCCGGTCGGCTCTAACCCCGGGAGCGTGCAAAGCACGTAACTCACGTTGACCCGCGGTAGCTTTGTTTGATGCCGCAAACAAACAAGTTCAGTCCAACAAGGACGTAATAAATTCGTCGCATCGCGGATGGCCCCAAGCAAGACTGCGTCGTGTTCACGCTTGTCGGCGCTGACGTCATGGCTCTTGCCTTGCAGTCGAATAAAGGGGATCCTGCTGTACATAACAAGCTGACTTAACAGAAACTGGAGTAGTCGGCACATGCGAGAGAATGTGATTCAGGTGGTTCCTAACAAGGACACCTGCTGATTTGATTAAAAAAGCACGAAGCCAGAAAGTCCTGCACAATACCGTCGAAGCTTTTGATCGGTGTCGTCCCCTTTCGAATCTCACACCAGTTCTCTATACTCCCGTTCCGTAATGCAAGCAGATGCAAATATAATTTGACTTTTTTATCTTTCCTAATAACCTTTCTTTTGGCCTCCGGTTGCTTGTTCCTTCTCGGAAACTCACATATTATGCCGAAATACCGCAGCACGGGGCGAACGCACCAGCATAGCGGTGTGACAGCGGTAAAATATGCAAAACTATAATGAATGTGGGGAGATGTGGTAGTCTTTTTTTAATGAAGATGTGTGAATGGAACTGATTACACGCTCGCGCTGCGCTGCTGAGTCGCCGTTTCAAAACTAATGTGCCGTTTGATGGGGCACACTTTTGTTCGGTTCTGTTTTTAGTGTCCGATTTTTGTGTGTATGTTTCTAATCGTTCTCTTTTTTTCTTTTCTCGTATGGGATCAGTTAGGTTGGCGGCCAGCCTTGCAGACGACCAGGCACTACGCGTTATCTTTCTTTCAACTATTTTGCAGAGACCCATCGTTCGCCTTAAAAGGCTTTGCTGAATTCTCGCGCGGTGCTCGTGAGTAAAAAACGCCGAGGATGCTGGCGTATCACTGACTAGTTCAGTTTTGAAGGAAAACAAGTGACTGACTCAAAGCAGCTTGTCTCAGACTGGTTGACGAAATGGTACCCAGAATTCTGTTGAGGTGTATGAGCACTTTAGGCGGTTTTATCTTCCGTGGTGGAATTGGGGGTGGAGGGGGGGGGGGTCGGCTCGGAAAAATATTTCGCTGCGGGGAAATCTGAGCGGAGAGCAATGGTGCTCTTGACAGAGAGAGCGGTTCACGCTGCCCACTCTAGGCCAGTTGTTTTGACCCGTGTGATTTTAATAGTTGGCACACTGTTCGAAGACGTAATCTAGCCCTTTCAAAATGCCGCGGGTTCTCCGAGTCACCGGAGAATTCCCAGGATTTCGAAAGCATTACCATCGCCACCTGGAGGGAAGTGGCGGAACCGGGGGAAGGTATTGACCTCCCAGAAACATCATCATCATCATCTTTAATTATCAGCTACAGGTATGCCTATTTTCCCGCACAATAATTCTCTTGGGTTGCTGGGTAATGCACAATATTTAATCAATATCCTGGCAACTTTTAATTTGGTAGCGGTATATAAGACTTCCGCGGGCTTACAAGGATACACTGTTAGCATCATCATCATCGCCATCATTTCAAGAGTCAAAGGCATGTGTCGTTGCATGATCTTTGCAGTATGTCATACATTAGAACTGGCGCGTTTACCTGCTGGACAATCCGAATGTCATTAATGTGTACCGGGTTGTGGGCACTCCTTGCAATGCGTCATGAGTGCATGTGTAGTAATGTGGGTTTGATGGGACATCACATCGCTGTCACGTGACCTGGTATGAAGTCACACTCACATGATGGCATCACTAATTAGACGAAGTAGTCTTAGCGTTGCCTAATTATATTAATTAGCATTAATTATTTATGTGACGTCATCATCATCGTCGTGTGACTGGTCGGCTCGTCACGTCGCATGGCGCCGTTTCTTCTGGACACTTTTTTGCGAATATGACCTTGAAAGTGAGTCATCTAATGCTTTTGCATTAATAAAAGAAGCCGCTTGCTTCTAGACAGACATAAATACAACGTGTCTCTGTTGGTGTACTACAGTCGCAGCTTGTTAAGTGTTTTTGAAGAGAAAATACGGAGGACTGAAAAGAGCAATCTGGCTATGTCGGATGGAGCTAGAAAATCGAAATATACTGATATGCGTCTGCATAACCGTCGCATTGGAAAGTACATCGACGACCAGTTTCTTTATGTTCGGTAACTATTCTCAAGCCTGAAAACAGCATAGTGAATACCTCCCACCTCCTCCCCCCCAATTTCTGGTAGATGGTGTAGAAGGTCTGTGTTCGTCAATTGCCGGTTCGTGCGTGAATAAGCGAGAGGCTTCCAATACGAACAAATTTACACGAAGCAGGTTGCCAAATATTGACACGCATAAAGTACTCACCGACGTACTGGTGGTAACCGCGTATGGGACACCCCTGTCCGCAGGCTATGTACTCTCTGAGGGTTCATTCCAGATTATAAGCTTCTCCTATTGCGTGCACATCAATAGTGTCTGTACACACCTTATTAAATAATACCATCATCATTTTGGATTTCCTGTCTCACAGGATTCGCAGAATTGTTTTTAACTACGCGCCACTGCCCTGCGGTAGCAGTTGCTGGCATCGGTGGGGCTTGTGATGCCCACATTGTTCCTCGGTAACTTCTCGCGACTAATCACTAATTGAACTGCCACGGTGGCAGTTTGCTGACAATCCCGGGCAGCTTGTAATGACCGCACAACGTCACGTGACCAAGGTGGCCCACGTACTATATGCAGGCTTCGGATAGACAGACAACCGGTTTTCGGCAGAGTGGAAGCGCTAGGGCACTAAAATAGCAACCACAGGATTTGTTCATTCAACACTCGTGGAGTTATTACCATTATTCAGTCCAATTGCTGCATTTTAGCGAGCCGTTTTATTTTGAAGTGGCCCGAATAAAGTGTTACTTTAAGCGACACCATAAAACCCTCTCAGCAGCGGAAAGCCAGCATCACACTGGGAAAAGGCACTAAAGAAGTAAAAAAAAACTTCATAGCTGGGGGAGTGGGATGCTAAAACTCGGTAGCGCTAAAAAATCAGTTCCGCTGGCCGCTGTTTCAGACCAATATGCCATCACCACAGCTTTCTTTAAAGCATATCTAGTACATTGTAAATATATTCCATTTACATTAACTAAATTATTTACAAACCATTAAGGAAATGCCACGAAACACATCGCAAAAAGAGAGCAATAGGTAAGGCTGAGCTCATCACCAAGAGGCAGTGCCACCCCTGTTTAAAGTAAGTTGGTTCATACACTTCCCTTAATTGAATAATCAGTTGGGAGAAATCTTAACATCCTGCCTGAACAAACTCCTACGATCTCAAGCTGTGCTTGCGATGCCGTCGTCTTCGTCACGTACCCGCCTTCACGCGCTTTGAACTGCCAGACTCTCATGCTCTAGTTTGAAAGTGCCGTCTTCATCCCCTTTCATCAGCGCGCGTGGAAGCGTCGTCAGACGAGCATGCCGCAGACCGCACAAAATGGCGGGAGATTAGAAGGGCTCAGTGAAATTCAGAAGACCCAGTGCAATGTCATCGGGTAAGGGTAATTAAGCGACCTACAAACTTTCCTTGTTGTGAGTCTATTCTGTACTTAGAACATATGGTAAATTTCTTGGTAAACGCTACTGCGTTGTTTTCTAAATATTCTTAGCGTACATCAGTTTTTGTACACAGACACAACGCGCTGTCTCATTTGAGCAGTGCATATAGATAACAATGAAAGTGCAGGGCACATGCATGCATGCAGTGCGTTGCATTAGTAGAGACAGAGTGATATTTTGGGGCTCAATTCGTAACTGTCCTGTCTCGGTTTTGTCTCACGTATTAGCTAAAACGACACTACACACACGTACAGGGGAGATGGAAAGAAATGCGAACAGAGCGGAGCCTAGGCGCTCCACTGTTCGCATTTCTTTTCATCGCGGTTTTATTCCGGTGGCAGGAAGAAGACGCTAGAGACGTCCGTCAGTCATTCTAGGATGACTCTTAACATATCGTTTTCGTGCCACCCAAGTAAAAGCGCGATCAAAAGAAATGCAAACAGCGGAGCGCCTAGGCTCCGCTCTGTTCGCATTTCCTTCCATCGCGATAGTACACGCACAACAATATAAGGCTTTCGTCGAGTAGTGCCTTGAGGGCTTAATTGTCTTATATGTTTATTACTCAATAACGCCTGAAGTTGCTGACATAAAAAAATAACTCGAAATTTAAAACGACTGATAGTGAGGGAGAAGGTGAGGGAGTGCAGATGATGTGAGTGCGAGGGAGGGCCAGCAAATTTTTGTAATTGAGTATGAGGGTTAGGGAGGGCCATGGACTCAAAATTGAGGGTGAGGGAGGAAAAGTAAAAATGAAGGCACTTGCCCACCTCTGGTTAGAGCACACGGCCACAGAAAAGCACGGAGTGATACACCTCTCTTTATTTATTTATTATTATTATTATTATTTGCAAACTACTTCCGAACTTTGTTCTTGTCAATTAGGAAAATTGTCAAAAACTTGTCACAAAGGTTTCAGTAAGCCTCGCTCCTATCGGTCTGTCGTGGCCGGCGGCCATATTGCTTTTTTGCATCATGGGTGGCTGCAGATGACGTCACGGATGTGGCAGAAGTGGTGGAGTTGCACATCTAATTATGCAGCCGCTATTTGACAGTTTTTTTGTCACAGTTTCGAGGCCGTCAATTTGACCGTGGCCTTTGTGACAGAGGCGGTGGTGTACGCGGTGATACGACTGAGGTGAGGCGGCTGCGCTGGCGCGAGCAACGGCGAAGGAGGGCGCACGAAGACGCGTTTGACTTGCCGGACGAGCTGTTTCGGCGCCTTTTTGGACTGAAGAAGCAGACTGTGGAGTGGCTCTGCGACGAACTCGCCGATGAACTGGGAGGTTTGCGTGCGAGCGCGCTGTCGGTGCGGCGGCAAGTGCTGTGTGCACTGCGGTTCTTTGCTACCGGCGGCTTTCAGGCTACCGTTGGTGATGAGGCGCACGTGGGCCTCGCACAACCGACGGTGAACAAATGCGTGCAGCAGGTATTGCAGGTAATCTGCTAACTTAGCGCGCAGAAGAGGTGGGTTTCCGCGGTCACCTCTGTACCACAGATATATAAATAAAATACGCTTAAGCTGGCAAAACACTTTATTTTTCCTAACAAATGGCACTTCGTGGTCGTCTTCAATTTCCCAAGGGGAAAGAAACAAACAACCACTCGTCACATACTGCAACACCTCAATTTTGGCATTTCTGTCATCGATCAAAAGAGCCGAACAACGCAGACTTCAACAAGTTGTCTTCGTCGATTTCGTGCCAAGCGCTTCTTGCAAGTTCGCTCGTAGTCACGCAGCCTTCACTGCATTCGTTGAAGTTTTTCTGCGCACTTAGGTCAACCGCACAGTAGCTCGATTCCAGACGCCGCGCAAAAAAACAATAACATGGCGTGAAACAGCTGCTTTCGTGCAAAGCGGCCTTTTTACTGCCGTCAGCACACCCCCACGGCACCGAAAGTTACCCACCAGCCAATTTATTAGCACTTCGAGCTCTTTTGTTTTGCATAATACTTTCAAACTTTGAACCCAAAGTTTTGGCAAAATAATAATAATAATAATTGGTTTTTGGGGAAAGGAAATGGCGCAGTATCTGTCTCTATATCGTTGGACACCTGAACCGCACCGCAAGGGAAGGGAAGGGATAAAGGAGGGAGTGAAAGAAGAAAGGGAGGAAGAGGTGCCGTAGTGGAGGGCTCTGGAATAATTTCGACCGCCTGGGGATCTTTAACGTGCACTGACATCGCACAGCACATGTGCACGGGCGCCTTACCGTTTTTCCTCCATAAAAACGTAGCGCGGCAAAATAAAATATGTTATTTTCATCGTTGCTCATTTCTCATTTCTTTTTACAAAAAATTAAGCAGACGGTCCCTCGAGTGCTCTCGGGGCGCCGACCTGCTGTAATTGGCTGATTCCTGGTTGCGTCACATGACGTCTCGTTGTGTCGTCATTTCGACGTCACTGTCAATAACTTGTGACAGAATTTGTCACAGTTGCCGATACTTCTTCAGATTTATGCAGCGCTACGACGCCGTCACACCCGCAGCTTTGTACGGAACATCTTAGTACTCAGCGCTAAAAAGTCTGTTGATTCAGCTAACATATTTAGACAGAGCGTCCTTGAAATCCACAACGAAGGCTCGCGCACTGCAATCAGAATTGCTGGCCTCAAGGAGTTGCACTAAACTGTTAATTGAAATAAACAGTAGTGTAAAGTGTGAATACAAAAGAAGTGTATCTTTTCTCCAGCTTTTGTTTTTACTTGGTGGACCAAGTGGCCCGACGCTGCCCTCGAGGCTGAGCTTTTCTTTGTCGCCGCTGTACACGGCGACGCTTATCCTTTCCCTCACGGCGCGGTTGAGGTGTGCACTGAAAAGTGAGAGAGTTACTGCGCCATTTACTTTCCTCAAAAAATCGCTCTTTTGATCTCTCACGCTGCCTCGATAAAGCATCCCTTTGGTAGGGTGGCGACACTGATCGTTCGATCGGGAGGCGCCATTCTGAATCACAAGGATTACGCCAATTCCAATAAATAAGACGCTTCTAAATTTAATCTGAAATAAGATGTTCATGTCTGGAAGAAGTACTGGACGCTTTGGTGAGTAAAAAAAAAATTGTAGGACGCTTAAGCTTCGCCTTTAAGAGCAGGATGCGACAGCGCGTTGCAGCATTGCCAAGGATACCACGGAAACGCCATCGTCCTTCGCTGCCAGCCCTTGCCCGGGCAATTTAAGGAAAGGAAACAATGTCTTGGTGGACACCCGAACCGCACCTAAGGCAACGAAAACAAAAACAAACTTTTTTTAATAAAAGGAAAGGATGCCTGTCTCACATATCTCGGTGGACAACCGAACCGGGCCGTAAGGGAAGGAAAATTCATCCCTTACGGCGCGGTCCAGGTGTCCACCGAGATGCGCCATTTTTCGCTCACGGCCAAAGACACTGATGACACCGACTTTTCCGCGACACGAGCTCCTTAACGCTTTCGCGTTAAAAATTGGCGAGGATACTTAAGCTCCGCGTTAAGGGTATGACGCGATAGCGTAGTGGGTTAGGCTTTCCATACTGAGCAGTTTGAAACCTTTGAACACGTTTTTCATTTCTTAAATTGTTTCAGTTAATTAATCGTTGAATTGCACACACTAAATTTTCTTAATTAGCATCATCAACCATTGGCTTTTCATTCTGACCATATTGACACCTTGGAAACACCTTTTTCTAATCTTGCCATTTTCTTATTTCCTTAATTAATCAATAAATTACAATGATTTCATTAACATGTCATCGCCTATCACGCACCAATCAGTCGTCACTCACTAGCACCACAAATTACCATGGTGCGATTTTTTTCTGCAGCCCCCGTTTATTTCCGACCCGCTGTTCCGACTACTACTACACCGACGGCTTTTCGACCGAACGAGCTGTATACGCTGTCGCGTAATGCGCGAAAATGCTGTTAGGCTCACAGCCTCGAGGGTGTAGGAGAGTGCAAGGCACGGCGAAAGGACAATAGGAAAACGAAGTGAAATTCTACATTGTTGAGTTGAAAGCACCGAAACGGCACTAAGTTCCCAAGCCGAGACATGCATCTGTCGATTCGGAACGTTAAACTCGTATATATAGAATTACTTATCTTTCCTATGTGGTACCATTTGGAAGGACAGAGCGAGGAAAGGTGAGTGCAGCCGAAATCCTCTCCATTATTCTCAGAAATACGAGGGATTCATGGGGTCATTGGGCTTTCAACCCTAAGATGTGGCGTTTCTGCTCTCGTCGCAAGGAGGTAAAGAGGATGAGCACGCGGGCAGTGTACCTCTGCAGTTTTCCAGATTAAGTCGCTGGTACATTGGCAGTGCATGCTTGGTAATAGGGACAGCGTAGAGGGAGTGCGCGTACGGGGTAAACGGAGTCTCATACATCGAGAACAATACGGTCATGCCACTCCTTCCAGCGACTGCATTGCAAGGAAATGACATCATTGAAATGTTCTTGCGGTATCGTTTAGTCTGTGTATATATATTTAAAGCATTTACCACCTAAGAGTGTAGCACTTTATCAGAAAATGAATATTGGTCAGAGAGTAAAGAGAATTTATTCCAGATCATGAAACAATAGGAGACGTTGTGAAACGATTATGACAGGTTGTTGATGTAGCACAGAGTACACACAAACATAGACACAGTTTCAAGACATTGCACACAACGTGCAGGATTGAGGTCTGCTTCAGTACTGCTGGTCTTGAGAGGTTTGTAAGACGGCGATGTTTGTCCTCCGGCTACTGAAATTCCACTACACTGGCCTAGCATTGAACTTGTGCCAGTTTATATTCTTAACGAAACGAAGGACGATGGACATTACTAGTAATGAAGGAATCGAGTTGCATATCCCCAATAGCTCAAAGTTTGTGAGATGTGGACAGACGCATATCATATAATATGGGCCTTCCAGAAAAATTCGCAAATAAAGAGAGTAAACCAACCAACGAGAGAAGGCTTGGAGCCGACCTTGTCCGTCTGCTTGGACCTGGAGTCCCAGAGGGCTCTGGTTTAAAGAACGCGGGCAGCGGCTACCGCCAATGGTGTTCCGCAATGAGGACTACCACCCAGGCAAGGGAGCGGCGAAACCCTCCACTTTCCCCTAAAACCCGCCCTAGTGCATCCAATAAAGCTTTACCACCACCACCTCAAAATCAACGGAGTCTAAACCTTCCGCTGGTTTTGAGAAAAGGAAAGGCGCATAACTTCCTCAATTTTTAGGTGGATGCCACCGTTTAGTCACAGCGCTATTGAGGTTTCCCTTGAACAAGTGAACCAGTTACACTTGCTTCTCGGAGGCTTCACAGACATGAACACACCGCTGAAACCCAGGGAGTGCGACTATAAGCGTTTTCGCACTAAAAACAATGACTGGTGGTTTAGCATTACTATGCACGAAATATTGTGCGAAAGCACGCTAGGCCACCCGAATTTTGGGGGTGGGCCAAGTCCCATTCGCGGGTGCCTCAGGTACTTTCCGAACGTGGGCCACTTACTTTACAAACTTTCGGTGGAGGGCCAAGCCCATTTTGGCATTGTCCCAGGTCGGTTCCTAACGTGGACCAGCTCAATTTTGAAATTTCCGATGGTGGCCAACCTCATTATTGGAGGTGCTCCAATTCCATTTTGAGGCTAGGCCAAGCCTGTCTTCCACCCGAGCCTGTCTTACTCCCACACCATAATCACCGGCAGCCAAATCCGGCAAAGGTGATTCAAGGTCAAACTTGGGGTGCCCTAACCTACCCGCCATGGTGGCTCAGTGGTTAGGGCGCTGGGCTACTGATCCTGCGTACCCGGGTTCGAACGCGACCGCGCCGGCTGGGTTTCGATGCAGGCGAAACGCTAAGGTGCCCGTGTGCTGTGCGATGTCAGTGCACGTTAAAGATCCCCAGGTGGTCGAAATTATCGCGGAGCCCTCCACTGCGGCACCTCTTTATTTTTTTCTTCTTTCACTCCCTCCTTTATCCCTTCCCTTACGGCACGGTTCAGGTGTCCAACGATATATGAGACAGATACTGCGCCATTTACTTTCCCCCAAAACCAACTTTCATTTCATTTTTTCAATTTTTCGATGGAGGTGAAACGCTAAGGCGCCCGTGTGCTGTGCGGTGTCAGTGCACGCTAAAGATCCCCAGCTGTTCGAAATTGTTAAAGCGAAAGCTTCACTGGTAGTGGTGGTGGTGGTAGTGGTTTTTTTATTAAAATAATAGTAAAAAGCAAGGAAAAGATTTTTGCTACCCCCGGCATCTGCCATCGATACTGAAGCCCCTGAGCTGGGGCAGCGGAAATAAAGTATAGCAGGCAGAATGGAGAAATGAAATGAAAGAGGTGAGGGGAGAGGAAGAGAGGATCGGGGGAAAAGTAATATCACTGATCTCCACTAGGTGGCTGGTTGCCGCATTCCAGATTAATAATAATAATAATTGGTTTTTTTGGGAAAGGAAATGGCGCCGTATCTGTCTCATATATCTTTGGATACCTGAACCGCGCCGTAAGGGAAGGGATAAAGGAGGGAGTGAAAGGAGAAAGGAAGAAGAGGTGCCGTAGTGGAGGGCTCCGGAATAATTTCGACCACCTGGGGATCTTTAACGTGCACTGACATCGCACAGCACACGGGCGCCTTAGCGTTTTTCCTCCATAAAAACGCAGCCGCCGCGGTCGGGTTCGAACCCGGGAACTCCGGATCAGTTTTCGAGCGCCCTAACCACTGAGCCACCGCGGCGGGGCTTCCCGATTTCTGAAGTGGCCGCAAATTAGGGTCCCTAGAAATACTTGCTAGTCTGCCGTCCGCCGACCGCGGCGGGGGCTTCCAATGAATGATCGCGGCGGTGGCGCTGCTAGCAACCGGCGTGCCATGCCAGCCACGGCGTCTGCGATAGACGCGCGTGTTTCGCCCCGCGAAACAAATTCACTGCGCGTTTTCATATGCCTTGCGCATGCGATTGCACTGATTATTTTTCTTTGATTTTAGCTTAGTCATGGTTTTTTAATGTGCACTTCAGTTATCGGCGTAGCGGCGCAAACGATTTTTTTTTTTTGCGAAAATATTTTGTGCGCGTACTCCAGAGTCGAAGGTGAAACGAACCCGCTTATTTTTACACCCAATTTTTACGCCGTTCACGTATTATAATACCGCCTTCTGAGGAAGTTAAATAAGAATTCCTTGTATCAAAATTATTACCCAGGATTCTAAACCCCATGACCGTGTGTGCGCGCAACAGAGCGCTATTGACAGCGACGTTTTCATTCATGCTATCGATCCGATCTCAACTTCTAATGACACTAAATGAAGTTAGAAGGCAGACTGAACAGTGGAAACTTCTAGATACACGCACAATTAAACCATGTAAGAGGAGAACCTGAGCCCTGTAAATCACGTGCTTTAGGCAAACTTCATGAACGCATTCCTTAGTGCCTAGGCAACCGATTTACAGAAGTAATGAACATAAGCATGCATTCTAAGTAGTACCTTCGAATCCCATGCTTGGTAAAATAGCATTATTAGCCCATGAAATGTAGGTCACACGTACTGTCAGGCAAAAGACAACAAAGATCACTAATTTATGGCACAAAATAAAAATCGTTGTTGAACACATTTATTTCCATCGCTTTGCACTCAGGCTGCCCACATTTTTGTTTGCACCACCTACTGGCATCTTCTCATCTTTAACAGCTTCAGCTGCTCTTTCTTGGCTGCCCTCTCAACATTGATAGACTTTGCGTAGAAGCGCAGGCAAAGGAGAATATAGAATTTGATTATGCCATTAACAATTTCATATCCATGTTTCACACAGGCCAGAGACGGAAAATTTACATGTTTTAAGAAATCAGCGAAGTCAACAATGCTTTTCTCGTGCAACTTTTTCAGACTAAAATAAGTGGTGAAGCTGTCTTCAAGGACGGTGATAATTTTCTTCAAGGGGCCAAACGGGTAGAGTAAGCCAACTTTATCAAAGTTTGCAGTGAAAGCTGCAGCCCGATCATTTTCTGTAGCCACTGCTTTTTCACTCGTCAAGGCACACTTGTGCACTGGCTTTTTTTCAGTGCTTTTCTAGCTATGTATCACGAGATATAAAAAATTAACATCTCGTGGCTTTTCCCTGTCACACAGGCACTATGGTCAGACGTGGTACTTGTACGTGGCGCACAAGAGACCAATGCAGTTTCTGCACCATTGAGCTCTCCTTTATCAATAAGGCTGCCGAGAATAGCCAGCATGTTCTCGCTGCTTGGCTGTTTCTGAGGCACCGAAACTAAGGAAGTGACAGCTTCTGGTGCACAGTTTCCCGATGGTGGTGGTTTCGCAAGATTGTAGAATGTGAGTGCATTAACACTAACCAAAAACTGAGCGGCATTCGGATGGTCATTATTTCCTGATGATTGCCGAACGATGCTGAATACGCTTTCAAGACTGTCTTGGCTCAAGTTTGCAGTCATCAGACACTTAATGCCAAGTGTGCCTAGATGTGCAACTAAACTGTGTGTTCTCTGAATTGAAACACGGAGTCCCTCTGCTGTGCTGTTGCTCAGAAAACCACCTATTGTGGCCTTTGCATGGTTTTCCCACTCTGTGAGGTGTTCAAGGAACTCCTTTAAAAATTCAAAGTTTGGTGACAGCGGGTATAACGCTGCTTTTGGCACACGCGCAGTCATTATCCTTATGAGCTTATTCATCCTTTTTACGAAAGATTCTGTTGCTTCCACAAAGTCATAAGAGCATCTCAACTGGGTGCGATAAATAAAAAGACCTCTAATTATGTCATCACCAGATAGTTGGAATGCTGGAGCAACTCTCATTTTCTCGAAAGAATTGGGATTCAGGTGCATGCTGGTGATCTTTGGCATGGCTTTAAGGGAAACACTCTTGCTGTCCATTTTCCAAGCATCTCGGATCGGTTGAACGTGCACCCGACCCTCAGGTGTGTTAAACCCTTTGTCTACAAATGCAATTCGCACATTTTTAACTAGATGGGGGAAGTCCGAGAGAAAGTGCAGATGGCGCGTTGAGCTGACAGGATGTGGCGCCTTGCACCGCATGCCTGTGCTCGTACCTGCAAGGAAATGAGGCAGCGCTGTAAGCAAATGCTTTGAACAACCGTAATGCCGTAACCACCCAAATGATCTTAAGGCAACAACAGTTTGCAATTGAATCCAGTTCAGCAGTTACCTCGAAGACCAAAACGCTTCCACATTGATCTATTCCAGCTTGCTCCGTCGCACGTGACATAGTCAACGAATAATCCAGCCCCCTCACAGAGAATTGTCGCCTCAATGATGATCTTGGCTAAGGTGTCCGCCTTGACATTGGCACGTGAAGCGAAAATCCCAAGGACTTGTGTCCACTTGTCTAGAAAGATAGAACAGCAAATTTACTTTTTCCACAAACACAGCGTTTTAACAGTAACGTGACAAATCCGACATATATTGCCGCGAATATTTGCAGTGTTTGTTCGTTTTTCAAATCTGTCGCCACACCACTTTATCGCTTTGTTTTCGACGCAAGACGCGACTAGATTTATCTCGATTGATCGCAGCCAGGCAGAGCTGATTCTACGTTGTTCCGGAATGTTCTAGTAACTTTGCACGCTCTATCTCGAAAGTTCGCTATCAGCTTTAAATTGAGCACGGCCGACAGCGGCGGGCATTCTGTTCGACGACCGCCGAACACGCTTGTCGCTTCGCCGCCGCCGATTGATTCAGTCCATTTTGGGTGCAAGTCAGCCAAATAAACAGTTTTATTTTAGAAGACCCTTTCGTCCGTCTTCATCGCTGCTTCGACTGCCGTCACCACTACGTGACATCTGGTGGAGGTGCTGGGTAGCCTTCCATGTTCCGGACGCCCCCTTCAAGTCATGAAGCCAGCCCTCAGCGCTTCGCACTCGAGGACGAGTCAGCAGCTCAGCGAGCCAGCCGACGTCTCCAGGGAGAAGAGCCTGAGTTCGGGAAACTGCCGGAACGCACCAGACAGCGAAAAGACGCTGCTACGAGCACCGCAATCTCGCCGAAGATGTCGACACCGATCATACTACAGCAGCCGCAGGTGCCGCCAACTTTCAATGGACCCTGAAGAATGGTTGGATGAATTTGAGCGCACGGCGTCATTCAACAAGTGGGATGATGCGGCAGAAATTGGTCACGTGTTCTTCTCATTGGATGGCTTTGCACGCACGTGGTACGAAAACTACGAGTCGTCCCTTACGACATGGGAGCTATTCAAGAGAGAACTATTGAAGGTATTCACCAGTGTCGTGAGGAAAGAAAGAGCCGAACGACTCCTCGAGTCCAGGATCCAGCTTCCGAATGAGCCCGTCCGCGGTTACGTCGAGGAGATGAAGCGCCTATTTCGCCGCGCCGACCCCGGGATGACCGACGAAAAGAAAGTTCTGTTTTTAATGCGCGGCGTAAAAGAACAACTCTTTGGCAGCCTCGTCCGCCAGCCGCCAAAAACAGTCGAGGAATTCATGCAAGAAGCCTGCACGATTGAGAAGACCCTCGACGTCCGAGCTCGGCAGTACAACCGCCCTACCTCTGCCTGTGCAATCCGTTCGGACACGCCGGCCACCACCAGCGACAGCTTGCGGAAAGTTATCCGCGAAATCGTCCGAGAGGAGCTACGCCGATTACTGCCATCCTCCCCACAGTCGCAAGCAGCGACTCTGATGGACGTGGTACGGGAAGAAGTGCAACAGGCACTTGGCACCCCGGCGGCCACAGAACCCCAGGCCATAACCTACGCCGATGCAGTAAGCACAGCTCAGCCCCAACGACAACCCCAACGTCCTCCCCGAGATGAGCCACTTGTTCCACAACGCCGCCTCCCAGCACCCACCCGCCCAGCCCCAGGAAATGCGACGCCTGAAGGACTTCCGACAACCGGCCGTTGTGCTTCCATTGCGGTGAGGCCGGCCATATTCTTCGTCACTGCCCGTACCGAAGTATCGGTTTTCGAGGATTTGCCGTTAACGCCCCACGACCACGCTTCGGACAACGTCCGCAGGAAATCGACGAGTACCTGCGTCGAGAAGAGTACACGCCGAACCACTTTTCGCGCTCACCATCGCCGTCAACCTCGCGCTTTGCGTCGCCACGCCGCAGCTACGCAGCCTCAGTACGAGGAAGGTCTCCCAGCCCCCGTAGGGGAAACTAAAGGCAGCAACCTCTGGAGGTGAGGTTGCTCAAGAGCGAAACGCCGAAGATCCTCCACCGACCATGCCCCATGAAGACGCTGCACCCGCGACGCCGCATGAAGAACCGGCACTCGCTGCACCGACGCCGCACACAATGAGAACGCCGACCACGACGCAGGCTGCCTTGAAAACGACGCTGAAGCCATCATCGAGGGGAACCTGCAGTTGCTTCTAGACCGAGGAATCAGCATCGCAAGAGGCATCGCACATTTCCTCAATGGCCAGGCCGAAGTACTGCTAACTTCAGCGAAGAATACCGGCACATTAACAGAGGAACGACGATTGCTTTCTTCGACGAAATATCTGACGTACGAGACTCCTTCGCCCTCTCCAACCCCTCCGCAGAAGATTCGCCTGACCAAGAGAACTCGCCCACTTTCGACATCAACCCAGCCCTGCACCGGAACAGACAAGACCAGATCCGCAATCTGCTTCAAAGTTACAGTGAGTGTTTTTCGACATCGCCGAAGGTGCGACAGACGCCAATTGCCAAGCATCGCATTATAACAGATCAACACGTCCGACCTCTCCGTCAAAGCCCCTACCGTGTGTCATCGCGAGAAGGACAAGCCATCCGGGACCAAGTCGAAGAAATGCTTCGCGACGACGTCATCCAGCTTTCAAACAGCCCATGGGCGGCACCGGTTGTTCTAGTGAGAAAGAAAGACGGCGCACTTCGATTCTGCGTGGATTACCGCCGCTTGAACAACATAACAAAGAAGGACGTCTACCCCCTCCCCCGCATCGGCGACGCACTGGACCGCCTCTGCAACGCCAAATATTTCTCATCGATGGACCTCAAGAGCGGCTACTGGCAAATTGAGGTCGACGAAAGAGATCGCGAGAAGACAGCATTCATAACTCCGGATGGGCTGTTTGAGTTCAAGGTGATGCCATTTGGTCTCTGTTCCGCACCAGCGACGTTTCAGCGAGTAATGGATACAGTGCTGGCAGGCCTGAAGTGGCAAATTTATCTGGTATATTTAGATGACGTCG
This sequence comes from Amblyomma americanum, assembly GCF_052857255.1. Lineage (NCBI taxonomy): Eukaryota > Metazoa > Arthropoda > Arachnida > Ixodida > Ixodidae > Amblyomma > Amblyomma americanum. Next base: position 65,933,309 of record NC_135497.1, on the reverse strand, counting down.
TTGTCTTCGCCTCGAACTTTGAAGAGCACCTCAAATGACTTCGAACAGTACTAGACGCAATCAAGTCGTCTGTCCTAACCTTGAAAGCAGAGAAATGCCACTTTGCTTACGAAGAGCTGCTGTTTCTAGGCCACATCGTTAGCAAGGAAGGAATACGCCCAGACCCGCAGAAAGCAGCTGCTATTGAACAGTTTCCACCGCCGGCCGATAAGAAAGCAGTGCGCAGATTTCTTGGACTGTGTGCATATTACCGACGATTTGTGAAAAACTTTTCGCGCATCGCCGAGCCCCTGACCCAACTGACGAAGGCAGACGTGCCGTTTAAATGGGAAGCGCCGCAAGCAGAAGCCTTCAAGGAACTTCAGCGTCGTTTACAGTCTCCGCCGATCCTTGCGCATTTTGATGAAAACGCCGATACTGAAGTTCATACCGACGCAAGCAGCGTGGGACTAGGCGCCGTCCTCGTTCAAAAAAGCGACAGGCTGGAGAAAGTCATCGCATACGCTAGCCGTTCCCTTTCCAAGGCCGAGGCTAACTATTCGACAACTGAGGAGTGCGTTGCCATCATCTGGGCTACGTCGAAATTCCGCCCCTACCTCTACGGACTGCCGTTCAAGGTGGTCAGCGACCACCACGCGCTCTGCTGGCTTGCCAATTTGAAGGGCCCCTCTGGCCGACTCGCTCGATGGAATCTGCGTCTCCAGGAGTTTGACGTCACCGTCGTTTACAAGTCCGGACGTAAGCACTCTGACGCCGATTGCCTCTCACGAGCCCCTGTAGATGCACCGCCGCCGGACGACGATGAGGACGCCTTCCTGGGACCCATCAGCCCCAGCTCTTTTGCTCAGCAGCAACGCTCGGACCCCGACCTAAAAGGCCTTATCGAGTACCTGAAAGGCAAGGTTTCTTCACCTCCCGCTTCATTCAAGCAAGGACTGTCTTCTGTGTGCAGAATGAGGTCCTTGTGAAGAATAACTTTACAGCGAACAAAACAGCCTACCTCCTTGTTGTACTTACTTGTCTCCGCGAAGAAGTTCTACAGGCTTCACACGACGAGCCGACAGCTGGGCATCTCGGGTTTACTCGCACCCTCCGCCGCATTCAAGACAAGTATTACTGGCCCCGACTGTTTGCCGATGTCGCACACTATGTGAAAACCTGCCGAGATTGTCAGCGACGAAAGACTCCTCCCGCAGGATTTCTGAGCCCCACTGAACCTCCCTCTAGGCCGTTTCAGCAGATTGGCATGGACTTGCTTGACCTTTTTCCAACGTCAACATCTGGAAATAAGTGGATCATCATAGCGACCGACTACCTGACCCGCTACGCCGAGGCGAAAGCCCTACCGAACCGAACAGCAGCAGAAGTCGCCAAATTTTTCGTGGAGTGCATTCTTCTTCGACACGGCGCCCCCGATGTGCTCATCACGGACAGACGAACAGCATTCACGGCGGAACTAACGCAAGCCATCCTGCGCTACAGCCAAACCAGCCACCGGAAGACAACTGCATGCCATCCGCAGACCAACGGACTGACCGAGCGCCTGAACAAAACCATCGCCGATATGCTCGCTAAGTATGTCGATGCCGAACACAAAACCTGGGATGTCATTCTGCCTTACGCCGTCTTCGCCTACAACACCGCAGTGCAGGAGACCACCCAAATGACGCCTTTTAGGCTCGTCCATGGCAGGGAGGCCACGACCACGCTAGACGCCATGCTGCCGAACGTTACAGAAGAAGAGAACGTCGACGTTGCCGCCTACCTTCAACGAACAGAAGCAGCTCGAAGGCTTGCCCGATTACGGATCAAAGATCAGCAGCGGTCCGACGCCAGACGCTACAACCTACGAAGACGCAATGCGGAATACAAGCCAGGAGACCAAGTCTGGGTGTGGACGCCCATTCACCGCCGTGGATTGAGTGAAAAGCTTTTGCGCCGCTATTTCGACCCGTACAAAGTTCTTCGTCGGCTGGGTGAACTGGATTATGAAGTCATCCCTGACGCAATGACTGCATCCCAGCGACGCCGCGTACGACCAGAAGTTGTCCATGTAGTCCGTCTGAAGCCGTATTATGCGCGCTAAAGGCCGCTTTATTTCCATGCTCTATTTTCGCAAGATCCGTTTTTTTTCTTACTAGTCGCATTATTTGTTTTAATGCATCGGGTCGATGCTTCTTTGAGAGGGGAGTAATGCCGCGAATATTTGCAGTGTTTGTTCGTTTTTGAAATCTGCCGCCACACCACTTTATCGCTTTGTTTGCGACGCAAGACGCGACTAGATTTATCTCGATTGATCGCAGCCGGGCAGAGCTGAATCTAAGTTGTTCCGGAATGTTCTAGTAACTTTGCGCTCTTTATCTCGAAAGTTCGCTATCAGCTTTAAATTGAGCACGGCCGACAGCGGCGGGCATTCTGTACGACGACCGCCGAGCAAGCTTGTCGCTTCGCCACCGCCGAGTGATTCAGTCCATTTTGGGTGCAAGTCAGCCCAATAAACAGTTTTCTTTTAGAAGACCCTTTCGTCCGTTTTCATCGCTGCTTCGACTGCCGTCACCACTACGTGACAATATGTTAGAAAAATAAATTACCCTGGAAAGGCTGGAACAGAACTACCATGCCATGGTCAGAGAGTTGGTCTTTTTGGGAATCGTGAGTGAACTGAGCAAGATCGACGAATCCTACCAGCTCACCTGAAAAAATACAAGTAGTGTACACAAAAACACAGTTGCCACATGTTTCATTTAAAGCTTACATACGGGTGTAAGTAAGGATTAAAAACTACTCACCAGTTGATTTCACATCAAGGTGCTCGGAGATCTTCATTTCATCAAAGACGATACCTCCTCTGCGTGAGAACTCATCCATATGTTGCGACTTCTCGGATAAAGCATTGAATATATTTGGGTTAAAACCAAATCCAGTCTTGAAGCTGTGGACGCGCTTTTGTAAGCATGTTCTACCTGGAAGAGCCAGGATGTTGTGTCTTCGTATATGTTCATACAACATAGGGCTCTTCCTTCGCATCAGAATGCATTCAAGTAGCCACTCATTGGAATATGCCATCCCTTTCGTTGACTTGCGTTTGGCAGCCTCAAAACAAGTTCTGACAGCAAGCTGCTGCTTAGGAGGAAGACCACTAACCCTTCTTTCAAACTCTGTTGCTGTTAATATTATAATATTTGGTTTTTGGGGAAAGGAAATGGCGCAGTATCTGTCTCATATATCGTTGGACACCTGAACCGCGCCGTAAGGGAAGGGATAAAGGAGGGAGTGAAAGAAGAAAGGAAGAAGGACGTGCCGTAGTGGAGGGCTCCGGAATAATTTCGACCACCTGGGGATCTTTAACGTGCACTGACATCGCACAGCACAAGGGCGCCTTAGCGTTTTTCCCTCTGTTGCTGTTCATTTTCATTTTCACGGTAGCCGCTCTTGCATCCCGGCATGGAACACGTGCTGTCGCGCTTGTCACGTTGTCTAGACATGACGCGATCACACATCCATGAGCACACGCACACCAACACACACGCAGGCTACCGTTCACGTATTTGGAAGAAAAAAAACACCAGTATTCTGGGCTTGCGACCAAAAAGCAGCGCGCAACACTTCCGCAGCCACGGCAGGCACGGCACGACCGTCCCTGCAGGCACGACGTTCCGAATGTGTGCAGCACCCCCTGCGAATTCATCCGAGGCGAAGCCAACCGGTTCCGTAGGGAGATCCGCACGAACGGCAGACTAGCAAGTATTTCTAGGGACCCTACGCAAATGAAGCCACCGGAAGTTGGATTTCATGTCCCGGAAGTTCGGTGTTTGCTGTGTATTTCAATGCAAAAACTCGCGTCTTTCGCCCTTCCGTTTTCAGTTTTTTGCGTTGTTTTCGTGTAACGGCTGCTGTAATATCGAAGGAATGAGCAATCTGAACGTGATATATGTGAGCATTGTTCGGGGAACACTGTAATTTCAGAGAAACCGAAGTAAACAGGCATGCATGTCTCACCATGCCGCGGCAAAGGGGTACGTGCATTAAACACTATTTTCTGACCTGGTTCTTGTCTTCCGAGCGTAATTGTCTTCCGAGGAGAAGTAGTGGAATGACGATGAGCCTAGGTCATCTTGAGAACAAATTTTCGCGTACCAAACATGCAATGGCGCGGAAACCCTGACACTCGAAGAGCCACTCGTCATATACAACTGCCGCTGTTTCGATTTTGGGTTGGTGGCCGACGATGTCTCTTCTCATTGATTACAGGTTATGTTTATCGCTTTAATGTGCCATTTATCTTCCAGGCATGCTTTTAATCTAACTCTATAGCACAGCCACGTTTCATTTACACAGCACGAGCGAAACGACTGACGAGAAAGACGAATGCAGCAGCGCATGTGACAAGCGCCGTTAGAAGTCAACTGCACCAAGAATCACAAATAAAAGCTCATTCAGGCATAATTTGCGACAGTACGAAACAGTACTTGATGCGCTCCGTCGAGAAAGCAGTACCATATACCTTTTGTACGCGCTAATATGTGTACTAGCAGAACACCGACGGCACCTCACCAGATTGTGGCCTCGCCCTAGCTCGCTCCTGTTCGGTCTAAACATAATTCGGTAAAATGTACGTTCACTGCAAAGTCAGCTGCCTGGTGAAGGTTTCTACCTATTCTTTCTTAAATTTATCCCCTATTGACGGTATAACTTGGGCTTAGAGCGCGACAACATTCATCACAACGAAGAGCAGAGTTGGCGACGCTAGCGCAACAGGACGACACAGTTGAGCAGACGAGGCTCCGTACGTACCGTGTGCAATGACGTTCTGTCGTCTGCTAGTCTCGTCCCATAGCGATGCAATGAACCCTTATTTTTGGAACGTCTTTCCCGAGGACTTTGCTGCTCTCCTCATGCAGTTGACGGCGCAACAGGTACACATTGTCACGAGAAAGACTAGAACATGGAAACGACAAAATGCTAAGTGGAAAACGAAAACTAAAACGGAAAAACCGTGCTGAGGTCCGATTTCGTGCACTGCCAAGGGCGGACTTCCGGGTCATGCCACCCAACTTCCTATGGCTTCACTTTCGGGTGCCCGATGCGGCATCCAGCCCCCTAGTGGAGATCAGTGAAGTAATATATACAAACTATTTACACAATAAGAAATGTGCCCAGGTTGTGAGCGTGATTAGTTTATGTTGGAGGAATTAAAACACACGCGCACAGCACTGTGTTGGTTACAACTAGAGTGGGGCGTCCAGTTATTAATCGTTCAAGGTAGAACTCTTTTTTTTATTCGAGATGTGTGCCATGAGGCAGAACTCGCGGAGCATTCGGTCACTGTGTGTAACTACCTGACGGAGAAGAGACGGGACGTCAAGCCCATGTGTTCGGGGAATGCACAGGGGCTCACCAAGGTTCGCTCACGGGTGCGCGCACTGCCCTGCGGCCACAGTAGCGTCTTGAGGGAGTCTGGTAGTATGTCCAGCGCCCTATAGGCCGCAAGCATATCGCGACGAGCATCGGCGAACGCGGCATAGTGAAGGAGTAGGTGCTCTAGTGTTTCTACTGTTTCTAGTGGGCGCGAACTTGCGATTTCGCCTCGGCGGTGCTTCAAGGAGGCACATGACGTCACAACGCGCGCCTCGCCACGGATATTTTTCTCTCTCTCGCTCCCTAGTCACTACTGCGCATGTGCCACTAGTAGCACCGAACCACAGGTGTTCCGCCGCTGCGCCGGCCTTCTCCTCAAAATCCAACTTTCAATTTTAGGTTTCTGCCTGCTATCCTTTATTTCCGCTGCCCCAGCTCAGGTGCTTCAGTATCGATTGCAGATGCCGGGGCTAGCAAAAATCTTTTCCTTCCTTTTTACTATTATTTTTAATAAAACCACTACCACTACCACCGCACTGCCTGTCCAGTGTGCGGAACGCACTCAGCGTTAGAGACGCCAAGCCGTGTCTAGCCGTGTTACATCACAACTTTACGCCGCCTATGCAGTCCCCCGTGCGGCCAGGAAACAACCGATCGCTCGGTCTCCTGCAGGTGGTTTGGCTGTAGGTGTGAGCCTTCCGCCGCTTGGCAGCAGAGGGGGCAAATGCCCTCATTTTTACTTTTCCTCCATCACCCTCACTTTTGAATCCATGGCCCTCCCTCACCCTCGCCCTCATTAACGGTCATTTTAAAATTCGAGTTATATTTTCTAGTCTGCAGCTTCTGGCGTTATTACTCAGTAATAAACATAGAAGAAGAGCCCTCAAGGCTCTGTGGAACAAGAGCCTAGCTGCTCATACTCTTGTCTGTGTGCGGGTACGTGTGTGTGAGCTGTTTGACCTAATATGTGAGACAAAATCGAGACAGTTACGGGTTTGGTCCTAAGATACCACTCCGGTTTTACTTCTGGCACGCACTGTATGCATACATGTGCCCTGCACTTATAACATTTCATTGTAATCTATATTTATTTTGGTTATACTGCAATCCCCACTGGGGATTTTAGAAAGATACCACTCCGGTTTTACTTCTGGCACGCACTGTATGCGTACATGTGCCCTGCACTTATAACATTTCATTGTAATCTATATTTATTTTGGTTATACTGCAATCCCCACTGGGGATTTTAGAAGGACGGGATACAGATAAGTAAACACGACGTAATAACGCAGGCAATAAACACAAGAACAAAGTAGAATAACGCAGCTTGAAAATTTTGCAGAATAAGCATGCACAATAGATTTTAAACAATACTGGAAAGGAATGTCGACATAGATGATTTCGAAACGTGGTCATTGGTTAAGAGTTTCCCTTCTACTGTTCGTGGAGAGAATACTTTAAACGGTTATTGCGCGTGGTAAATGGCCTTACTGTGTGTCTTTGCCTAGTGGCGTAACCAGATGAAAAAGAAATTATTTTCGTGAGATCTGCCTTATATGGCCGTTAATAAATGCAAAAGACCAATTTTAGTTGTGACACACGGTTTCTTTGTGTCGATGGGGGAAAGTTCGCTTTGGTTAACAGTTCTGTCACTTACGTACGTACAAATCCATTTTAAATGAAGCGAGCTGCTTCCCTTAGCACCATTTCTATCTTATTAGTGTAAGTTTTAGTGAAAGTGTCCCACGTTACGCATGCATAGTTTAGTATCGGCAGAATTATGTTTTTGTATGCCAGCAGTCGGACAGAAGGAGTAGGAAGTCTCGAAGCTCTATTCAGAAAGAACAACTTGCGCTTAACATTAGCCTTTATGTAATCAATGTGCTTGGTCCATGTGAAGTCATTAGTGATCAGGAGTCCGAGATTCTTACAATGTATCTCGAGAAAAGCTCGAGAAAAGTTTAGATAGGATGAATGTTTAGGTTTCTTATGTAAAGCGGCGTGCAGTAGTGAGCAGTACAGCTTTGTGGTCCGATATTCTATCTACCATCTGGCTAGCTGTTTTGACAGTAATTGATCCGCTAACAAAAAAGAGGTCGAGCACTGATTGATAATTTTCCTGAAATATGGTATTTTCTTCTACAATCTACATTAGGTCGAAGCCAAAAGCAATGCATAACATAGCTTCACCATGGGGGTCGTGCTTTTTAACTGAAATGATTGACCAGTCTACTTCAGGCAAATTAATATATCCTGACAGTAAATACGATTATTTCGTTTAACATTCGTGCACAAATATTGTTTCACTTCCTATAACATGGCAATGGTAGAGTTGGGAGGCCTGTAGATTGTCGCAATAATATATCTAACGTTTCCATAGCACGTTGTGCAAAAAATGCACTGGACATTGGGTACATCAGTCATTGGTAAAATTCACAGGGGTGATATAAACCGAATGTTGACATCTCCGCCTCAACCATCACGATCCTTTCAGTACGAACTGTAGCCAGTGGTAACGAAATCACTGTCAAACACTCTATTGTTAAGCCAAGTTTCTGTCAAAACCGCTACTTCAGGGTCGTGCAAAAGCAGAAGGACCTCCAACTTAGTTGTCTTGTTTATGACACTTTTGAAATTAACATTTAGTATTTTCAGGGTCTGAAGTCTCTTCGTCCGGAGTCAGTTTTATTTCTTTCTAAGCCTAAAGCGAGGAGCTCTTGTTTCATTCCAACCATACAGTACGATATTAACGCTTATCTTATCATAGATTAGCCTTAAAGCTTGGCGCCCTCTTTCCCCCTTCTTCACAGCTTTTCCACTGCTGTTTCCGTATTTCCCTAACTTGTTTAGAAAAGTCATCAGCTAATGATTTAGAGATTTTTTGGTGTTTATATTTTGAGCTGATTTTGTTGTTTTTGAGTTAATAGTACGATCCTAATGTTGAAGTTTTTTTCACAGAAGTCGAGGAGTTTCAAAACGACTGGTCGCGCCCTATTTGTTTCTTTTTTACCCACCCTGTGGCATCTTTCGGCACCACTCACTGTTAAACCTTGTTCTAGAAAAAAAAACACCATCAATTACTTCCTTTGCCAGTTCCCTGCTAGTCTCCTCGCTAAACTCTTTTATTCCGTGAATTATCAGGTTATTTCTCTTGCCTCTGCTTTCTAAATCGTATATCTGGTTTCTAACGGTACTAAGTTGCTCCTGAATTTCCGATATTGCCGATTTTATGCCTTTTACCTCTGTGGCTAAGATTTTTTAGGCCCGACAACTATATCTCAGTGCCATCAATTCTCTGAGTTAAACCGGAGAGTTTATTCTCAGTTATGTTTTGAGACTCCTGCAGGCCCCCCATTGTTGAATTAGCCTTGCTCTGGCCTTCTAGCAATTCCGATCGCATTTGCTTTTCAATCGGGCCAGGATTTTTTTCAACACAGCCACAACACAACAGATTTTTTGATAATGCGATGACGCAAGAAAGGAAACGCTGAACACACACAGTGGGAGCAATCGTCACTCCTGCAGCAATGTGCAGATTTGGAATCACTAACCTGGATGGCAAAGCAAAAGCAAAAGCTTATCATGCTGCCCCGTTTGCCGCTGCCATGCTCACTGTGCTAAAATGGACTGCTAGAAAGAGTCAGCACGTTGCTGTGCCTGTGTACATAAACTAATGTACGTCAAGAGTACTTAGAAAACAAATCAGTAGCGTTTACCGCGATAATTACAATGAGTGCTAGGCATAGAATAGACTCAGAACGAGGAAATTTTGTACGCCGCTTATTTACCATTACCCGATGACGCTGCGATTGCACTGGGTCTTTTCAATTTCACTGTTTCTAATCTCCCGCCATTTCGTGTGGTTTGCTACATGCTCGTCTGATGACGCTTCCACGCGCACGGACGGAAAATGATGAAGACCACGCTTTCAAACTACAGTGTGAGAAACTGCACATCGCTCTTCAGAAAAATATCGCCATCCACGTAAATGCGTGCCCTATTTGAAGAGAACTGCACCCTCGCCTTCTGAAGAAGCTCCGGACGTCCTTCCACCGTCTGAGGCCTCGTGGGAACCATGCATAAGTGCAGCTGTGCTGGGCACTGACGCTAGGCTTAGTGCCTGCGCTGCCACGCTGGCGGAGGTAGCTCTGCCGCCGTCTCTCATGGCAGCACCTGCCACGCAGTCGACACCTGATCCGCGGCACCAGGTCCAGCTTTGTGCTCCCGTTTCATTGGCAGATGCACCCCTCCTGCCTTCCCGAAATGCCGGACTGCTCGTGAGTGATCTGCCACCAGGGCACATGGCCATTAACTCTACACCACCGTATGGGCCTCAAACCGCACGGCATGATGAACAGGGCATTCCAATGGACTTATCGGCACCTCTACCCGTGCAAAAGTGCCCTCGTGCAGCTCACAAGCGTCCCTAAAACGACAGCCTACCGATTCCATCTTCGGCAAGTGATGGCTCCCAAGGTAAGCGCACTTGTCTTACGATCGAGAACTCGGTGGAGCCTACACCCGGATCGTCTTCTTACAAAGTGGCCATTAAATCACTGGCCAACAAAGCCTCACGGATATACCGAACAAGATTTTACAAGCTAACTTGGACGCGTGCCTCGGAACCAAAGGTTTTCGGGGCTTCACAGCCAGGACAAAGTCCAACACTATTGCAGTGTGGCTTCTGACTCTGACTGCCGTAGAATGGCTCTAAACGCTCACCAGTATTTCACTGACAAGCGAAATCTCAGTGCCAGTACGAGTGTATTTAGTTGAAGGCTCCGACTTGAAGCGCTGCGTCGTCTACAACGTCGATATCACTGAGGATCAAACTGCACCCCAGCGTGAGCTGTAGTGTCCCACGCACCGTGTCATCCAGGCCCGACGCATGGGAAAGGGGCGCTCTTGCATAGTCACCTTGCAAGGCCCTCTGACACTACCAGCCCGTCTGTACTATTATAGCTGTATTTTACGGCCTCGGCCATATAAACCAAGTGCGGTATATTGCTATAACTGCTTCCGTACTGGACATATGTGTAAATCCGGCCCCTTCAATGCTGCCGGTGAAAGTACATCGGAAGGGAAAGTGGCTTATCGATGCGGCCTTTGTAATTCCGACGACCACGAGATAACACCTCCAAGCTGTCCGACAAAACAAAAGGCAACACAACAGGCTCGTCGTCGAATGACTAAGCATTGGCCAACACAAGACAGTATAACTTCATTGCAGACATCTAATCGGTTCGCAGCTCTCCAGTGGGATGACGACGAGTGGCCGGAGCTCACTGAGCACACCTCGCATGATCCTTCAGCTCAGCAGTCTTCTAACGGTACTGTGCGAAAAGAACGCCTCCGAAAACAGCCAACAAAGCAGCGCAGTGTGCCTGAACTGCCTCAGGACGATATGGCCGCAGTCGACGAACAAATCGAACGTCTTTTAGCGGAGGTCACCAAGCTCTGGCAACACCGTGAACTGCTCGCTCGACGTAGACGGGCAGCGAAATCATCCGCCACATCTATCAATGGCGCAGCAACATCGCCTTCCTGCCGCCCACCAGTGTCATTTCCGGCCGCCTCTTCCCAGATTGCCGCAATGCCACTGGACAACTTTGCGACTCCTTTGCTCCGGTTTATGGTCAACCAGTTGTCCAACCTGACGTCCGTGATTCTACAGCGCTTGGGCTAGTAACTAGAAATGGCAAGTTCCAGTCGTGCTGGTGTGCTGCAGTGGAACTGCAGAGGCATTTCCACGAAGGTGGGAGAGCTCAAGACCCGACTACAAAATCACAAGCTCCAGGTATGGGCCATGCTGCTACAGCAAACAAACGTTTTGCCATCGATTCCAGGCTTCAGTGCCTACATGTCTCCTTCAATGATAGACCGCCGTGTACAAACTGCTGCTCCCCCGGGAAAGGCGGCGGTGTATGTGGACTCACGTTTTCCGCATGTACGCCTTGCTCTCGAAAACTGGTGCACGTCGTATCAAGAGGTAGTGGCAGTGGCTTCGAAACTTAAGAAGGGAACTGCTGTGGTCGTTTCATTTTACGTTAGACCACCCGGTGGGGCTTCCTCCCACATTAATCTTTGCACACTGCACACTGCACGCCACTCTCCCTCCCCCTTGCCCCGCTGGCGTAGCACCCAGCTGCCTGCCGGTCGGCTCTAACCCCGGGAGCGTGCAAAGCACGTAACTCACGTTGACCCGCGGTAGCTTTGTTTGATGCCGCAAACAAACAAGTTCAGTCCAACAAGGACGTAATAAATTCGTCGCATCGCGGATGGCCCCAAGCAAGACTGCGTCGTGTTCACGCTTGTCGGCGCTGACGTCATGGCTCTTGCCTTGCAGTCGAATAAAGGGGATCCTGCTGTACATAACAAGCTGACTTAACAGAAACTGGAGTAGTCGGCACATGCGAGAGAATGTGATTCAGGTGGTTCCTAACAAGGACACCTGCTGATTTGATTAAAAAAGCACGAAGCCAGAAAATCCTGCACAATACCGTCGAAGCTTTTGATCGGTGTCGTCCCCTTTCGAATCTCACACCAGTTCTCTATACTCCCGTTCCGTAATGCAAGCAGATGCAAATATAATTTGACTTTTTTATCTTTCCTAATAACCTTTCTTTTGGCCTCCGGTTGCTTGTTCCTTCTCGGAAACTCACATATTATGCCGAAATACCGCAGCACGGGGCGAACGCACCAGCATAGCGGTGTGACAGCGGTAAAATATGCAAAACTATAATGAATGTGGGGAGATGTGGTAGTCTTTTTTTAATGAAGATGTGTGAATGGAACTGATTACACGCTCGCGCTGTGCTGCTGAGTCGCCGTTTCAAAACTAATGTGCCGTTTGATGGGGCACACTTTTGTTCGGTTCTGTTTTTAGTGTCCGATTTTTGTGTGTATGTTTCTAATCGTTCTCTTTTTTTCTTTTCTCGTATGGGATCAGTTAGGTTGGCGGCCAGCCTTGCAGACGACCAGGCACTACGCGTTATCTTTCTTTCAACTATTTTGCAGAGACCCATCGTTCGCCTTAAAAGGCTTTGCTGAATTCTCGCGCGGTGCTCGTGAGTAAAAAACGCCGAGGATGCTGGCGTATCACTGACTAGTTCAGTTTTGAAGGAAAACAAGTGACTGACTCAAAGCAGCTTGTCTCAGACTGGTTGACGAAATGGTACCCAGAATTCTGTTGAGGTGTATGAGCACTTTAGGCGGTTTTATCTTCCGTGGTGGAATTGGGGGTGGAGGGGGGGGGGGGGGGGGTCGGCTCGGAAAAATATTTCGCTGCGGGGAAATCTGAGCGGAGAGCAATGGTGCTCTTGACAGAGAGAGCGGTTCACGCTGCCCACTCTAGGCCAGTTGTTTTGACCCGTGTGATTTTAATAGTTGGCACACTGTTCGAAGACGTAATCTAGCCCTTTCAAAATGCCGCGGGTTCTCCGAGTCACCGGAGAATTCCCAGGATTTCGAAAGCATTACCATCGCCACCTGGAGGGAAGTGGCGGAACCGGGGGAAGGTATTGACCTCCCAGAAACATCATCATCATCATCTTTAATTATCAGCTACAGGTATGCCTATTTTCCCGCACAATAATTCTCTTGGGTTGCTGGGTAATGCACAATATTTAATCAATATCCTGGCAACTTTTAATTTGGTAGCGGTATATAAGACTTCCGCGGGCTTACAAGGATACACTGTTAGCATCATCATCATCGCCATCATTTCAAGAGTCAAAGGCATGTGTCGTTGCATGATCTTTGCAGTATGTCATACATTAGAACTGGCGCGTTTACCTGCTGGACAATCCGAATGTCATTAATGTGTACCGGGTTGTGGGCACTCCTTGCAATGCGTCATGAGTGCATGTGTAGTAATGTGGGTTTGATGGGACATCACATCGCTGTCACGTGACCTGGTATGAAGTCACACTCACATGATGGCATCACTAATTAGACGAAGTAGTCTTAGCGTTGCCTAATTATATTAATTAGCATTAATTATTTATGTGACGTCATCATCATCGTCGTGTGACTGGTCGGCTCGTCACGTCGCATGGCGCCGTTTCTTCTGGACACTTTTTTGCGAATATGACCTTGAAAGTGAGTCATCTAATGCTTTTGCATTAATAAAAGAAGCCGCTTGCTTCTAGACAGACATAAATACAACGTGTCTCTGTTGGTGTACTACAGTCGCAGCTTGTTAAGTGTTTTTGAAGAGAAAATACGGAGGACTGAAAAGAGCAATCTGGCTATGTCGGATGGAGCTAGAAAATCGAAATATACTGATATGCGTCTGCATAACCGTCGCATTGGAAAGTACATCGACGACCAGTTTCTTTATGTTCGGTAACTATTCTCAAGCCTGAAAACAGCATAGTGAATACCTCCCACCTCCTCCCCCCCAATTTCTGGTAGATGGTGTAGAAGGTCTGTGTTCGTCAATTGCCGGTTCGTGCGTGAATAAGCGAGAGGCTTCCAATACGAACAAATTTACACGAAGCAGGTTGCCAAATATTGACACGCATAAAGTACTCACCGACGTACTGGTGGTAACCGCGTATGGGACACCCCTGTCCGCAGGCTATGTACTCTCTGAGGGTTCATTCCAGATTATAAGCTTCTCCTATTGCGTGCACATCAATAGTGTCTGTACACACCTTATTAAATAATACCATCATCATTTTGGATTTCCTGTCTCACAGGATTCGCAGAATTGTTTTTAACTACGCGCCACTGCCCTGCGGTAGCAGTTGCTGGCATCGGTGGGGCTTGTGATGCCCACATTGTTCCTCGGTAACTTCTCGCGACTAATCACTAATTGAACTGCCACGGTGGCAGTTTGCTGACAATCCCGGGCAGCTTGTAATGACCGCACAACGTCACGTGACCAAGGTGGCCCACGTACTATATGCAGGCTTCGGATAGACAGACAACCGGTTTTCGGCAGAGTGGAAGCGCTAGGGCACTAAAATAGCAACCACAGGATTTGTTCATTCAACACTCGTGGAGTTATTACCATTATTCAGTCCAATTGCTGCATTTTAGCGAGCCGTTTTATTTTGAAGTGGCCCGAATAAAGTGTTACTTTAAGCGACACCATAAAACCCTCTCAGCAGCGGAAAGCCAGCATCACACTGGGAAAAGGCACTAAAGAAGTAAAAAAAAACTTCATAGCTGGGGGAGTGGGATGCTAAAACTCGGTAGCGCTAAAAAATCAGTTCCGCTGGCCGCTGTTTCAGACCAATATGCCATCACCACAGCTTTCTTTAAAGCATATCTAGTACATTGTAAATATATTCCATTTACATTAACTAAATTATTTACAAACCATTAAGGAAATGCCACGAAACACATCGCAAAAAGAGAGCAATAGGTAAGGCTGAGCTCATCACCAAGAGGCAGTGCCACCCCTGTTTAAAGTAAGTTGGTTCATACACTTCCCTTAATTGAATAATCAGTTGGGAGAAATCTTAACATCCTGCCTGAACAAACTCCTACGATCTCAAGCTGTGCTTGCGATGCCGTCGTCTTCGTCACGTACCCGCCTTCACGCGCTTTGAACTGCCAGACTCTCATGCTCTAGTTTGAAAGTGCCGTCTTCATCCCCTTTCATCAGCGCGCGTGGAAGCGTCGTCAGACGAGCATGCCGCAGACCGCACAAAATGGCGGGAGATTAGAAGGGCTCAGTGAAATTCAGAAGACCCAGTGCAATGTCATCGGGTAAGGGTAATTAAGCGACCTACAAACTTTCCTTGTTGTGAGTCTATTCTGTATTTAGAACTTATGGTAAATTTCTTGGTAAACGCTACTGCGTTGTTTTCTAAATATTCTTAGCGTACATCAGTTTTTGTACACAGACACAACGCGCTGTCTCATTTGAGCAGTGCATATAGATAACAATGAAAGTGCAGGGCACATGCATGCATGCAGTGCGTTGCATTAGTAGAGACAGAGTGATATTTTGGGGCTCAATTCGTAACTGTCCTGTATCGGTTTTGTCTCACGTATTAGCTCAAACAACACTACACACACGTACAGGGTAGATGGAAAGAAATGCGAAGAGTGCGGGGCCCAGGCGCTCCACTGTTCGCAGTTCTTTTCATCGCGGTTTTACTCCAGTGGCAGGAAGAAGACGCTAGAGACGTCCGTCAGTCATTCTAGGATGACTCTTAACATATCGTTTTCGTGCCACCCAAGTAAAAGCGCGATCAAAAGAAATGCAAACAGCGCAGGCGCCTAGGCTCCGCTCTGTTCGCATTTCCTTCCATCGCGATAGTACACGCACAACAATATAAGGCTTTCGTCGAGTAGTGCCTTGAGGGCTTAATTGTCTTATATGTTTATTACTCAATAACGCCTGAAGTTGCTGACATAAAAAAATAACTCGAAATTTAAAACGACTGATAGTGAGGGAGAAGGTGAGGGAGTGCAGATGATGTGAGTGCGAGGGAGGGCCAGCAAATTTTTGTAATTGAGTATGAGGGTTAGGGAGGGCCATGGACTCAAAATTGAGGGTGAGGGAGGAAAAGTAAAAATGAAGGCACTTGCCCACCTCTGGTTAGAGCACACGGCCACAGAAAAGCACGGAGTGATACACCTCTCTTTATTTATTTATTATTATTATTATTATTTGCAAACTACTTCCGAACTTTGTTCTTGTCAATTAGGAAAATTGTCAAAAACTTGTCACAAAGGTTTCAGTAAGCCTCGCTCCTATCGGTCTGTCGTGGCCGGCGGCCATATTGCTTTTTTGCATCATGGGTGGCTGCAGATGACGTCACTGATGTGGCAGAAGTGGTGGAGTTGCACATCTAATTATGCAGCCGCTATTTGACAGTTTTTTTGTCACAGTTTCGAGGCCGTCAATTTGACCGTGGCCTTTGTGACAGAGGCGGTGGTGTACGCGGTGATACGACTGAGGTGAGGCGGCTGCGCTGGCGCGAGCAACGACGAAGGAGGGCGCACGAAGACGCGTTTGACTTGCCGGACGAGCTGTTTCGGCGCCTTTTTGGACTGAAGAAGCAGACTGTGGAGTGGCTCTGCGACGAACTCGCCGATGAACTGGGAGGTTTGCGTGCGAGCGCGCTGTCGGTGCGGCGGCAAGTGCTGTGTGCACTGCGGTTCTTTGCTACCGGCGGCTTTCAGGCTACCGTTGGTGATGAGGCGCACGTGGGCCTCGCACAACCGACGGTGAACAAATGCGTGCAGCAGGTATTGCAGGTAATCTGCTAACTTAGCGCGCAGAAGAGGTGGGTTTCCGCGGTCACCTCTGTACCACAGATATATAAATAAAATACGCTTAAGCTGGCAAAACACTTTATTTTTCCTAACAAATGGCACTTCGTGGTCGTCTTCAATTTCCCAAGGGGAAAGAAACAAACAACCACTCGTCACATACTGCAACACCTCAATTTTGGCATTTCTGTCATCGATCAAAAGAGCCGAACAACGCAGACTTCAAGAAGTTGTCTTCGTCGATTTCGTGCCAAGCGCTTCTTGCAAGTTCGCTCGTAGTCACGCAGCCTTCACTGCATTCGTTGAAGTTTTTCTGCGCACTTAGGTCAACCGCACAGTAGCTCGATTCCAGACGCCGCGCAAAAAAACAATAACATGGCGTGAAACAGCTGCTTTCGTGCAAAGCGGCCTTTTTACTGCCGTCAGCACACCCCCACGGCACCGAAAGTTACCCACCAGCCAATTTATTAGCACTTCGAGCTCTTTTGTTTTGCATAATACTTTCAAACTTTGAACCCAAAGTTTTGGCAAAATAATAATAATAATAATTGGTTTTTGGGGAAAGGAAATGGCGCAGTATCTGTCTCTATATCGTTGGACACCTGAACCGCACCGTAAGGGAAGGGAAGGGATAAAGGAGGGAGTGAAAGAAGAAAGGGAGGAAGAGGTGCCGTAGTGGAGGGCTCTGGAATAATTTCGACCGCCTGGGGATCTTTAACGTGCACTGACATCGCACAGCACATGTGCACGGGCGCCTTACCGTTTTTCCTCCATAAAAACGTAGCGCGGCAAAATAAAATATGTTATTTTCATCGTTGCTCATTTCTCATTTCTTTTTACAAAAAATTAAGCAGACGGTCCCTCGAGTGCTCTCGGGGCGCCGACCTGCTGTAATTGGCTGATTCCTGGTTGCGTCACATGACGTCTCGTTGTGTCGTCATTTCGACGTCACTGTCAATAACTTGTGACAGAATTTGTCACAGTTGCCGATACTTCTTCAGATTTATGCAGCGCTACGACGCCGTCACACCCGCAGCTTTGTACGGAACATCTTAGTACTCAGCGCTAAAAAGTCTGTTGATTCAGCTAACATATTTAGACAGAGCGTCCTTGAAATCCACAACGAAGGCTCGCGCACTGCAATCAGAATTGCTGGCCTCAAGGAGTTGCACTAAACTGTTAATTGAAATAAACAGTAGTGTAAAGTGTGAATACAAAAGAAGTGTATCTTTTCTCCAGCTTTTGTTTTTACTTGGTGGACCAAGTGGCCCGACGCTGCCCTCGAGGCTGAGCTTTTCTTTGTCGCCGCTGTACACGGCGACGCTTATCCTTTCCCTCACGGCGCGGTTGAGGTGTGCACTGAAAAGTGAGAGAGTTACTGCGCCATTTACTTTCCTCAAAAAATCGCTCTTTTGATCTCTCACGCTGCCTCGATAAAGCATCCCTTTGGTAGGGTGGCGACACTGATCGTTCGATCGGGAGGCGCCATTCTGAATCACAAGGATTACGCCAATTCCAATAAATAAGACGCTTCTAAATTTAATCTGAAATAAGATGTTCATGTCTGGAAGAAGTACTGGACGCTTTGGTGAGTAAAAAAAAAATTGTAGGACGCTTAAGCTTCGCCTTTAAGAGCAGGATGCGACAGCGCGTTGCAGCATTGCCAAGGATACCACGGAAACGCCATCGTCCTTCGCTGCCAGCCCTTGCCCGGGCAATTTAAGGAAAGGAAACAATGTCTTGGTGGACACCCGAACCGCACCTAAGGCAACGAAAACAAAAACAAACTTTTTTTAATAAAAGGAAAGGATGCCTGTCTCACATATCTCGGTGGACAACCGAACCGGGCCGTAAGGGAAGGAAAATTCATCCCTTACGGCGCGGTCCAGGTGTCCACCGAGATGCGCCATTTTTCGCTCACGGCCAAAGACACTGATGACACCGACTTTTCCGCGACACGAGCTCCTTAACGCTTTCGCGTTAAAAATTGGCGAGGATACTTAAGCTCCGCGTTAAGGGTATGACGCGATAGCGTAGTGGGTTAGGCTTTCCATACTGAGCAGTTTGAAACCTTTGAACACGTTTTTCATTTCTTAAATTGTTTCAGTTAATTAATCGTTGAATTGCACACACTAAATTTTCTTAATTAGCATCATCAACCATTGGCTTTTCATTCTGACCATATTGACACCTTGGAAACACCTTTTTCTAATCTTGCCATTTTCTTATTTCCTTAATTAATCAATAAATTACAATGATTTCATTAACATGTCATCGCCTATCACGCACCAATCAGTCGTCACTCACTAGCACCACAAATTACCATGGTGCGATTTTTTTCTGCAGCCCCCGTTTATTTCCGACCCGCTGTTCCGACTACTACTACACCGACGGCTTTTCGACCGAACGAGCTGTATACGCTGTCGCGTAATGCGCGAAAATGCTGTTAGGCTCACAGCCTCGAGGGTGTAGGAGAGTGCAAGGCACGGCGAAAGGACAATAGGAAAACGAAGTGAAATTCTACATTGTTGAGTTGAAAGCACCGAAACGGCACTAAGTTCCCAAGCCGAGACATGCATCTGTCGATTCGGAACGTTAAACTCGTATATATAGAATTACTTATCTTTTCCATGTGGTACCATTTGGAAAGACAGAGCGAGGAAAGGTGAGTGCAGCCGAAATCCTCTCCATTATTCTCAGAAATACGAGGGATTCATGGGGTCATTGGGCTTTCAACCCTAAGATGTGGCGTTTCTGCTCTCGTCGCAAGGAGGTAAAGAGGATGAGCACGCGGGCAGTGTACCTCTGCAGTTTTCCAGATTAAGTCGCTGGTACATTGCCAGTGCATGCTTGGTAATAGGGACAGCGTAGAGGGAGTGCGCGTACGGGGTAAACGGAGTCTCATACATCGAGAACAATACGGTCATGCCACTCCTTCCAGCGACTGCATTGCAAGGAAATGACATCATTGAAATGTTCTTGCGGTATCGTTTAGTCTGTGTATATATATTTAAAGCATTTACCACCTAAGAGTGTAGCACTTTATCAGAAAATGAACATTGGTCAGAGAGTAAAGAGAATTTATTCCAGGTCATGAAACAATAGGAGACGTTGTGAAACGATTATGACAGGTTGTTGATGTAGCACAGAGTACACACAAACATAGACACAGTTTCAAGACATTGCACACAACGTGCAGGATTGAGGTCTGTTTCAGTACTGCTGGTCTTGAGAGGTTTGTAAGACGGCGATGTTTGTCCTCCGGCTACTGAAATTCCACTACACTGGCCTAGCATTGAACTTGTGCCAGTTTATATTCTTAACGAAACGAAGGACGATGGACATTACTAGTAATGAAGGAATCGAGTTGCATATCCCCAATAGCTCAAAGTTTGTGAGATGTGGACAGACGCATATCATATAATATGGGCCTTCCAGAAAAATTCGCAAATAAAGAGAGTAAACCAACCAACGAGAGAAGGCTTGGAGCCGACCTTGTCCGTCTGCTTGGACCTGGAGTCCCAGAGGGCTCTGGTTTAAAGAACGCGGGCAGCGGCTACCGCCAATGGTGTTCCGCAATGAGGACTACCACCCAGGCAAGGGAGCGGCGAAACCCTCCACTTTCCCCTGAAACCCGCCCTAGTGCATCCAATAAAGCTTTACCACCACCACCTCAAAATCAACGGAGTCTAAACCTTCCGCTGGTTTTGAGAAAAGGAAAGGCGCATAACTTCCTCAATTTTTAGGTGGATGCCACCGTTTAGTCACAGCGCTATTGAGGTTTCCCTTGAACAAGTGAGCCAGTTACACTTGCTTCTCGGAGGCTTCACAGACATGAACACACCGCTGAAACCCAGGGAGTGGGACTATAAGTGTTTTCGCACTAAAAACAATGACTGGTGGTTTAGCATTACTATGCACGAAATATTGTGCGAAAGCACGCTATGCCACCCGAATTTTGGGGGTGGGCCAAATCCCATTCGCGGGTGTCTCAGGTACTTTCCGAACGTCGGCCACTTACTTTACAAATTTTCGGGGGCGGGCCAAGCCCATTTTGGCATTGTCCCAGGTCGGTTCCTAACGTGGACCAACTCAATTTTGAAATTTCCGATGGTGGCCAACCTCATTATTGGAGATGCTCCAATTCCATTTTGAGGCTAGGCCAAGCCTGTCTTCCACCCGAGCCTGTCTTACTCCCACACCATAATCACCGGCAGCCAAATCCGGCAAAGGTGATTCAAGGTCAAACTTGGGGTGCCCTAACCTACCCGCCATGGTGGCTCAGTGGTTAGGACGCTGGGCTACTTATCCTGCGTACCCGGGTTCGAACGCGACCGCGCCGGCTGGGTTTCGATGCAGGCGAAACGCTAAGGTGCCCGTGTGCTGTGCGATGTCAGTGCACGTTAAAGATCCCCAGGTGGTCGAAATTATCGCGGAGCCCTCCACTGCGGCACCTCTTTATTTTTTTCTTCTTTCACTCCCTCCTTTATCCCTTCCCTTACGGCACGGTTCAGGTGTCCAACGATATATGAGACAGATACTGCGCCATTTACTTTCCCCCAAAACCAACTTTCATTTCATTTTTTCAATTTTTTGATGGAGGTGAAACGCTAAGGCGCCCGTGTGCTGTGCGGTGTCTGTGCACGCTAAAGATCCCCAGGTGTTCGAAATTGTTAAAGCGAAAGCTTTACTGGTAGTGATGGTGGTGGTAGTGGTTTTTTGTTATTAAAATAATAGTAAAAAGCAAGGAAAAGATTTTTGCTAGCCCCGGCATCTGCCATCGATACTGAAGCCCCTGAGCTGGGGCAGCGGAAATAAAGTATAGCAGGCAGAATGGAGAAATGAAATGAAAGAGGTGAGGGGAGAGGAAGAGAGGATCGGGAGAGAAGTAATATCACTGATCTCCACTAGGTGGCTGGTTGCCGCATTCTCGATTAATAATAATAATAATTGGTTTTTTTGGGAAAGGAAATGGCGCCGTATCTGTCTCATATATCTTTGGACGCCTGAACCGCGCCGTAAGGGAAGGGATAAAGGAGGGAGTGAAAGGAGAAAGGAAGAAGAGGTGCCGTAGTGGAGGGCGCCGGAATAATTTCGACCACCTGGGGATCTTTAACGTGCACTGACATCGCACAGCACACGGGCGCCTTAGCGTTTCTCCTCCATAAAAACGCAGCCGCCGCGGTCGGGTTCGAACCCTGGAACTCCGGATCAGTAGTCGAGCGCCCTAACCACTGAGCCACCTCGGCGGGGCTTCCCGATTTCTGAAGTGGCCGCAAATTAGGGTCCCTAGAAATACTTGCTAGTCTGCCGTCCGCCGACCGCGGCGGGGGCTTCCGATGAATGATCGCGGCGGTGGCGCTGCTAGCAACCGGCGTGCCATGCCAGCCACGGCGTCTGCGATAGACGCGCGTGTTTCGCCCCGCGAAACAAATTCACTGCGCGTTTTCATATGCCTTGCGCATGCGATTGCACTGATTATTTTTCTTTGATTTTAGCTTAGTCATGGTTTTTCAATGTGCACTTCAGTTATCGGCGTAGCGGCGCAAACGATTTTTTTTTTTTGCGAAAATATTTTGTGCGCGTACTCCAGAGTCGAAGGTGAAACGAACCCGCTTATTTTTACACCCAATTTTTACGCCGTTCACGTATTATAATACCGCCTTCTGAGGAAGTTAAATAAGAATTCCTTGTATCAAAATTATTACCCAGGATTCTAAACCCCATGACCGTGTGTGCGCGCAACAGAGCGCTATTGACAGCGACGTTTTCATTCATGCTATCGATCCGATCTCAACTTCTAATGACACTAAATGAAGTTAGAAGGCAGACTGAACAGTGGAAACTTCTAGATACACGCACAATTAAACCATGTAAGAGGAGAACCTGAGCCCTGTAAATCACGTGCTTTAGGCATACTTCATGAACGCATTCCTTAGTGCCTAGGCAACCGATTTACAGAAGTAATGAACATAAGCACGCATTCTAAGTAGTACCTTCGAATCCCATGCTTGGTAAAATAGCATTATTAGCCCATGAAATGTAGTCCACACGTACTGTCAGGCAAAAGACAACCAAAGATCACTAATTTATGGCACAAAATAAAAATCGTTGTTGAACACATTTATTTCCATCGCTTTGCACTCAGGCTGCCCACATTTTTGTTTGCACCACCTACTGGCATCTTCTCATCTTTAACAGCTTCAGCTGCTCTTTCTTGGCTGCCCTCTCAACATTGATAGACTTTGTGTAGAAGCGCAGGCAAAGGAGAATATAGAATTTGATTATGCCATTAACAATTTCATATCCATGTTTCACACAGGCCAGAGACGGAAAATTTACATGTTTTAAGAAATCAGCGAAGTCAACAATGCTTTTCTCGTGCAACTTTTTCAGACTAAAATAAGTGGTGAAGCTCTCTTCAAGGACGGTGATAATTTTCTTCAAGGGGCCAGACGGGTAGAGTAAGCCAACATTATCAAAGTTTGCAGTGAAAGCTGCAGCCCGATCATTTTCTGTAGCCACTGCTTTTTCACTCGTCAAGGCACAGTTGTGCACTGGCTTTTTTTCAGTGCTTTTCTAGCTATGTAGCCCGAGATATAATAAATTAACATCTCGTGGCTTTTCCCTGTCACAGAGGCACTATGGTCAGACGTGGTACTTGAACGTGGAGCACAAGAGACCAATGCAGTTTCTGCACCATTGAGCTCTCCTTTATCAATAAGGCTGCCGAGAATAGCCAGCATGTTCTCGCTGCTTGGCTGTTTCTGAGGCACCGAAACTAAGGAAGTGACAACTTCTGGTGCACAGTTTCCCGATGGTGGTGGTTTCGCAAGATTGTAGAATGTGAGTGCATTAACACTAACCAAAAACTGAGCGGCATTCGGATGGTCATTAGTTCCTGATGATTGCCGAACGATGCTGAATACGCTTTCAAGACTGTCTTGGCTCAAGTTTGCAGTCATCAGACACTTAATGCCAAGTGTGCCTAGATGTGCAACTAAACTGTGTGTTCTCTGAATTGAAACACGGAGTCCCTCTGCTGTGCTGTTGCTCAGAAAACCACCTATTGTGGCCTTTGCATGGTTTCCCACTCTGTGAGGTGTTCAAGGAACTCCTTTAAAAATTCAAAGTTTGGTGACTGCGGGTATAACGCTGCTTTTGGCACACGCGCAGTCATTATCCTTATGAGCTTATTCATCCTTTTTATGAAAGATTCTGTTGCCTTCACAAAGTCATAGGAGCATCTCAACTGGGTGCGATAAATAAAAAGACCTCTAATTATGTCATCACCAAATAGTTGGAATGCTGGAGCAACTCTCATTTTCTCGAAAGAATTGGGATTCAGGTGCATGCTGGTGATCTTTGGCATGGCTTTAAGGGAAACACTCTTGCTGTCCATTTTCCAAGCATTTCGGATCGGTTGAACGTGCACCCGACCCTCAGGTGTGTTAAACCCTTTGCCTACAAATGCAATTCGCACATTTTTAACTAGATGGGGGAAGTCCGAGAGAAAGTGCAGATGGCGCGTTGAGCTGACAGGATGTGGCGCCTTGCACCGCATGCCTGTGCTCGTACCTGCAAGGAAATGAGGCAGCGCTGTAAGTAAATGCTTTGAACAACCGTAACGCCGTAACCACCCAAATGATCTTAAGGCAACAACAGTTTGCAATTGAATCCAGTTCAGCAGTTACCTCGAAGACCAAAACGATTCCACATTGATCTATTCCAGCTTGCTCCGTCGCACGTGACATAGTCAACGAATAATCCAGCCCCCTCACAGAGAATTGTCGCCTCAATGATGATCTTGGCTAAGGTGTCCGCCTTGACATTGCCACGTGAAGCGAAAATCCCAAGGACTTGTGTCCACTTGTCTAGAAAGATAGAACAGCAAATTTACTTTTTCCACAAACACAGCGTTTTAACAGTAACGTGACAAATCCGACATATATTGCCGCGAATATTTGCAGTGTTTGTTCGTTTTTCAAATCTGCCGCCACACCACTTTATCGCTTTGTTTTCGACGCAAGACGCGACTAGATTTATCTCGATTGATCGCAGCCAGGCAGAGCTGATTCTACGTTGTTCCGGAATGTTCTAGTAACTTTGCACGCTCTATCTCGAAAGTTCGCTATCAGCTTTAAATTGAGCACGGCCGACAGCGGCGGGCATTCCGTTCGACGACCGCCGAACACGCTTGTCGCTTCGCCGCCGCCGATTGATTCAGTCCATTTTGGGTGCAAGTCAGCCCAATAAACAGTGTTATTTTAGAAGACCCTTTCGTCCGTCTTCATCGCTGCTTCGACTGCCGTCACCACTACGTGACATCTGGTGGAGGTGCTGGGTAGCCTTCCATGTTCCGGACGCCCCCTTCAAGTCGTGAAGCCAGCCCTCAGCGCTTCGCACTCGAGGACGAGCCAGCAGCTCAGCGAGCCAGCCGACGTCTCCAGGGAGAAGAGCCTGAGTTCGGGAAACTGCCGGACCGCACCAGACAGCGAAAAGACGCTGCTACGAGCACCGCAATCTCGCCGAAGATGTCGACACCGATCATACTACAGCAGCCGCGGGTGCCGCCAACTTTCAATGGACCCTGAAGAATGGTTGGATGAATTTGAGCGCGTGGCGTCATTCAACAAGTGGGATGATGCGGCAAAAATTGGTCACGTGTTCTTCTCATTGGATGGCTTTGCACGCATGTGGTACGAAAACTACGAGTCGTCCCTTACGACATGGGAGCTATTCAAGAGAGAACTATTGAAGGTATTCACCAGTGTCGTGAGGAAAGAAAGAGCCGAACGACTCCTCGAGTCCAGGATCCAGCTTCCGAATGAGCCCGTCCGCGGTTACGTCGAGGAGATGAAGCGCCTATTTCGCTGCGCCGACCCCGGGATGACCGACGAAAAGAAAGTTCAGTTTTTAATGCGCGACGTAAAAGAACAACTCTTTGCAAGCCTCGTCCGCCAGCCGCCAAAAACAGTCGAGGAATTCATACAAGAAGCCTGCACGATTGAGAAGACCCTCGACGTCCGAGCTCGGCAGTACAACCGCCCTTCCTCTGCCTGTGCAATCCGTTCGGACACGCCGGCCACCACCAGCGACAGCTTGCGGGAAGTTATCCGCGAAATCGTCCGAGAGGAGCTACGCCGATTACTGCCATCCTCCCCACAGTCGCAAGCAGCGACTCTGATGGACGTGGTGCGGGAAGAAGTGCAACAGGCACTTGGCACCCCGGCGGCCACAGAACCCCAGGCCATAACCTACGCCGCTGCAGTAAGGACAGCTCAGCCCCAACGACAACCCCAACGTCCTCCCCGAGATGAGCCACTTGTTCCACAACGCCGCCTCCCAGCACCCGCCCGCCCAGCCCCAGGAAATGCGACGCCTGGAGGACTTCCGACAACCGGCCGTTGTGCTTCCATTGCGGTGAGGCCGGCCATATTCTTCGTCACTGCCCGTGCCGAAGTATCGGTCTTCGAGGATTTGCCGTTAACGCCCCACGACCACGCATCGGACAACGTCCGCAGGAAATCGACGAGTACCTGCGTCGAGAAGAGTACACGCCGAACCGCTTTTCGCGCTCACCATCGCCGTCAACTTCGCGCTTTGCGTCGCCACGCCGCAGCTACGCAGCCGCACTACGAGGAAGGTCTCCCAGCCCCCGTAGGGGAAACTAAAGGCAGCAACCTCTGGAGGTGAGGTTGCTCAAGAGCGAAGCGCCGAAGATCCTCCACCGACCACGCCCCATGAAGACGCTGCACCCGCGACGCCGCATGAAGAACCGGCACTCGCTGCACCGACGCCGCACGAAGAACCGGCACTCGCTGCACCGACGCCGCACACAATGAGAACGCCGACGACGACGCAGGCTGCCTTGAAAACGACGCTGAAGCCATCATCGAGGGGAACCTGCAGTTGCTTCTAGACCGAGGAATCAGCATCGCAAGAGGCATCGCACATTTCCGCAATGGCCAGGCCGAAGTACTGCTAACTTCAGCGAAGAATACCGGCACATCAACAGAGGAACGACGATTGCTTTCTTCGACGAAATATCTGACGTACGAGACTCCTTCGCCCTCTCCGACCCCTCCGCAGAAGATTCGCCTGACCAAGAGAACTCGCCCACTTTCGACATCAACCCAGCCCTGCAGCGGAACAGACATGACCAGATCCGCAATCTGCTTCAAAGTTACAGTGAGTGTTTTTCGACATCGCCGAAGGTGCGACAGACGCCAATTGCCAAGCATCGCATTATAACGGATCAACACGTCCGACCTCTCCGTCAAAGCCCCTACCGTGTGTCATCGCGAGAACAAGTCATCCGGGACCAAGTCGAAGAAATGCTTCGCGACGACGTCATCCAGCCTTCAAACAGCCCATGGGTGGCACCGGTTGTTCTAGTGAGAAAGAAAGACGGCGCACTTCGATGCTGCGTGGATTACCGCCGCTTGAGCAACATAACAAAGAAGGACGTCTACCCCCTCCCCCGCATCGGCGACGCACTGGACCGCCTCTGCAATGCCAAATATTTCTCATCGATGATCCTCAAGAGCGGCTACTGGCAAATTGAGGTCGACGAAAGAGATCGCGAGAAGACAGCATTCATAACTCCGGATGGGCTGTTTGAGTTCAAGGTGATGCCATTTGGTCTCTGTTCCGCACCAGCGACGTTTCAGCGAGTAATGGATACAGTGCTGAAAGGCCTGAAGTGGCAAATTTCTCTGGTATATTTAGATGACGTCGTTGTCTTCGCCTCGAACTTTGAAGAGCACCTCAAACGACTTCGAACAGTACTAGACGCAATCAAGTCGTCTGGCCTAACCTTGAAAGCAGAGAAATGCCACTTTGCTTACGAAGAGCTGCTGTTTCTAGGCCACATCGTTAGCAAGGAAGGAATACGCCCAGACCCGCAGAAAGCAGATGCTATTGAACAGTTTCCACCGCCGGCCGATAAGAAAGCAGTGCGCAGATTTCTTGGACAGTGCGCATATTACCGACGATTTGTGAAAACTTTTCGCGCATCGCCGAGCCCCTGACCCAACTGACGAAGGCAGACGTGCCGTTTAAATGGGAAGCGCCGCAAGCAGAAGCCTTCAAGGAACTTCAGCGTCGTTTACAGTCCCCGCCGATCCTTGCGCATTTTGACGAAAACGCCGATACTGAAGTTCATACCGACGCAAGCAGCGTGGGACTAGGCGCCGTCCTCGTTCAAAAAAGCGACAGGCTGGAGAAGTCATCGCATACGCTAGCCGTTCCCTTTCCAAGGCCGAGGCTAACTATTCGACAACTGAGAAGGAGTGCGTTGCCATCATCTGGGCTACGTCGAAATTCCGCCCCTACCTCTACGGACGGCCGTTCAAGGTGGTCAGCGACCACCACGCGCTCTGCTGGCTTGCCAATTTGAAGGACCCCTCTGGCCGACTCGCTCGATGGAGTCTGCGTCTCCAGGAGTTTGACGTCACCGTCGTTTAGAAGTCCGGACGCAAGCACTCTGACGTCGATTGCCTCTCACGAGCCCCTGTAGATGCACCGCCGCCGGACGACGATGAGGACGCCTTCCTGGGACCCATCAGCCCCAGCTCTTTTGCTCAGCAGCAACGCTCGGACCCCGACCTAAAAGGCCTCATCGAGTACCTTAAAGGCAAGGTTTCTTCACCCCCCGCTTCATTCAAGCGAGGACTGTCTTCCTTCTGTGTGCAGAATGAGGTCCTTATGAAGAATAACTTTACAGCGAACAAAACAGCCTACCTCCTTGTTGTACTTACTTGTCTCCGCGAAGAAGTTCTACAGGCTTCACACGACGAGCCGACAGCTGGGCATCTCGGGTTTACTCGCACCCTCCGCCGCATTCAAGACAAGTATTACTGGCCCCGACTGTCTGCCGATGTCGCACACTATGTGAAAACCTGCCGAGATTGTCAGCGACGAAAGACTCCTCCCGCAGGATTTCTGAGCCCCATTGAACCTCCCTCAGGGCCCTTTCAGCAGATTGGCATGGACTTGCTTGACCTTTTTCCAACGTCAACATCTGGAAATAAGTGGATCATCATAGCGACCGACCACCTGACCCGCTACGCCGAGGCGAAAGCCCTACCGAACCGAACAGCAGCAGAAGTCGCCAAATTTTTCGTGGAGTGCATTCTTCTTCGACACGGCGCCCCCGATGTGCTCATCACGGACAGAGGAACAGCATTCACGGCGGAACTAACGCAAGCCATCCTGCGCTACAGCCAAACCAGCCACCGGAAGACAACTGCATACCATCCGCAGACCAACGGACTGACCGAGCGCCTGAACGAAACCATCGCCGATATGCTCGCTATGTATGTCGATGCCGAACACAAAACCTGGGATGTCATCCTGCCTTACGTCGTCTTCGCCTACAACACCGCAGTGCAGGAGACCACCCAAATGACGCCTTTTAGGCTCGTCCATGGCAGGGAGGCCACGACCACGCTAGACGCCATGCTGCCCAACGTTACAGAAGAAGAGAACGTCGACGTTGCCGCCTACCTTCAACGCGCAGAAGCTCGAAGGCTTGCCCGATTACGGATCAAAGATCAGCAGCGGTCCGACGCCAGACGCTACAACCTACGAAGACGCAACGCGGAATACAAGCCAGGAGACCAAGTCTGGGTGTGGACGCCCATTCACCGCCGTGGATTGAGTGAAAAGCTTTTGCGCCGCTATTTCGACCCGTACAAAGTTCTTCGTCGGCTGGGTGAACTGGATTATGAAGTCATCCCTGACGCAATGACTGCATCCCAGCGACGCCGCGTACGACCAGAAGTTGTCCATGTAGTCCGTCTGAAGCCGTATTATGCGCGCTAAAGGCCGCTTTATTTCCATGCTCTATTTTCGCAAGATCCGTTTTTTTCCTTACTAGTCGCATTATTTGTTTTAATGCATCGGGTCGATGCTTCTTTGAGAGGGGAGTAATGCCGCGAATATTTGCAGTGTTTGTTCGTTTTTGAAATCTGCCGCCACACCACTTTATCGCTGTGTTTGCGACGCAAGACGCGACTAGATTTATCTCGATTGATCGCAGCCAGGCAGAGCTGAATCTACGTTGTTCCGGAATGTTCTAGTAACTTTGCGCTCTTTATCTCGAAAGTTCGCTATCAGCTTTAAATTGAGCACGGCCGACAGCGGCGGGCGTTCGGTTCGACGACCGCCGAGCAAGCTTGTCGCTTCGCCACCGCCGAGTGATTCAGTCCATTTTGGGTGCAAGTCATCCCAATAAACAGTTTTCTTTTAGAAGACCCTTTCGTCCGTCTTCTCGCTGCTTCCACTGCCGTCACCACTACGTGACAATATGTTAGAAAAATAAATTACCCTGGAAAGGCTGGAACAGAACTACCATGCCATGGTCAGAGAGTTGGTTTTTTTTGGGGAATCGTGCGTGAACTGCGCAAGATCGACGAATCCTACCAGCTCACCTGAAAAAATACAAGTAGTGTACACAAAAACACAGTGGCCACATGTTTCATTTAAAGCTTACATACGGGTGTAAGTAAGGATTAAAAACCACTCACCAGTTGATTTCACATCAAGGTGCTCGGAGATCTTCATTTCATCAAAGACGATACCTCCTCTGCGTGAGAACTCATCCATATGTTGCGACTTCTCGGATAAAGCTTTGAATATATTTGGGTTAAAACCAAATCCAGTCTTGAAGCTGTGGACGCGCTTTTGTAAGCATGTTCTACCTGGAAGAGCCAGGATGTTGCGTCGTCGTATATGTTCATACAGCTTAGGGCTCTTCATTCGCATCAGAATGCATTCAAGTAGCCACTCATTGGAATATGCCATCCCTTTCGTTGACTTGCGTTTGGCAGCCTCAAAACAAGTTCTGACAGCAAGCTGCTGCTTAGGAGGAAGGCCACTAACCCTTCTTTCAAACTCTTGCTGTTCATTTTCATTTTCACGGTAGCCGCTCTTGCATCCCGGCATGAAACACGTGCTGTCGCGCTTGTCACGTTGTCTAGACATGACGCGATCACACATCCATGAGCACACCAACACACACGCAGGCTAGCGTTCACGTATTTGGAAGAAAAAAACACCAGTATTCTGGGCTTGCGTCCAAAAAGCAGCGCGCAACACTTCCGCAGCCACGGCAGGCACGGCACGACCGTCCCTGCAGGCACGACGTTCCGAATGCGTGCAGCGCCCCCTGCGCATTCATCCGAGGCGAAGCCAACCGGTTCCGTAAGGAGCTCCGCACGAACGGCAGACTAGCAAGTATTTCTAGGGACCCTACGCAAATGAAGTCACCGGAAGTTGGATTTCATGTCCCGGAAGTTCGGTGTTTGCTGTGTATTTCAATGCAAAAACTCGCGTCTTTCGCCCTTCCGTTTTCAGTTTTTTGCGTTGTTTTCGTGTAACGGCTGCTGTAATATCGAAGGAATGAGCAATCTGAACGTGATATATGTGAGCATTGTTCGGGGAACACTGTAATTTCAGAGAAACCGAAGTAAACAGGCATGCATGTCTCATAATGCCGCGGCAAAGGGGTACGTGCATTAAACACTATTTTCTGACCTAGTTCTTGTCTTCCGAGCGTAATTAGGAGAAGTAGTGCAATGACGATGAGCCTAGGCCATTTTGAGAACAAATTTTCGCGTACCAAACATGCAATGGCGCGGAAACCCTGACACTCGAA
This sequence comes from Amblyomma americanum, assembly GCF_052857255.1. Classification (NCBI taxonomy): domain Eukaryota; kingdom Metazoa; phylum Arthropoda; class Arachnida; order Ixodida; family Ixodidae; genus Amblyomma; species Amblyomma americanum. Next base: position 65,902,054 of record NC_135497.1, on the reverse strand, counting down.
GAGCCACTCGTTATATACAGCTGCCGCTGTTTCGATTTTGGGTTGGTGGCCGACGATGTCTCTTCTCATTGATTACAGGTTATGTTTATCGCTTTAATGTGCCATTTATCTTCCAGGCATGCTTTTAATCTAACTCTATAGCACAGCCACGTTTCATTTACACAGCACGAGCGAAACGACTGACGAGAAAGACGAATGCAGCAGCGCATGTGACAAGCGCCGTTAGAAGTCAACTGCACCAAGAATCACAAATAAAAGCTCATTCAGGCATAATTTGCGACAGTACGAAACAGTACTTGATGCGCTCCGTCGAAAAAGCAGTACCATATACCTTTTGTACGCGCTAATATGTGTACTAGCAGAACACCGACGGCACCTCACCAGATTGTGGCCTCGCCCTAGCTCGCTCCTGTTCGGTCTAAACATAATTCGGTAAAATGTACGTTCACTGCAAAGTCAGCTGCCTGGTGAAGGTTTCTACCTATTCTTTCTTAAATTTATCCCCCATTGACGGTATAACTTGGTCTTAGAGCGCGACAACATTCATCACAACGAAGAGCAGAGTTGGCGACGCTAGCGCAACAGGACGACACAGTTGAGCAGACGAGGCTCCGTACGTACCGTGTGCAGCGACGTTCTGTCGTCTGCTAGTCTCGTCCCATAGCGATGCAATGAACCCTTATTTTTGGAACGTCTTTCCCGAGGACTTTGCTGCTCTCCTCATGCAGTTGACGGCGCAACAGGTTCATATTGTCACGAAAAAAGACTAGAACGTGGAAACGACAAAATGCTAAGTGGAAAACGAAAACTAAAACGGAAAAACCATGCTGAGGTCCGATTTCGTGCCCTGCCAAAGGCGGACTTCCGGGTCATGCCACCCAACTTCCGGTGGCTTCACTTTCGGGCGCCCGATGCGGCATCCAGCCCCCTAGTGGAGATCAGTGAAGTAATATATACAAACTATTTACACAATAAGAAATGTGCCCAGGTTGTGAGCGTGATTAGTTCATGTTGGAGGAATTAAAACACACGCGCACAGCACTGTGTTGGTTACAACTAGAGTGGGGCGTCCAGTTATTAATCGTTCAAGGTAGAACTCTTTTTTTTTATTCGAGATGTGTGCCATGAGGCAGAACTCGCGGAGCATTCGGTCACTGTGTGTAACTACCTGACGGAGAACAGACGGGACGTCAAGCCCATGTGTTCGGGGAACGCACAGAGGCTCACCAAGGTTCGCTCACGGGTGCGCGCACTGCCCTGCGGCCACAGTAGCGTCTTGAGGGAGTCTGGTAGTATGTCCAGCGCCCTATAGGCCGCAAGCATATCGCGACGAGCATCGGCGAACGCGGCACAGTGAAGGAGTAGGTGCTCTAGTGTTTCTACTGTTTCTAGTGGGCGTGAACTTGCGATTTCGCCTCGGCGGTGCTTCAAGGAGGCACATGACGTCACAACGCGCGCCTCGCCACGGATATTTTTCTCTCTCTCGCTCCCTAGTCACTACTGCGCATGTGCCACTAGTATAGCACCGAGCCACAGGTGTTCGCCGCTGCGCCGGCCCTCTCCTCAAAATCCAACTTTCAATTTTCAGTTTCTGCATGTTGTTTTGTATTTCCGCTTCCCCAGCTCAGGTGCTTCAGTATCGATGGCAGATGCCGGGGCTAGCAAATATCTTTTCCTTGCTTTTTACTATTATTTTAATAATAAAAAAAACACTACCACCACCTTTAGTGGCGTTGGTGTCCAACTGCAAGAGCATGCTTTGATTGCGTTCGGCCCACTGGGCAGGGAACGCGCCCTCCCTGCCCCCCTGGGATGTGGCATACAGTTAATGGTTGATCGCGAGAGACTGATCACCAAATGAATGCTGCGGCCCAGCTATTGCTGCAGTGGCGCATGTCAGCCACAACGCTGTCAGCGATAATGCATTCAGGCCACATCTCTTTCACCATCACCACGTGTATAAAAGCCCGAACAAGGCGTCCGCATATCCAGGGAGCCAGTTATGCGCTCTTCCTTTGCATACTGCCATCGCCGTCTAGAACATTCTCAACGCCAACGCCAATGAACACAGTGAACGCCGACATCTTTTGCCTTGTATGTCCTGGATTGGCTGAGCTAATCCACATTAATTTTTCCGGAGCCCTCCACTACGGCACCTCTTTCTTCCTTTCTTCTTTCACTGCCGCCTTTATCCTTCCCTTAAGGCGCGCTTCAGGTGTCCGCCGATATGTGAGTTTGGTCCTAAGCTACCACTCCGGTTTTACTTCTGGCACGCACTGCATGCATACATGTGCCCTGCACTTATAACATTTCATTGTAATCTATATTTATTTTGGTTATACTGCAATCCCCACTGGGGATTTTAGAAGGATGGGATACAGATAAGTAAAGACGACGTAATAACGCAGGCAATAAACACAAGAACAAAGTAGAATAACGTAGCTTGAAAATTTTGGAAAATAATCACGCACAACAGATTTTAAACAGTACTGGAAATAAATGTCGACATAGATGATTTTGAAACGTGGTCATTGGTTAAGAGTTTCCCTTCAATTACTGTTCGTGGAAAGAATACTTTAAACGGTTATTGCGCGTAGTAAATGGCCTTACTGTGCGTCTTTGCCTAGTGGCGTAACCAGATGAAAAATAAATTATTCTCGTAAGATCTGCCTTATATGGCCGTTAATAAATGCAAAAGACCAATTTTAGTCGTGACACACGGTTTCTTTGCGTTGATGGGGGCAAGTTCGCTTTGGTTAATAGTTCTGTCACTTACGTACGTCCAAATCCATTTTAAATGAAGCGAGCTGCTTCCCTTAGCACCATTTCTATCTTATTAGTGTAAGTTTTAGTGAAAGTGTCCCACGTTACGCATGCATAGTTTAGTATCGGCAGAATTATGTTTTTGTATGCCAGCAGTCGGACAGAAGGAGTAGGAAATCTCGAAGCTCTCTTCAGAAAGAACAACTTGCGCTTAACATTAGCCATTATGTAATCAATGAGCTTGGTCCATGTGAAGTCATTAGTGATCAAGAGCCCGAGATTATTACAATGTATCTCGAGAAAAGCTCGAGAAAAGTTTAGATAGGATGAATGTTTAGGTTTCTTATGTAAAGCGGCGTGCAGTAGTGAGCAGTACAGCTTTGTGGTCCGATATTCTATCTACCATCTGGCTAGCTGTTTTGACAGTAATTGATCCGCTAACCAAAAAGAGGTCGAGCACTGATTGATAATTTTCCTGAAATATGGTATTTTCTTCTACAATCTACAATACGTCGAAGCCAAAAGCAATGCCCAGCATAGCTTCACCATGGGGGTCATGCTTTTTAACTGAAATGATTGACCAGTCTACTTCAAGCAAATTAATATATCCTGACAGTAAATACGAATATTTCGTTTAACATTCGCGCACAGATATTGTTTTACTTCCTATAACATGACAATGGTAGAGTTGGGGGGCCTGTAGATTGTCGCTATAATATATCTAACGTTTCCATAGCACGTTGTGCAAAAAATGCACTGGACATTGGGTACATCAGTCATTGGTAAAATTCACAGGGGTGATATAAACCGAATGCTCACATCTCCACCTCTACCATCACAATCCTTTCAGTTTGCGTAGCCAGTGGTAACGAACTCACTGTCAAACACTCTATTGTTAAGCCAAGTTTCTGTCAAAACCGCTACTTCAGGGCCGTGCAAAAGCACAAGGGCCTCCAACTCAGTTGTCTTGTCTATTATACTTTTGCAATTAACATTTAGTATTTTCAGGGTTTGAAGTCTATTAGTTCGGAGTCAGTTTGATTTCTTTCTAAGCCTAAAGCGAGGAGCTCTTGTTTCATTCCAACCATACAGTACGATATTAACGCTTATCTTATCATAGATTAGCCTTAAAGCTTGGCGCCCTCTTTCCCCCCTTCTTCACAGCTTTTCCACTGCTGTTTCCGTATTTCCCTAACTTGTTTAGAAGAGTCATCAGCTAATGATTTAGAGATTTTTTGGTGTTTATATTTTGAGCTGATTTTGTTGTTTTTGAGTTAATAGTACGATCCTAATGTTGAAGTTTTTTTCACAGAAGTCGAGGAGTTTCAAAACGACTGGTCGCGCCCTATTTATTTCTTTTTTACCCACCCTGTGGCATCTTTCGGCACCACTCACTGTTAAACCTTGTTCTAGAAAAAAAACACCATCGATTACTTCCTTTGCCAGTTCCTTGCTAGTCTCCTCGCTAAACTCTTTTATTCCGTGAATTATCAGGTTATTTCTCTTGCCTCCGCTTTCTAAATCGTATATCTGGTTTCTAACGGTACTAAGTTGCTCCTGAATTTCCGATATTGCCGATTTTATGCCTTTTACCTCTGTGGCTAAGATTTTTTAGGCCCGACAACTATATCTCAGTGCCATCAATTCGCTGAGTTAAACCGGAGAGTTTATTCTCAGTTATGTTTTGAGACTCCTGCAGGCCCCCCATTGTTGAATTAGCCTTGCTCTGGCCTTCTAGCAATTCCGATCGCATTTGCTTTTCAATCGGGCCAGGATTTTTTTCAACACCGCCACAAGACAAGATTTTTTGATAATGTGATGACGCAAGAAAGGAAACGCTGAACACACACAGTGGGCAGGGCAGCAGCCCTAGAAAGCGATCGTCACTCCTGCAGCAATGTGCAGATTTGGAATCACTAACCTGGATGGCAAAGCAAAAGCAAAAGCTTATCATGCTGCCCCGTTTGCCGCTGCCATGCTCACTGTGCTAAAATGGACTGCTAGAATCAGTCAGCACGTTGTTGTGCCTGTGTACAAAAACTAATGTACGTCAAGAGTACTTAGAAAACAAATCAGTAGCGTTTACCGCGATAATTACAATGAGTGCTAGACATAGAATAGACTCATAACGAGGAAATTTTGTAGGTCGCTTATTTACCACTACCCGATGACACTGCGATTGCACTGGGTCTTTTCCATTTCACTGTTTCTAATCTCCCGCCATTTCGTGCGGTTTGCTACATGCTCGTCTGATGACGCTTCCACGCGCACGGATGGAAAATGATGAAAACCACGCTTTCAAACTACAGTGTGAGAGACTGCACATCGCACATCGCTCTGCAGAAAAACCTCGCCATCCACGTAAATGCGTGCCCTATTTGAAGAGAACTGCACCCTCGCCTTCTGAAGAAGCTCCGGACTTCCTTCCACCGTCTGAGGCTTCGTGGGAACCATGCATGAGTGCAGCTGTGCTGGGCACTGACGCTAGGCTTAGTGCCTGCGCTGCCACGCTGGCGGAGGTAGCTCTGCCGCCGTCTCTCGTGGGCAGCACCTGCCACGCAGTCGACACCTGATCCGCGGCGCCAGGTACAGCTTTGTGCTCCCGGTTCATTGGCAGATGCACCCCTCCTGCCTTCCCGAAATGCCGGACTGCTCGTGAGTGATCTGCCACCAGGGCACATGGCCTTTAACTCTACACCACCGTATGGGCCTCAAACCACACGACATGATGAACAGGGCATTCCAATGGACTTATCGGCACCTCTACCCGTGCAAAAGTGCCCTAGTGCAACTCACAAGCGTCCCTCAAACGACAGCCTACCGATTCCATCTTCGACAAGTGATGGCTCCCAAGGTAAGCGCACTTGTCTTACGATCGTGAACTCGGTGGAGCCTACACCCGGATCGTCTTCTTACAAAGTGGCCATTAAATCACTGGCCAACAAAGCCTCACGGATATACCGAACAAGATTTTACAAGCTAACTTGGACGCGTGCCTCGGAACCAAAGGTTTTCGGGGCTTCACAGCCAGGACTAAGTCCAACACCATTGCAGTGTGGCTTCCGAATCTGACTGCCGTAGAATGGCTCTAAACGCTCACCAGTATTTCACTGACAAGCGAAATCTCAGTGCCAGTACAAGTGTATTTAGTTGAAGACTGCGACTTGCAGCGCTGCGTCGTCTACAACGTCGATATAACTGAGGTTCAAACTGCACCCCAGCGTCAGCTGTAGTGTCCCACGCACCGTGTCATCCAGGCCCGACGCATGGGAAAGGGGCGCTCTTGCATAGTCACCTTGCAAGGCCCTCTGACACTACCAGCCCGTCTGTACTATTATAGCTGTATTTTACGGCCTCGGCCATATAAACCAAATGCGGTATATTGCTATAACTGCTTCCGTACTGGACATATGTGCAAATCCGGCCCCTTCAATGCTGCCGGTGAAAGTACATCGGAAGGGAAAGTGGCTTATCTATGCGACCTTTGTAATTCCGACGACCACGAGATAACACCTCCAAGCTGTCCGACAAAACAAAAGGCAACACAACAGCTCGTCGTCGAATGACTAAGCATTGGCCAACACAAGACAGTATAACTTCATTGCAGACATCTAATCGGTTCGCAGCTCTCCAGTGGGATGACGACGAGTGGCCGGAGCTCCCTGAGCACACCTCGCATGATCCTTCAGCTCAGCAGTCTTCTAACGGTACTGTGCGAAAAGAACGCCTCCGAAAACAGCCAACAAAGCAGCGCAGTGTGCCTGAACTGCCTCAGGACGATATGGCCGCAGTCGACGAACAAATCGAACGTCTTTTAGCGGAGGTCACCAAGCTCTGGCAACACCGTGAACTGCTCGCTCGACGTAGACGGGCAGCGAAATCATCCGCCACATCTATCAATGGCGCAGCAACATCGCCTTCCTGCCGCCCACCAGTGTCATTTCCGGCCGCCTCTTCCCAGATTACCGCAATGCCACTGGACAACTTTGCGACTCCTTTGCTCCGGTTTATGGTCAACCAGTTGTCCAACCTGACGTCCGTGATTCTACAGCGCTTGGGCTAGTAACTAGAAATGGCAAGTTCCAGTCGTGCTGGTGTGCTGCAGTGGAACTGCAGAGGCATTCCCACGAAGGTGGGAGAGCTCAAGACCCGACTACAAAATCACAAGCTCCAGGTATGGGCCATGCTGCTACAGCAAACAAACGCCTTGCCATCGATTCCAGGCTTCAGTGCCTACATGTCTCCTTCAATGATAGACCGCCGTGTACAAACTGCTGCTCCCCCGGGAAAGGCGGCGGTGTATGTGGACTCACGTTTTCCGCATGTACGCCTTGCTCTCGAAAACTGGTGCACGTCGTATCAAGAGGTAGTGGCAGTGGCTGCGAAACCTAAGAAGGGAACTGCTGTGGTCGTTTCATTTTACGTTAGACCTCCCGGTGGGGCTTCCTCCCACATTAATCTTTGCTGGTTAACAAGTGTCCGTCGGCAGTATCCCGGTTGTCCGATTTTAGTCGGGGGCGACTTTAACGGCCCTCACCAGGATTGGGCGTACCCCACTTCAAGCCCTTGTGGCAGGCGTGTGCGGGACGCCTTCACGGATGCCAAATTTGTGCTGCTCAACCATCCTGCAGGGACAGCAACACGGCCAGTGCGTCAAACTCGCAGTGCTTCCTATGCTTCAGACTTGACGTGGTGGTCGGGTCCGGGTACTCCCTCCTGGCACATGGAGCCAGACTGCTGGGGAAGTGATCATCACCCTATCATCATCGGTCTTCACACCTCACATTTCCGACCTTTACGCTACATATGTTCTGTGATGAACTGGGAGTTTTCGCTTCTGTAAGGACAATCTCTCCTCAGATTCTTCGCCAATCCTTGTTGAGCGCATACAAATAGCACTCAGCAGTGCTACAACTACCACCTGGACTGATGTTGGTCGACCGGCACCAGACCTCGGCCTTCTTAACCTGTGGGCGGCACGCCGTCAAGCCGAGCTGGCTGCTATGCGAGACCCTACTTCGTCGCAGGCACGTACGCGATTGCACTATCTTACAGCTAAGGCACGTAAATATGACCGCGACCTCTCTCGGCAGCAGTGGCATGCGTGGTGCGAACAATTTTCTGCAAAATTCTCGAATGCCTCTCTCTGGTGAACATTCCGTACAATGGAACGCGGTCGCCGTTCGACTGAGGCAGCGGCAACCGCATGCTTCGCGGCTAACTTGTGGCCAGATGATTTCGGCAAAGAAGCAGCGCGAAAGTTTTTCCCAAAATACGATGTTGTGCCTTCTTCATCCGCTAGTTTAAATATGGCAGGCATCCCAGCGCATGTATATCAAATGCCGTCTGATGTCGACGTAGATGAAATTGCGTGTCCATTCTCTATGCCTGAGTTGCTGGCTGCAATAGATGATGCGAATCGAAAAACAGCGCCCGACCCGGACAATATTCAGTACGAGGTGTACAAGAACCTGAGTAGCGCTACACTTCGTCAACTACTTGACACCATAAATAAAGTATGGTTGGATGGCGTAGTGCCCCAGAACTGGAAATCCACTGTCGTGATTCCTATTCCGAAACCAGGAAAGCCTCCGACGGACCTTGCCAACTTGCGACCTATCTCCTTAACTCCTACGCTGTGCAAGCTGGCGGAGAAAATGCTAGCCACACGATTGTCATGGTGGCTAGAGCAGCACGTTTTTTATCACCCAGCACAAATCGGCTTTCGTCCATATATTAGTACACAGGACGGGTTGGCTGTCTTAGCATCTGCAGTTTTGTCATCTGCCCGCAGCCGCAATGTGCGTACTGTTTTAGCAATGGACGTTGAAAAGGCATATGACATCAGACATGCAGCCATTCTGAACTCCATTGACATGCTTCATCTCCCTCTGATAGTGGGTAGTTTTCTCCAATCATTTTTGGAAGGCAGAAAATTTGCAATACGCCTTAGCGGCGAAGCGGTCGGGTCATTTGTTCCTCTCTGCGGCGTGCCCCAGAGATCAGTATTGTCGCCGACGTTATTTAATATTGCTTTCATCCCGCTGGCTTGGCGCTTACATGACATCCGTGACATAAAATTTCTTCAGTACGCTGACGTCATCACGGTGTGGAGTACTCACCAAGATCTCCGTACTCAGGAGGCTGCCCTTCAATCTGCCTTGGATGTTACCGGTAATTACGCATCATCCATTGGACTTCAGCTTTCCGTGCATAAAACAACATACACGTCGGTCGCCAACCGCTGGGGACGCCGTAAACTTGCTGCAAGTCCAATCCGTCTTTGTCTATCAGGCACCCCACTACAGGAAAGTCCGAGTGTAAAAATCCTTGGCTTAACGATTCACCAATCAGGATCAGCGACTGCATGGCTTTCTCAGGCAAAAAGGCAAGCTATTCAGACTTTGGGTTTGATTAAATGAATTGCCCCTAAAACTGGTGGCGCAGGCTCGTTCGTTACACGGCAATTGGTGAGGGCAGTTCTGCATCCACGTATTGTTTATCAAGCCCAGTTTCAACATCTTACAAGAGCCCAATGGGATCGCCTTGAAGCCGTGAACTGAGAGGCTGAGGACCATTACGTGCCTTCCAAGCATCACACCGGTCATAGCTTTACAAGAGAATGCGCAGCTCAACACCATTGATGAGCTGGTGCAGCAGTGCCGTGAAGCGGGCAGCCTTAAGGCCAGTCTATCGCACTCCACGCATGCACTGAGGACTTATACAACGTCACACTCCATTCTTCAGCCGCCAACGCCAGTTCTTCCCCCATGGAAGTTTGTACATCTCAGCGACAACAAGCCAACAGATAACCGCCGGCCAACATCTGCTCATTCGGCATCGTTGCTTCGCCAGAAATTTGAGGAACAAGATGCTTGCCTGCCTGAAGTATCCATTGTTGTCTACGTAGACGCAAGCATACAAGACTGCAAAGTAACAACAGTTATCTACTGCCCGTGCAGACCTGCTCTGAATCAAACCTCTTGGTTTTAGCTTACGGAACCCCCTTCGTGTTTTTGTGGTGAGCTCGTTGCAGTTCAAAAAGCACTCTGCTCCGTGGCCGACATAACTATGCTCCCTGCGGCCCGCGTTGTCATCCGCACGGACGCCCTTCGAGTTGTCCGGTTCCTACGACGCGTTAGCCACTGTCCAACGATATGTCAGGACATCCACCGGCTCGCGGCACGCATCCCGCAGCCAGTACGTATTGGGTGGGTCCCACGGGATCTGCTGACCTATCAAAGCCAGGCAGATTTAGTGACCTGCCTTGCGAATACAAACTCATCACCACCTCGGTTCCTTTATTTGGACAATTTTACCCTGCTTTCATCAAGAAAGGAACTCCTCCGGCGCCGCGCACGTGCTCTCATCCCTCCGTGTGCGGTAACCCTCCACCGCGGTCTTACCCGTGCAGAGGAGGTTGCGCTTAGGGGGATCCGGGTTGGGGTTGCCCTCACACCAGCCATCACTCGGAAGTGGCCTTAGTACCGACGAGGATTGTTTCCTCGGCCAGGGTGTCCGATATGTAAACACGAGGACATTGGGGCCGACATTCATCACTTACTGTGGGACTGCCCAGCTCTCAAGCCTACAAGGATCCGGCACCTGAAGGCAGCGGGTCTTTCACCACGCAACCCTGCTTCATATATTGCCTGGACACAGGGACCGTACCATCGTTCTCTACTGGACTGCATCAAATTCGCTAACCTTTTTCCATTAATTTAATCTCTACTACACCATTCATCACACCTTCGCCCATTATTGATGCCCTGGGGCAATAAATTTTGTTTAAGAAAAACAACTCTCGTGAACGCGGCTATGTGACGAAGACGACGACATTGCAAGCACAGCACGAGAGCTTGGTAGGACGTACCGGCAGGATGTTAGGATTTCTCCCAACTGATTGTTCAAATTAGGGAAATGTATGAACCGACCGACTTAAAACCGGAGTGGAAATCATTCTTGGTGATGCGCCTCGCGTCTACTGCTCTGTTGCTGCATTTTTGCGACGTGTTTCGTGGCGTATCCTAAAAGCTTTGTAAATAATTTAGTTAAAGCAGATAGAAAATATTTTCAGTCTTATAAATGTCATACTTCAAGAAAAGCCATGGCGACGGTGTAACTGATTTTTTAGTGCCACCGGGAGTTCGGATCCCGCTCCCCCAGTTTAATTTTTTTTTATTTCTTCAGTGTCTTCCTCCGGTACGGTCTCGGATTTCCACTGCAGTGAGGCCTTTATGCGGTCACTTAAAATAAAACATTATTGAGGCCACTTGAAAATAAAACGGCTCGCTAAAATGCAGCATTTGGGCTGAATAATAGTCATCACTAACTCCCCGAGTCTGGAGTGAAAGATTCCTGTGGTCGACATTTTAGTGCTCTATTGCTTCCAATCCACCGAAAAGTCGGTGTCTGTCTGTCCGAAGCCTGCATATAATACGTGGGCCACATTGGTCACGTGACGTTGTGACGTCATCACAAGCTGCTCATCTGACTGTGAGCAAACGACCCAGCGTGACAGTTCAATTTAATGATTTGTCGCGAGAGATTCCTCAGGAACAACATAGGTCAAGCCCCACCGCTGGCTGCACCTGCCATAGCAGGGCAGTGGCGCGTAGCTTAACCGCTGCACCTCAGCGCCTGGAGCGCAGTCAGGACACCCAGGTATCTGTGAATGTAGGGACTGACCAATTCTACCGCAGTACATGTCTAAAATAATGCAATATCACGCAAACTTACATCATATGACATATCCACCAAAGTAAGCATGTTCAGGCCAAGCAACAGCATAGAAAGTCGGGATAGACCATGCAAAGTAGGACTAACGGTGCTAGCGCACGATAATTTATGGTTAACCCCAAGCGAAACCGCCCGTGATTTTTGCTTGCACGCCTACGCCTTACTCAAACGCTTAGTGTCAATTACCTACCAAGTCTGCTAGACATTTAGTTCATAAAATCAGGCGCGCGATTACGCGGTCACAGGTCTTACCAGGGACAGAATTAAACTTAGAGATGTTGATGTTGTTTGGAGAGCAGCACAACTTTTTCTCTTTAGTACATCGTACAATGCAAGGCGGAGCGGGCGGTGATTCAGACCAAGGTTTTTAAGGTGCTGCTTTATTTTTATGGTAAGACTACAGTGGTCGCCCTTGCTCAACACAGTGTGGCACCGCTTTCCTATACTGCAATTCCAGCGAAAATAGACGGATGATACGATTGTACTGAACTACTCACAGCGTGAATAAAAAAAATTTCACACCAACGCCGTCAACAGGCTTTGATTCGCCAGTAGAATTTCGCAAAAGCATCTTTTGCGCTTGTGCTAATTCTGTGAAACCTCACTGAGCTGAAATCTGACTTCGTTCCGGCAAAGAAGGCCTAGAACTTGGTAATTCAATAGCCTTACTAGGTATAATTTCTACGTGTTTTACTCTATACTCTGATCATCCGACAGACTCGGGGCTGATAATGAAAATGTTGACTGCGGTACCATGGTTCCCGTTGGACTGGCGTTCACCCGCACGGCCTGCCAGGGGCCCCTTGTTATCGCACTATACAGGGTGTCTCCCCAAATACTTTCCACAATTAAAAAAAGGTTTCTGAGTTATAAGAGTGCCTTTTTCGGCGGTGTAGTTCATCTCGACGACGGAGAAGGTGTGCTGCACCCGCGTTTCGTGTTCACCTCGTGTACCTCCAGAGTGCAGAAACTACGTCTTCCCCGGTATCTTCACCCTAATAAGTAGTGCTTTAAAATGGGAATTCATAACAGACGGCACAGGCAAAAGCGTTAGCCCGGAGTACGGTTTGGGCCACCACCCTCGCCCTCGCCTCACCATGTCTTTCCTCCCTCACCCTCGTCCTCACGAATTTTCATCCGGCAATCCTCCCTCACCCTCACCTCACCGAGTGAAATCCTCACGAAGTGAAGGTGAAGACGCCCTCGTGAGGATGCCCATCTCTGCTCGGCAGGCACGTAGTCTTCACTGCATTCGTTCACATTTTTCTGCTCATTTAGGTCAACCGCACAGTAGCTTGATTTCTGGTGCCGCATAAAGAAACAACACGGCGTGGAATCGGCTGCTTTCGTGCAAAACAGCTTGACGTTTTACCGCCGTCAGCACATCCCCGCTGCAGCAAAAGTTACCCACCAGCAAATTTAATAGCACAATATCGAACGCCTTGTATGCTTAATATTTTCGAACTTTAAACGCAATGTTTTGGCAAAATAAAATATTAGTTATTTTGATCGCTGCGTATTTCTTAAGTATTTTTACAAAAAAATAAGCAGACGGCCCCTCGCTCCGTGCTAATAAATGCTCTCGGGGCGCCCCCCAGCTGTAACTGGCTGATTCCTCGTTGCGTCAAGCGGTGACGTCACATTGTTTCGTCATTTTGACGTCACTGTCAATAACTTTTGACAGAATTTGTGACAGTTGCGTAATACGGCCCCAGTACTTCCATACTTTCCAGCACCGTACTCGTCATGATGACAGGACATGAGACGGCGTCGCACGTTGTAATCCTTCGGCACAGACACAGTTTGACGGCAGATTAAACACATCACCTTGTCCCGCGAATCAATGATGAAACACGATTGTTCCCATCAACGTTGAAAACAGCGCTTTCCTTCTTCAGCTTTTCGTTTCGTTGAAGCCTTCGACAGCGAAATTTCAGTAAAACTTCTTTTTGGGCTAGTTGGTGCATTTTTTAACCAAGAGAACGGAGCAGCGCAAAAACATGCAATCACACAAGAATGCCTTGACACGACAAGAGCGCTGACTGACAACTGAACTTTATTGAGTGGAGGCACACCTTAAATAAGGCGAGCAACAGAGGTGAAAAAGGAGGAGAGCGGACAATCAATAAGGATACCAGCAAGCACTCAAACGTTAGCTGCTTCCAAAAAGTCTATTTCAGCTACAAAAAGCGATAACGAGGGAGTGCTGATGCAAGTGTCTGCATATTTCTTAATATAGTAGGCTTCCAGGCTAACACGCGCAGTCGTGTCGGCACTCTTGCCTAGAATCCTAGTCTCAGCCAAACGAGCCACGCATCCTCTGCACTTGATTACGTGCGCAACCAAATGTGCGTACTTATCTTTTAATTGACTTAAATATCGGGCATGTTCCCCTAATCGTTCATTGATGCAACGGCCAGTTTCGCCTACATAGATCTTTCCACTCGTCATGGGAATGGCATAGATCACGCCTGTTTAGCACTTGACAAACGGTGTGTCATGTCGAATCTGGCATCCTCTTTGCTTGGAGCCACAAATGCGTGGGCACAACTTTCCCAGCTTGTTGGGTGCCGAAAATACAACGGACACCCCATGCCTGTTGGCAACTTTCTTGATATTGTGCGAAGTCTTGTGCAGGCAAAACCACAGGCTTATCAGCCTTCCAACGTTCATCATTCAGTATTCTTGTACCAGTCTTCAATTTCTGAAGCAGGGTTTCAGCAACAGCACTCAAGACCTAAGGGGGGGAACCCGCCGCCAAAAGTCGGCTAATCTGATTATGAAAACTTGATTGCATTTGATGCGGGCACGATTTTTTGAGACAGGATTCCAAGCAGTGCGAAGCAAAGGCTCTTTTAACAGTCTTCGAGTGTGCCTAATCATAAGGCAGCAAATCCTTTTTCGCACGAGGGTAATAGGCCCAGCAGACGTGTCTTTCAGAGAACGTTAGTTTCAGATCTAAAAACTGTAGAACAGCTGCGTAAGGTAGCTCATGGGTGAATTTTAGCCCGAGTCCATGTTGGTTAAAAGCGTCTATAACTTCGCCAACTGTAAAGGGTAGGCGAAGGTCGTCTGCCTTTTTAAAAGCACTAAAAAATCGTCAACGTATCTAAAAACCTTTAAAATCACCCCCCTCCCATTAAGATACCCATCTAACTGCTGATCTACTTTTGCTAACAATATATCGCACAAAATTGGAGCCACGCATGACCCAATACAAATTCCAATGCGCTGCAAAAAAGCAGGTTGTCAAAGACAATAAAAGTAGACCTCAAGTAAAACTGCAATAAAGAGACAAAATTCTCTACAGACACGCCTGATGAGTTCTGAAAAGAGACGTCACTGTTTTCTTCAATGCATTCTTTCACAGCCAACACAAGCTGATCTTGAGGGACCGAATAAAACAGGTCTTGCACATATACAGAGAACCCAAACCCAGTATCATCTGTGCTGGCGAGAAAATGCGTGACATCAGGAGATTTTTTCGTGAGGAAAGGGTCATTCAAGACGAGCAATTTTAGTTGCTTTTGCAAAAACTGGCTAACGTTTCTCTGCCACGATCCTTCCTCGCTAACAATTGTACGAAAAGGGATTTCTGGCTTATGGGTCTTAGCAGTAAAGAAAGCATTTAGGCTGTTTCCTCTGGTATTCAGTATATCCCTGGCAAGTGAGCCAAGATTTAAATCTTTACAGAAGTTAACGAACTTTGTCTTCACTCTAACTGCACTTTTTTGACAGGAACAAAGTTCTTATTGATTGCCGACTGGGCTTTCTCATTATATATTCCCTTCGGCAGAACAACAAACCCCGTCTCTTTGTCTGCTTGAACAAGCATGAGGTTATTTTTCTTAAACAGGAATACCACGTCATTAAGGTGTCTTTCGGTGTTCTGCGCGCCTATATCATTTGCAGAGCACTTCCTCAGACAGTCCACGCCTTCTAGAAGACAACGGTTTTGATCCTCTTCATTTCTTGCTTTCAAGGCCATTTTTCTATTCACCGCTATCAGCTCAGGTGCTGAAACACTAGGCTCCAAGCCAAATTTAGGGCCTTTCTGGAGGAGGCGGATTACATTTTCATGCAAGGAAACATTTCCTAGGGTGGTTACACTCTTCTTCCTGTCTTGCGTGACTTCCTTGCTGCCCAAGCACAACAGCAACGTGTTCAAGACACACCTCCAGTGGAACTCTGTGAGGTGAGCAGCTGTTTTTCTCAGTGACGCTAGCTTCCTGGGAGCGAGCCATACGGGGTGGTCAGCGTAGCAAAGCAAACGAAGTCAGTCCTGAAAAAGGCGGACTTGCCGCCACAGTTCAGAACGCATTAATTTGCATAGTCTTTTGACATGTCCCCACGACGGTTTCACTGGACCAAAGAGAGCACTTACGTCTTGCGGGACGAGGCCTTTGCGAATACAGAAGCCCTATCGCCTTGCTATGCAGGTAGAGTCCACGATGTGGGTGAGCAAAAGGTCAATGCTGCTTGAAGAGGGACGAACAGAAAAAGATGGGCCCACTGAACAAAAAAGATACTTCAGTACAGCTTCTTTTTGGGCTAGTTGGTGCATTTTTTAACCAAGGGAATGCAGCAGCGCAATAACATGTAGAGAATTTCGTCTCTTTATTGCAGTTTTACTCGAGATGTACTTTTATTGTCTTTGACAACCTGCTTTTTTGCAGCGCAATGGAATTTGTATTGGGTCATGCGTGGCTCCAATTTTGTGCGATATATTTCTAGCCAAAGTAGATCAGCAGTTAGATAGGTATCTTAATGGGAGGGGGGTGGTTTTAAAGGTTTTTAGATACGTTGACGATTTTTTAGTGCTTTTAAAAAGACAAACGACCTTCGCCTACCCCTCTACAGTTGGCGAAGTTATAGACGCTTTTAACCAACATGGACTCGGGCTAAAATTCACTTATGAACTACCTTACGAAGCTGTTCTACAGTTTTTAGATCTGAAACTAACGTTCTCTGAAAGACACGTCTGCTGGGCCTATTACCCTCGTGCGAAAAAGGATTTGCTGCCTTATGATTCGGCACTCTCGAAGACTGTTAAAAGAGCCATTGCTTCGCACTGTTTGGAATCCTGTCTCAAAAAGTCGTGCCCGCATCAGATGATGCAATCAAGTTTTCATAATCAGATTAGCCGACTTTTGGCGGCGGGTTCCCCCCCCCCCCCCCCCCTTAGGTCTTGATTGCTGTTGCTGAAACCCTGCTTCAGAAATTGAAGACTGGTACAAGAATACTGAATGATGACCGTCGGAAGGCTGATAAGCCTGTGGTTTTGCCTGCACAAGACTTCGCACAGTATCAAGAAAGTTGCCAACAGGCATGGGGTGTCCGTTGCATTTTCGGCACCCAACAAGCTGGGAAAGTTGTGCCCACGCATTTGTGGCTCCAAGAAAATAGGATGCCAGATTCCACATGGCACACCGTTTGTCAAGTGCTCAACAGGCGTGATCTATGCCATTCCCATGACGAGTGGAAAGATTTATATAGGCGAAACTGGCTGTTGCATCAATGAACGATTGGGGGAACATGCCCGATATTTAAGTCAATTAAAAGATAAGTACGCACATTTGGTTGCGCACGTAATCAAGTGCAGAGGATGCGTGGCTCGTTTGGCTGAGACTAGGATTCTAGGCAAGAGTGCCGACAAGACTGCGCGTGTTAGCCTGGAAGCCTACTATATCAAGAAATATGCAGACACTTGCATAAGCACTCCCTCGTTATCGCTTTTTGTAACTGAAATAGACTTTTTGGAAGCAGCTGATGTTTCAGTGCTTGCTGGTATCCTTATTGATTTTCCGCTATCCTCCTTTTCACCTCTGTTGCTCGCCTTATTTAAGGTGTGCCTCCGCTCAATAGAATTCAGCTACAGTCAGCGCTCGTGCCGTGTCAAGGCCTTCTTGCGTGATTGCATGTTTTTGCGCTGCTCCGTTCCCTTCGTTAAAAAAAGACAGCGAAATTACAGCACTAAACTTTCACAGCAAAGAGCCCATGCTCTTACTGCCACAAGAGCTGTAGGAAATATTGAAATAGATGTGGAAGAAGTGAAACACAAGTTAGAGCAGCCTATCGCAGAGTTGCATTTGGTACCTTGACGCGCCTAACATAGCTTCCCAAATAATGTCACAGAGGGTGAGAAAAATAGGAAGAACTTTCCCCCAGAAAGCGGGTGCAGTATGTGCTTCGAGCCGTGGTTTTAGCAAACGTTTGCTGTGCGATGTCAGTGGAGTTTAGAGACCCCAGGCAGTCTAAATTCATCCGTAGCCCCTCACTACGGCGTCGCTCATAGCCTTTCATGTGTCACTTCGAGACTAAGCCTCACAATTCCTTTTGCTTGGAAAGAAAAGAGAAACAGTAGTGGCCTTTGGGCAGTATAGCGCCTGCTGTGCAGAATCTCTTAAGCTTTGTCCATGCACTTATCGCAACTGGTAACCGCGTTCGGCGGCGTCACAGGCGACCATGCAAAGGGTCGCTAGAGCAGGCAGTCCACGCGAATTCAGTCTGCGGCGGCGCGCTAATGAAATGGTCACGCGGTCGGGATGGCGGCGCTTGGCGGAGACCCCCGCCAACGTCGCTTGAGAGGGTTGCCGGAAGTCCCTCATTGCGCCGCTGATGATTCCAAGACGCCGTATAAATTGTTTCGCAAGGACAGAAAGCACGAATAAGCAGCTGACGCCAGCAGCGCCTTTCGTGGCGCGCAGAATGCACTCAGCCGGGGCCCGTAACAACGAAGAGGACGGGCGAACGCGGTCTGATGGCTGCGGCAGATGCCGGTGACAGGAAGACGCGTGCGGAGGGCCTGCTAGCTCGCGTGGGCAGCGGATGAAAGGAACGTCTGATCGGCGGCTCCGGGCGTAAAGGCGGCCGGCCACCTTATGGAGGACTCGTGGGCGGGACGGCAACTCCCGCACGGCCCCAACATGGGTGGTGTGGGACCACTTTTCTACGTCGCATTCGCGCTTCTCCTGGTCCTAGGAGTCGTCGGAAACCTGTCCGTGGTCCTCATGGCCTGCTGTTACGCTCGCTTGCGAACCCCAGCCGGCCTGTACGCCGTCAACGTAGCCGCGGCGGATTTGCTTTTCTGCGTTTTCGGCATCCTGCTCGACCCCGTCTCGGTGCTGCTGCGCCGCTGGCCTTTCGGCGAGGCTCTGTGCTACGCGTGCTCCTTCTCCGAGCACCTGGGCGTGTTCGTGCACGGCTACACGCTCGTCGTGGCGGCTGCTCGCTTCGTCGCCGGAAGGCACCCCAGGCCGAGCCACCTCAGCAACCTCGGCGTCTGGTTCCTGGGCGCTGTCGTGTGCATGCCGCACGCGCTTTTCGTCGATTCGCGCGCTCTCGCTGTCCACGGTCAGTGCGTCGTCAAGTGGCCCGCGACGGTGAGGACGCCGGAGCCGTTCGTCTGTTTCGCCGCTCTCGCCGCGTCGCCGTTCTTCTTGGTGACGGTGCTGTACATCTGGCTCCGGATGTCCCCGTGGCGAGGAGTCGCGGGCCGGTCGGTCGTGCGGAGGGCGAGCCTCGTGCGCGTCTTCTGGCTCATGGCGCTGCTCCTGCTGCTTTGCCGGACGCCGCTGCACGTGACCAGGTGCCTGGCCGGCGTGTGGACGGCTCTGCGGGCCAGCGCGCACCTCACCGTTGTGATCCTCGCCACTAGGGCCGTCGCCGCCGCTGCCGTGTGCTTCACAGCCGCTTTCTTCTTCGACCTGAGCGCCAAGCAGCTGGCCAGAAAGTCCAGCCACGCACCCCCGGCGGTGTCCAACAACGTCTGAGCTGGAAATCTGTGCCCTGCTGCTTCCTCAAGAGGACAGTGCCGATTACCTGTTCTCCCAAGATAAGGAACGAAATGTTGCGGTGAAAAATGCTTACAATGAGCTCTGATCAAATGTGCTGATTATCACAGGGTCGGTTGTGTACTGCACCCTGCGAAGGTTCAAGCAGATAAGCTGCACAACACGTCAGCAGTGCAAATGATGTACTTTCTGCGCTGCTTGCCAGTGCAGCAAGCGGCATTTACGCGAGCGAGATGCCGTGTTCTTCCATTTCAGTTGTGCGAAAGCTGAGAATGCCCTTCATGTAATATCTGCAGGGCGCTGGTGGTGGTGAGCGCTTGTTGTGAGCGGACAGCAAATAATTAATAAAATTGAGCTGAAAACAAAATTCGGGCAGGACGGGAATCAAACCCAGGACCTTCGGATAGCTAGACGGGCACGCAAACCATAGGAAGGCTTTTTTATTTATTGCCTTAATTTCACAAAACAAAAGGCCTTGTTGGTTCAAGTAAAGTGTCTTAGAGGCATGTACTGATCGTTATGCGAGTAATTATGAGTATGCTGATTATGAATAAGGTGTGTTGTGTCTTCTCCCACCTTGGTCCTCGTTTTTGGCGCTAACTACATCTTGACAGGCACGTAGCCAGAAATATTTTTCGGGAGAGGCCTAAGGGAATTTATTGTATTCCCTCCCCGTAAGGGGGTGCATGGTTAAGAAGAAACTGCTAGGAGGACAGGTGGGGGGAGGGGTTGAGTTCGGTCCACCCCCCCCCCCCCCCCCCCCCGGATACGTGCCGGGTGGGTAGGCTATGCGAACGGGACCCGATGACGCTATTGCGTTCTGCTCTTAAAGGCGAACCTTAAGCCTCCATTTTTTTTCTGCTTCACAGGTTCTACCACTATACCGATACGACCCATGCATTTAATTATGTGCGTATCCCAACGATTAGGCCGCTAAAACATGGCTGGTCGTGAAGTTGGGGAAATGCCAGCACTTTTCGAAACGACGTAAAGGCAGCACAAGAGCGGACGATATATCATGTGCTCACTGTGTTCAAATACTTAATCTGTCCAGCGCAATCAGCGAGCAGTTTAACCGCTGGAAACCGCTACAACACTGTAAACAGTTAAAAAAACTGCAAAATATGATCAGGAGATCATATTTTGCTGCGCCGCTACGTAATGAACTCAAACGCTCCTAATTGCGCCTGACGCCTTAGCCCTGCGTTAACGCGTAGAGCGCCACTGCGCTGAAGTAACCTAGTCCGTTATCAAGTGCACCTTCTTTCGATGTGTTTCAACTCTGCTACAGGTACATTCGTGAGCAGAAGCGGAGAGACCACGCCAATTGCGATGATTGCGATTTTTCTGCGTATACGAAGGCGTCCCTGGCAGAAGTGTGGGGGCAGACTGGCTAACATGTTTGGTCTGGCGCCCTATGCGTATCTTGAAGCAGGCACTGCATGGTCAGAAGGCGCTGGTACGCAGTTCTGTCAGTTCGCGTGGTCTCTCCTCTTTTGCTCAAGGGTGTACATATAACATGAAAAACTTCGTTTTTCGTAAGCGATATACCGCAACTTAAGGATAATGATACCGGTTACCTGTTTGCTTTCCTCAGTGCTCCGCAAATAGGTTTGGTTTGGTTTATGGAGGTTTAACGTCGCAAAGCGACTCAGGCTATGAGAGACGCCCTAGTGAAGGGCTCCGGAAATTTCAACACCTGGGGTTCTTTAACGTGCACTGACATCGCACAGTACACGGGCCTCTGGAATTTCGCGTCCATGAAAATTTGACCACCGCGGCCGGGATCGAACCTATGTCTTTCGGGCCAGCAGCCGAGCCCACTGAGCCACCGTGGCGGCTTCCCGCAAAAAGGAACACTTCTTCTAGTACTACAAAAAAATTGTGAAGACTGATTTGTGGAACCTTGCTTGGGACCCGGACTTGCAAACTGCCTCCGTTGTATGTGGCCCGCCAACGCACCGAAGTGCTCGTCCACACGCCAGGCGCCAATTTCTGCAAGAGGTTATCGCTCCGCGCATCCTTCTATTGGTAAGAAACTTGGACGGAATGCACAGCCGGTCATTTTTTTTTCACGGTGTCACGCGAGCGTTCAGCAAACGCTCGTAGAGCGCCACGCAACTAAGCGGAGAGGCGAAACGGAATGCACTTCGTGTGCACTCACATATGTTCGCCCGTTTCGGCACTTCACTTCGTCGCTGTACGACCGTTTGTTTGAAGCTCGCGTGATACTGGGATAACTTTCTTTGAATAATATGCGGAGCCATGTTCAAACGGACTGGTCCCGGAGCTGGAAAAGTGTTCGGTTCGTTTTTTTTTCTTCGTTTTCGTCTGGGCCTCAAACACCTTGTAGAAAGTGCTGAATACGGCTGATAAGTGAGGCAAAAATGAGGGTACTGTCGAAGTGACTTCGAATGAGGCTTGACAGTCGAGAACCCGGTCATCTAAACTGCGACTGCCAACCACGTACCTGTCGTTGTCACTTTAGTTGGATTGAGAGCGTTGACTCCGTACGCGTATGTGGTGCGTTTGTGTGCGCGCGCGTATCTTTAAACTCAGCGTAGAGCGTTGCTGCCTCTTGATGAGAAGCGGTATAGTGTGGACTCGGTGACAACAGCGCTAAGTATGGGGAACTTGCGCTGAAGTTCGCGGTGCCGATTGCAGCGCCATAACACACTGCCTAGCGAGAAGAGCAAGCAGTTTTGGGTAGTACTCTTAGTACTTTTCCGCGCCACCTTCAGGCGCTTATTGGCGTGAGCCTCCGCGCTCTGTCGAAGGCGCGCGTGCCGTGCGTCAGCTATCTGGGCTACGCCGAGAGAAGCTAGGCATTGAATGCTGTCAGCCAAACGCGGGCATCTAATCGCGCAGAATGTGTTCTCGCGTTTGCAGCGGCCCAAGCGGCTGACAAAAGCAGTTTTGAGTCACCGAATGGAACAACTGCAGTGCCACCTTGGCAGCGCAGGTTCCCCATAGCAGTTTGGCCGAGAGTAAGTACAGAGTGCGGAGAACGCTTCCACAACCGCCTGTGCAGACTTCTTGAAAAAAAGAAAGGGTGTTTTCGCTGCCCTGTCATTGATATAGTGACAAACGAGCCTGTGGGATAAAACGGTCTAAAGTTACTACGAAGCATTAGACAGGCATCACTGTACAATGGGCACTGCGTCACTGACGTGAGTTCCTTTCTTCCGGCTTTGTTGAGAGGCCAGGTGAGGAATTAATAGGTTTTGACACGCCCTCGGGCTTACCTTATACTTATGCTGCTGGATGTGACGCCAGCGCACATACATATCCGCCGTATCGCTGTCGCCCGTATTACTGCATGAACAAAGAATCAAAGATACAAAAGAAGGAGAGACCCCGGCTCAACGTTTAGCGACAGGTGAACGAGACCGAAGCATCCGCCATTGCTGGCGCGCCGCATTCGACAAGCCGGAGTGAAATGGAGGCCGCGCCTTGCACTCAAACATAGAGTTTCTTACTATTAAGTAGAGGGAAAGCTGGCGGCACTGCACCTGTGCCTCCATGGGCGCGCAAAGCATCATGGGGCGATGAGCTACTTGGTGCAGGACAGTAGGTTTTTTTCAGGAACACAGGGTGGCGTTACGGAGATGTCCCATTCCGAATCGACGGCGCCCTCCGTGAGCAGACGACTTCGGCGTAGAAGTAGTGTGTGCAAAAACTATAGTATCGAAAACGCAACAGAGCACGACGCCAATAAAAGGTTTTTGTTTTCCGAAATGCTGTGGAAAAACCTTTTAAGATGTTGAAAGGACATCTTTTTCGAAAACATATTTCTTTTTAAAAGTGCGCCTGTTAAGCACGAAATATTGGCTTTTGTAGTCTGCAATGCTTGGCCAATAGGAGAGCAAGCCATCGCTGATTTTGGGCAAACTTTGCATTTACGTGCTTTTCTGCTCGTTTGTTGCAATTTATAGACAAGATATTGAACGTCAGGACATTCTTGATTATTGAACAACGTTTGTTTTTTCATTATTTTTGGCCAAAAGTTGTAGTTCTGCAGTCGGTAGCTCTCCGCCCCATGATGTTTAGAGCGCCCATGGTGGTACAGGTGGTCTCGAGGAAGCTCCATGCAAACTCCCATAGACGGGGCGCCAGCTTTCCCTCTAGTTAATAGTAAGAAACTCTATGCACTCAAAACGCCTCGGACAGGCGCGCACAATTCGCGAACGCTGCGTTGCCATCGATTGCGAGTCAAGTCTGCGCGAGGTATTTTCTAGTAAGCTTAACGTTGTTGCATGAAACGGCGTCTCCGTCGAAGCCTAACTCATTCTTTTATCGCTTGCATTCATAGATTTTGGAAGAATAGAATAACAATTCATGGGTATGTATGGCTCTGCACGCACGTGGTTCGATGTTTGCCCAATGGAAACGTCCGTCAGCTCAGCCGCTTAAGTTTGATAACCTGTATTGCCCACGCCGGTGCATGCCAACGTGTTCGAGGAGCTGGATGTGTATACGAAGTGGACGGCGGCGCAAACAAGGACACCAACAAGAAAGAGACACCACATGCGCACACTACCAACTGTTTATTGCGCGGAAAGGTGGCATATTTAAACATTCAGCTCAAGCATGTGACGTCGCTTTTTTAAAAGAACAGTATTCTATTGGATATTTGTTTTCTGTGGATGTTGAAGATTTATTCTATTCAGTTCCGCATAGTGACCTGTTCAAATTCGTACGGGAGTGTATCGAATCTAATGGGGTCATTGCATTTCAGAACTCAGCTGGACTAAGTGTGGACAATTTTTTATCACTACTAGAATTTTACCTTAGGCCTACGTTTGTTTCCTTTGAAACAGAATGTACTTGCAGAGAAGAGGCATTTGCATCGGCTACTGTGTTGTCCCTGCGTTGTGTATTATATTTTTATCAACTATTGACCGTGCTTTAGCTTCTTACCTTGACAGTGGCCCAGTCCTGCGAATCTTTAGATACGTGGACGACTTCTTGGTGATACTAAAAAATACTAACTCTGCATTGACGCTCCCTAGCACATTGGAAAGAATCTCATCCGTTTTTAAACAACAAGGAAAAGTGCTGGCTTTTATTCATGAACTACCAGACAACAGCTTGCAATTTTTAGACATTAATATCAAGTTTTTAGAAGGGCGAGTGTGTTGGATGCATTCCCCACGAGCAAAAAAGGTAATGCTTCCGTACGGATCAGCGCACTCCCAGGCAGCTAAAAGGGCTATCGCTTCACTTTGCCTCGAGTCTGCATTGCTTAAGTCTTGGGCTCACACGGCTGGGGCTAGCTTCAACAATCAGATCGAAAGGCTTCAAATGGCTGGCTTCCCGTGCTCTGTCGTTTGCAGCGTAGCAGAGACCCTGCTTCAAGAATATTAAAGGCAAGAAGAAAAAATCCCATGCTAAGCCGAGATCGAGGCGACCACAAGTGGTCCCCTATATACACCGAGTGGCGCACAGCTTGAAGAAAGTTGCTGGCCGGTTCGACGTACCTGTCGTTTTCTCCGCGCCCAAAAAGCTGAGCTGGTTATGCTCGCGGATCAGCCAGAAAGATAAAGCTCTGTGCGAAAAGAGGCATGGCAAGAATTTCGTATCCTGTGCCGTCGGAGTGGTGTATGAAATCCCACTGACGTGTGGAAGGGTCTATATGGGCAAGACGGGTCGCTGCATTAACGACAGGGCACGGGAAGATGAGAAATCGCTAGAAAACGGAGGTGGGTCGAATTTGTCTCCTCATTGTAAAAAATGCAAGTGTGAGCCAGTGCTTAACGGAATAAGTATTCTGGGCAGGAGTAGCGATCAGGTGGCACGTGAAATTCTTGAGGCTTTTACGATTAAAAAGAAGTGAAGCACTTGTGTCAGCGACTCTTCGGTATCCCTCCGTAGAAATGAAGTTTCATTTCTTGATAGTTTTTTTGTGACATCTTGTTCAGTGCGACTTTTCAGCCCTCCTTTTCAAGCGGCCGTCTGTTCGTTTTCTTTTGTTTTTGTTTCTCGAAAATTTTTGTTATTGGTTTTATCTTTTTAGTGTTGTTTTTCGGTTTCTGACTGCCTTTGCTTCATTTGTTTGACTCTGCTTTTGCTACGATTGTTATTTGTTATGGGTTTTTTACTGTCTGACTGCTTTTGCTTCTCATGTATGACTCTGCTATTGCTACAATTGTGTGACACTGCTTTTGCTAAGAGATAGCCCTCTCCTTATAGTTTTTTATTTCATTTTATCAGAATCAGTTACCTTTTTCTGCAGGGGTTAAATTTTCTTGTTCGTTTTCCTAATGTTGCTGCTTTTTTCCACGTGCTGGGTTCGGAGCGATAATGCGACGTCACATGCTTGAGCTGAATGTTTAAATATGCCACCTTTCCGCGCAATAAACAGTTGGTAGTGTGCGCATGTGGTGTCTCTTTCTTGTCGGTGCCCTTGTTTGCGCCGCCGTTCATTTCATCATGCACCAACTCGCCCCTCAGGCCGTTATTCTGGATGTGTATACGTATATGTGCAGGCATTATGTCAACTCAATTTCAGTTTCAGTTTATTTGTTTCATTTTGATTTACAGTAACCGGAGCAAAAGGCAAAAGGCGAGAAGCCTGGCAAAGGCCTCTGCTTCGTATGCAGTCAGCAGACAGGCATCAGGAACATACATATGATTCCCTTTTTAGGGGACAAAGGGGCTAAAACAAGCAACACTGAAAGGCCATAAATGCTAGCAAAAAACAAGAACTACATATAGAACTACAAATAAAACAAGAACTACATATAGAACTACAATTGCGAATAATTGATTCCCTTTTTAGGGGACAAAAGGGATAAAACAAGCAACACTGAAAAGCCATAAATGCTAGCACGTGTCTCTCTTCATTTGTGTCCCAAAGTTCATGCTGGCCCAAATCATGGATTCATACCAACTGGCCCAGAAAAATGCCATTCTGTCAGTGGTTTGCCTCTTTCAAATTTGCCGGCGATGATGGATTTTTGCAATCCGAATCAAAACTGGCCATTTTTTGCATTTCTTAAGTACAGAAAATTTCAACATGCAACTAAAAATAAATCCCTACGCGTCTAAAAGTACGAATTTTCCCTGAAGGTAGCAGTACCAGTACCAATAAATATCAAGAAAAATTTCAGTCTCAAACTTTTACAACATATATCCCATTATCGCCCTGAAAAGCGTCCTTCTTGGAACGCCTAACTCTGAACAATGTGTGCGATAATTAACGAAAATGGATTCAGGTTCCAAAAAATTTTGTTTTTCGTTCAGCGGGGATGCAAACTGGCGGTTCTGGGAAATCGCAAATGCAACGTTTTCCACCTGTACTGAATAGGATTTTTTGTTTCAAGAAAACTAGTGTTTATCGCAAAACTAAGGTTCATTCCACTGTGCTGACAAATTTTCCCATCCGAATAAAAATTTTATTGAAAACAAACAATAAAAAGGGTCATGGAACCTTGATTACCGTCGTTCTCTGAACACCCCTACATATGCATTTTGCATACCCTCAAGCGCCGAAGCAGTGCAGACGGGAGTAGGGTTGCAGCAAATATTGAGCGGAAACAAGGTGCTAACAATAAAAAGGTGTTTTTTTTAAAAAAGAGAACTTTACGCGTGGCGTCTTGCTAAAACGGACACACAGCCACAGAAATTAAACAACAACAAAAAGAAAATGTTTTAATCCATTCAGAATCAGCCACAGCAAACAAAAAGAAAGTGAAAGCGGTACTTTGTTGAAAAGCGAATAGAATCAGATATGAAAGCGATATTATTAGGAAGGTAGTTCCAATTGTTCGACGTATGTGTGAAGAAAGGATGGAAGAGAGACTTGTGAGATCTACATGACGTGCGACCACGCAAGTTAAAATTAACACCCTCCTTTTTTCTTCAGTTTTGCACGTCATGAACTGCATTTTTCTGCAGATAATCTGCGTGCCTTCCGCGCGTATAAACCCACAGCGAGAATGCAACAAGACGTTTCGGATAAAGAAAAAAAATTTGGCCCCACTTAAGTGGAATACGTATGCGTGTTTGAAATAGGTTACAATTCTGCTAAGGATGCGTACAACTCATATCTATGTTCACCGTACAACAGAGCGTGAAACGTATTTAGCCATACTTCCTGATAAGAGGAACTGTTGCTGTTCTTTCGCAAATAGCATGCATGATCAGGAGACAAACGTTTTATTATTACGAAAATGGTTTGTACTTAGTCCCGACAAATGGGGCTTAAACTGACGTCGCCAGTCTCACAGAACGGTAGCGAAACGATGAATCATTAAGCACGTTTTCCTGCTGGGAGCAGGAAAGTAAGCGGTTGCGCAGTGACATGCTGGTGATGGTTTTGACTAATAGAGCGAGCCTTCTGGAAAGGGCTTATAATATAATTAGTCCGCGCCTTAAAGGAAAAGGAGGAGCAAAGTAAAACAAACTGAGTTTGCGGTGCCTAAGTGGCCTCCAGAGGAAGCTCACGAAGTCAATAAACTCATGTACGCAAGGCAATTCGCGGAAAGCAGATGGTACAGGCAAAGGAAAAAGAAAGAAATAGGTGCGCTGAGGTGCCAGACGCCTCGCACAGACTTCCGCCTGTCGGCGGTCTGTTATTGAGTGCCATCCACGCCACAAACGCCTAGGGAAAGCGAGTGCGGTGTAGCAGAGATGCGTCTGCTCGCGAGAGAGTGCAATCATGCAGCCATGGGATGCTCGAGGTACACGCGTCACCGTCCATAAGGACATCAACGTCCGGTGCACCATGCCTTGTGCATCCGAGCAACGTTGTATCGAGGCGGAAGAAGCGCCATAATGTTGGGTGCTTGTAGCGAGGCTCGCGTTTCATTGTGGATCGTTGCTCGACGGAATCCCTTCGCAGGAAGGTTGGGGCCCAACGTAAGTCCTCAATCACGCACAGAACAGTATATGGGGTTCCATCATCGTGGAGTTTTGGCAGTGCTTTCTGAGAACTACAAACGCCTATCGTCCACGCTTGTGATTTTGTTAGGGAGGGGCTTGGGGACTAACATATATTCCTATGCAGCTCTGATTTCGTCATGTTGCGATGTTAGGTTTTGTTAGGTATTGGTATATTTAGGTATTGTGGACTGGCACAGTTGCTTTGTTTCCTTGTGGCGGGTGGCGAAGGGACTGCGCCAGCTCTTCGTCGTGGTGCTGCTGGCGGAGGAGCTCCTCCGCATATGTCCAGTTGCTTGCATGATCTCAGCAGTGTGTGCGCCCTGGTGGTTACGGAGTCCGCACCACATGAATTACAGGAGCACAAAGGAGCGAAGGCAGTGCGGAAATGGTGTGCAAAGTGCGTCACGCGTGTGGCGCGTGCTTCCAATTGCCGGTAACCCCCTCAGTGCACCCCGAGCCCTGATTTCGCTGACACGATCGATGTGGCACTTTCTCGAGTCCGTATAGAGTCTGTATGCATAGATATTGACTTGTGTTATAGACTCTGTTTTTATTTATGGCCTCCAATAGCATCGCGGATTTCGTAAAGCTCCATCACAAGTGGGTCTGCGGGGTCTGATACGTATTCATGATGTCCGTTTAACTCTCTGTGTTGGGCTAGTGGCTGCTGTTCTACCATCCTTTTCTATAATCGACGCGTCCGTAAATACAATACATGTTCCTGGGCATACATCAACCAGAGTTCGAGTGCACGATTATGCTAATGATACGTGACGCTTCTTCGCAGCTCAAAAGGTCAATTTGTTGAACCGTAAAACCTCATAGTGTACTTGTCTGCTTGAAATGCTGTTGGCTGCAGAAGACACATTACTTTTAAAATATTGTGGTCTCATTATGTTTGCTTTTGTTCGGTGTTAATTTTTAATTTTTTTGCGTGTGTGACGGAGCAGTGCTGTAAATATATGTGAGGTGTAACATCCCGAAACCGCACATGGACTGTGAAGGACACCGTAGTGGAGGGATCCGGATAAAGTCCGGTCATCCGAGGCTATTTAGCGTGCACTGACACTGCGCACCGCGGGAATGCTTTTGCGTTCCGCGTCCGTCGAAATGGGGTCACCGCGGTCACGATTTTGATCCCACAACTTTCGGCTCAGTAGCCGCGGGTGAGCGGACGGTTGTTGCGCTATGTCCTGAGATTTTTGAGCGGGCCCGCAATGCGTGTTCGTGTTTCAGGGGCTCCCCCCGCACTCCGTCCGGCTGAACTTGGCGTGCAGCAGGGCTCTGTTTTGCCACCTTTCCTGTTTAATGTGGCGATGTCGGGGGTGAAACGCCAAAGCTGCCAGGCCACTAAGGCGGGTAATTTTCGCAGGCTGTGGCTGTGACGTCACCACCATCTCGACCAATAAGGATTTTCTCGACACGTCAACTACGACGCTGGGTTCTCCGCTGAACGGGACCGTTAGCGCCATCGCGTTAAAAAATGAAAAGGTCAGCGATCTTCGCCCACAGTACTCTATTAGTGCGAAAGCACTATTCCAGACGTATAAACCCCGAGCAAGAATCTTGTCGTTCGTGCTGTCTTGTCCAACCCCGAGCGATAATCTTGTCTTGTCTTGAGCTCCGAACTAACCCTCCTCCCATTGGATGCAGCTTGCGCGACGCTCCTCCGAACTTACCCGAGCTCCTCCCATTGGCTGCAGCTTGCGCGAGGCCCCTCCGAAATTACCCGAGCTCCTCCTATTGGCTGCAGCTTGCGCGACTCTCCTCCGAACTAAGCCGAGCTCCTCCCATTGGCTGCAGCTGGCGCGACTCTCCTCCGAACTAAGCCGAGCTCCTCCCATTGGCTGCAGCTTGAGCGACGCTCATCCGAACTAAGCCGAGCTTACCCGAGTAAGCTCGCGACGCTCATCCGAACTAAGCCGAGCTTACCCGAGTGAGCTCGGGAAAGCTCGGGTTAGTTCGTATGAGCGTCGCGCAAGCTGCAGCCAATGGGAGGAGGGCGTCACGTAACCTTGTGGCGCCATCCCAACCTGCCCTGGCAGGTGGCAGCTAAATTAATGATTGGTCGCGAGACGTTGCTCGGGAAGAGCAACATGGGTTGCGCAATCCCTACCGGGGGCTGTGATAGAAACAGCCGCCAACCATTGCTGTGGCGCATTGCGTAACCGCTGCGGTACTGCGCTGGTACTTGGAGGAGGACTCGCCGCGATCTGTGAATGCTAATTAGAGGATGACCCATTCTGCATGTATGGGCATTAACTCATTAACGCTATCGCGTCGTACCCTTAAGGTGAAGCTTAAGTGTCCCCTGCTTTCACACGTGTACTTGGTTTAACCACGTTAAACCCCGACCACTTTTTATTTCGCGCTCGTGAAGGCGGAGGAATAGAAAAGACGACTCACACATTCACTTCCGTTACATCTGTACATTGCATGAAATAGTTTATTATTCGTTTATTATTAGTTGATTATTAGTTAATAATTAACTCACCACCTCTTGCCCACGCCTTTGGAGAGGTGTTTCGGAGCTTCTGGTGACCGAGGGCCAACCGTTATTTGGCAGGCGATTAAATGTCCCAGCAACCAGAAGAAAACACGAGAGCAAGTCTGGTGAGCACCTGCTCCGTGAGAGTTTGTCCTTTGTGTTCCATGGCTGAAACACGTTGTTGAGCAACGCTATTGGCCTGGTGGTGGATACATTCCGAGGTACTGAAGTCCTTTGAAACACCGGCTTGTTTCAGCGAAGGGGCACCCCGCTGGTTGGAATAAATTCTCTACATTGACCTATTTCATTGACATTCAACGTGGTTACATTAATTGAAAAGGTCATACTCCTACGTGTTTCGAAGTTTGCGGACCGCGAAAATAGCGTCAGCCTCTGTCAAATTGGTTCCCGTCCAAAATATTTCATATGGAATGCACACGCCTACCTCGAGAGTCGTATTCTCATTGCGCGGCGCCAGAAAATGCATGCTGCTTTGGTGACATTAGATGTAGCCAAAGCTTATGACAGTGTGGAACACAACATATTAGTGCAAAGATTGCAGCTCTATGCAGTTTCCACATTATTTGACTGCGTGAATATCTAGGCTGATATCTAGGTTATTTCTAGGCTATGTCGACGGGGTCGTGTCACCAAAGCGTGTCACCAAGACGTGTCCACAACGATTGTGACGTTCTAAAAAAAGCTAGCATCATACGAATGGTTGTGATCAATAGAGGACGATCTGAGGATGATGCTTAAATAATTTGGCGTCAATAGGATGATTAAGTAATTAATTAGGGCCAAAAATGTAAAAGAACGTCGAAATAGCGCAGACGTCGATATAGTCAGTGGATGGGGAAACATCCGTGGACGACAAAATAGTAGAAAAATATGCAAAAAAAGGAAAAAGAAAGCTAGAAATGGATTGAAATGTGTTTGATGAGTGATCATTAATCGAATAAAAAGTTTGATTGGCATAGATTAATTCGCTAATTAATTAGAAGCAAACGTCAATGGACTCAAAGAGGGGCAAAGAGAGGCGACGAGTGGCGTGGAAGCGTCAATATGTTTTCGCATTACTCCAATGCGGGTAGCCGCAGTGATCTCTAACGTTTTTTGTGTACTAAATTGTGTAAACTCTGGGAGATATAAACAAACCAGAGGTGTTCCTCAAAGGGCAGTCCTTTCGCCCGTGCTCTTCTGAGATCCGCGGCTGGTACATCGTGGTAGTCGCCGACTATGTTTATCGCTCCTGTAGATTCTTGCGGTGCGTCTGGGAAGTCTAGCGTCGACGACCGGATAACTGTAACCCCCGCTTTGGGCCCCGATTGGGCCCCGAGCGGTTTATCGTAAGCAAGTGGTTTACGGAAACAGTCTTGTATTGCACACACAGCTGCAATTCTCCCAGCACTGGCAGTGGTCCAACATAACATGATGACTTCACACGCGAAGGCTTAAGCGCCGACCACTGGTCGCGATGCTTGTCAAAAAGATCCCGAGAAATGACGCAGTCAGGCGACCCTGCATACACTTCCGTGGGAAGTTGCACACCATCCCGTGTGAAAGTGCGCCGCATAGGGGGCTCGAGGCAGCTTTATTCGTGGAGAAACTAATGTCCATAAATGCGCCCCTCCAGTATCATCCTCAAGCACGGCTTCTTTATGAGCGACTTCTTCGAGAGCCAAAGCTTTCCCCTTCACTACGCGGCCTTTATTGCCGGTGCTCGCTGTGATCCAAATGCAGCTGCTGTCGTCATGTTCGCCGCTACCACACTGCTGCGTCACAAAACGAACACGTGAAGCTCGAACCGACTTGGGCTGGAAAAAGCTTAAGCAGGGGCGCCGATTCTGGTGTCGTATTTTCAGCATCGTTTTCAGCGACTTCAACAGAGAGCGCCAATGCTTCGGCCTCTTCTAGCGTTAGATCTTTTTTTTTTTTTTTGCTAACATTTGCTTCCGCACGGTGACTGAGCGCACGCCGCAGACAATGCGATCCCTTAGCATGCGGTCAAGCGACGTGCCGAAATTTCAATTGTCTGCTATTCGGCGAATAGCGCCGAGAAACGTGCTAACGGTTTCACCGGGAAGCTGTGAGTGGTTGAAGAACTTGTAGCTCTCGGTTATCTCGTGCTTCTTCGGATCGCAGTGCTCATCCAAACTTTGAGCGACTTCCCTGTAAGTCAATTCATTTGGTGCACGTGAGGCAACTCTGCCAGCTAGCACTGCTTGCCAGTACTGCCCAAACCAGTACTGCTATCTTCTTAGACGAGCCCGTTACACTGTTTGCTTCGAAATACGGTTCTGCTCTGAATAGGACAGGCTTCCACTTTTCTTTTGTTTCGTCGAAGTCCGGCTACTGTAGACAGGTCATCGTTGTTGGCTCCGATACA
Source organism: Amblyomma americanum (assembly GCF_052857255.1). NCBI lineage: Eukaryota > Metazoa > Arthropoda > Arachnida > Ixodida > Ixodidae > Amblyomma > Amblyomma americanum. The sequence continues at coordinate 65,868,996 of NC_135497.1, read as the reverse complement.
GCTTGAAGGCAGGAGCTTCGGGATTCGTCTTGGTGGCATGGGTGAAAAAAAAACGGCCTCGTCGCCACTATTCATTATGCTATCGCCGATAGCATAATGATAGCAATTGACGCCTCCAAATGTGATGAAAAGGCAGGGGTGGGAACATATTGCCCCCTTCTAGAATAGTCTTTCTGTGGGCCTTCCGGATTTCGCCCCAACTTTACAAGCGGAGTTTCTGGCTGTGGTGCTTGCTCTTCGCAAACCAGACCCATCTTTCTCTGCTGTGGCTGTCATTACAGATTCTCTTTCTTTGTGCTCGTCCCTTGCTTCGACTATGAATTCTCCAATATTAAACACCTTCTTATCCTTACTCCCTCCACATTTGAGCCTTGTTCACATGATATGGATACCAGGTCATAGCAGTGTGACAGTCTATGAAGTTGCTGATAGCCTGGCAAAGGCGCCCCTCAGTGACCCCGTGCTACCTATCCTGTCGGCTACAGCGTACAGCACAGCAGCGAGGTTTCGGAGACAGAATTTGTTAAGAATGACAACTGGATCTCTTTTAAGATCTGGTGATTACCTGCACCTGAGGTATTCGTGGAGCAGGAAATCATGTCAATCACGGCAGCTTGAGGTCTCTCTAACAAGGCTGCGCTGCGCGATCCCACCCTTAAAATTTTATTTGCACAGGTCTGGTTTGGCGCTTTCTCCGTTCGGCGCATTCTGTGGTGAATAGGAATGGATAGACCATTTCTTGTTGTTTTGTCACTGCTTCACCATGATGAGAATGATGAGAAGACGGTTTTTAGCGATGCCATTGCAACAGCTTGACCTTAGTTTGTACAGCCGTAACACATTGCCGCTTGGCGCCACCATACATGGGTACAGCCGCCGATCTGTTTTTACCGGCATTCAAAATTTCTTACTGGAATCTAATCCGCTGCCTTGCTAACATTTATTATTATTGTTATTATTATTATTATTATTATTATTATTATTATTATTATTATTATTATTATTATTATTATTATTATTATTGTTGTTGTTGTTGTTGTTGTTGTTGTCTTTTTTAATCCCTCGGCTGCAAATCCAACAGTGTGAATCTCCTGCGTGCGTTATGCGTTTCCCGTTTTATTTCGGTGTTTCTTCTTTTTGTTTACGTCTTTCTTTCCCAGCGTTCATTTTACTTTCGGCCATGAAAAAATTCATGTGAAACACTCTCTGTGAACCCCAATTCTTGGCCGATCCCCCTGTGTGGGCATGTGCCATTGTATGAGGTTAACAACAACAACACTTCGCTTCTCTTCGCTTGCGACATTATCACTGCTCCTTTTTTGTAATGGTGATGGAAGTGGACGCTCTTGGACCTCCTGTGGAGCCCGGTGTGTCAGCCGCTGCCGCCCAGAGGAAACGTATCAGCCACCAGAGCGACGCAAGCAGCCAGTCCACCATGCTGTACTCGCCCGATAGCGGTGACTCCTCGGCTGACGATGGCTTCATCAGGGTCCTGAGCAATAAGGCCAAACGAAGACTGCGCAGAGGTGAGGACTCGTCGTCGTCGAGTACGTCCACGATCACCACGGAGCGAGCAGCACCGGCACGTACTCTCCTGTTTGTGTCAGAGACTCCCACCGATATACTTAACCACATCAACAAGCAAGCCACGTCTGTGTTCCTAGAGGCTTGTGTACCGGGAGCGATTAAAGACGTGAGGGTGAATCGCTATAGTAATGTAGTCGCTATTGATATCACGGACCGGAACGCTCTTGAAAGTTTGAATCAGATCGCTCGGCGGCAACAGCTTTCGATCCCATGTCCTTCAAGGCAGCGGCACTACGGTAGGCGTCACTTACTACGCCGACGTCCTACCTGTCCATTTTGGTCCGATCAGCTACCAACGGAGTAGTAATACTGCAAGCTCAGCGCCTTGGAACGACAAAGTGCATCAAGCTGCTTTTTTCAAAGGGACTGCATTCCAACGTACGCAAAGGTTGGGCACTTCCGACACGGGGTTAGGCCTTTCGTCCCGAAGCCTCTCCAGTGCTGGCAATGCATGGAAATGGGTTATGTTAGTGTTGTGTGCAGTTTCATTATCGTGTGCCCACAGTGTTCTGACCCGCACAGCGGCGATGCCTGCCGGGCAACAATCCTGCAGTGCGCCATCTTCCGTGGCCCTCATGACGCTGCCTCAAAATACTGCCGCCACATGAAAAGGGAACTGGCGATACTTAGAAAAATGACAGAGAGGGCAGCGCTAAGGTGCGACGACGTCGTCATCCTCATCGAAAGTCTAAGAGTGCACTAGCCATTGGGAAGGATGATCCAGATATTTGTGCCGCTTATCCTCCCCCTCCACATGGCGCTTTAAAGGACTGGCGATGTAAGGACGGTTGTCGGAGAAGTGCGTTGGCCATCCCTGCCGGAGTTAGACACACTCGCAGTGACCAAGAAAGCTCTGCGCACCCAAGATCCCGAAGCTATTGCTAATGAAGCACCACCAGGCCAAACTGTGGTCCAAGGCCGCGACCCGAAGTTCAAGCACTGCACACCCTCAGTGACGGAGCAGGCTGCACGGATCCAATTCCCTGACCCCACTGATGGTCGGGCACTAGACCAAGAACCGGCCCACGTCAAAGACTATTAAGTTGTTGCTATCCTGAAGACCTTTATGAACACCATGCTGTTTTCCAGCCTGCACACGCCAGCTGCCCGAAACGCACTGCAGGTCTTGTGTTCAATCCGCCCCTTGACATTACCAACCATCATTGACATTACCAACCACGACGGCAAGCAGCCCTGCTTCATAGAGGAAAGTCTGCGTCGTGTGACTGCCATGTGTTTGGCGGTGAAGTACGGACGCTGTGTTGTACTGAGCGCTTGGCAGCCCTCAAGGTGTGCAGGCCTTTGCTGCGGTGGGCTGGCTTTCAGCGCTCGTATCTCAGCTTGGTGTGCTTGCTCCAGGCCACATTGCTCCAGGCCACAGTACTCCAGACAGTGGCGTAGCCAGAAATATTTTTCAGGGGGTGTTATATGCCGTCGGTAAAAAAAAATGAAAAGAACGAGAGCCTGCGCCCAAACAATATATCTTAGTAATTTTTCTGCTGTAATAAAGCTGAAGGGTTAGTTATTTCGTTCACTGTAATATCTTTTTACTGAAGTACGTTGCTCACAGGCTCATTTTATATAGGAGCATTATGCGAGTAGGGCAGTACATATGAATTTAGATAGCATTACAGCAAAAACAACTATTGAAGAGAAACTTTATACAATAGTTAGTAAGTGATATTCAGCAGACTACAAGTGAATTAAAAAAAAAGCGTCATACAAATTTCATTATGCGGCGAGGTGGAAGTGGAACACGATTTTTCCCGAAGTTAGCAGAAGCACAGTTTCGTACATTTTATACAGCAGTAAATTTTTTTTTCTGGTAAAAGCGTATAAAACCAATATAGTAGGTGATTACGGTGTTTATCATATCTCGAAATGTGACAGGATTTCTGGTGTTAGTAACTTCGTCAGGAAGGCTGTTCCAAAGGCTTATGGCACGTGGTAAGGCAGACATGTTAAACGCTTTAGTACGACCAAAAATACATGGCGACATGGCCGTGACAAAGGCAGAGTGTGACTGTGAAGACTGAAAACCATTTTATGAAATAAGCAAGGGAGTGCAACTGTGCGATGTGATTCTAAAGACTCAAGTGATAGCGATAACTTGATGTTAATGACGCTGGAATGACGGTTATAATCGCGAGCGATGAAGCGTGCGGCACGGCTCTGTATGGATTGGAGGCTAAGTGTTACTTGGTTCAGGTGACCAGATGGGTGATGCAAATTCAAGTTGCGGACTGACAAATGTCTGGTACGCTGGTTTTCGAGTGTGAGATGGTGCACCATAAAGATTACATTTTAAGTATCCGAGGGTTTGTGAAGCCTTAGCTGTGACTATTTATGTGTCGACCCGGAAAGGTTTGTAGTAAGATGAATGCCGAGATATTTGTATGAAGACGCTGTTGTGACTCGGTGTCTGTTGAGCGAGTAGGTGACGGAGGAATTTGTTATTTTACGGCTGAAAGTCATGAATTTCCGCTCATGAGTGTAAACCGTCATTAGCCACTTAAAGCAACAGTTATATAGTCTAGATCTTTCTGTAGAGCGGAATTATCGACTGCATTAGAAATTTTACGGTAGGTAACACAGTCATCGGCAAACAGACAGATAGTAGAGGTAATGTTGGTTGGCAGATGGTCAGTATATATTAGAAATAGTAAAGAACAAGAACACTGCCCTGGGGAGCACCGGACGATACTTGAAAAACACGAATACATAAAAACACGAATGCACACAGGACTCCGAGGACTTGATTCGTAAAGAACATTTATTTTCCCACAAAAGAACACTGGCACGAAAAAACGCGGCTATTTACAATATTTTCAAACAATATACAACAGCACAAAAACTCTACAACAAAGTCAGCAACTGCGAACGAATGGTATTTGTGAAAACTTCTACCCCATGCATGTGAACCTGCGCCCGGCCGCGCTTAAAAAATGCACTTACTATTTTCGCGATGAATGTATGATAACGATAACTTCAGCTTAGTGATACCATCTGGTTTTTATAACAGGAACCATTTTGGTGACCAAATCGACGACCTCCTTTTTTTTAGACTTTAATATATCGATGCACTGTGCAAATAACATGGGCGAAAGAAAAAGGCCGCTAGGAGTTGGGGAGGGGGGAATGCAGCGCTTAAAAAATTTCGGGGGTGGTCTGACACCGAACCCCTTCCTGGCTACGCCCCTGACTCCAGACGTACCAACCTCGAGCAAGAATCTTGTCTTGTCCCGTGCTCCGAACTAACCCGAGCTTACTCGAGTAAGCTCGGGTAAGTTCGAGTAAGTTCGGAGGAGCGTCGCGCCATCTGCAGCCAATGGGAGGCAGGTGGCAGTTAAATTAATGATTGGAGGCAAGAGGTTGCTCGGGGAGAGCAACATGGGTTGCGCAATCCATACCGGTGGCTGTGATAGAAACAGCCACCTGACAGTGCAGTGGGGCATCGCTTAACCACTGCGCCACTGCGCCAATAGTGGTATGAGAAATCGCCGCCATCTGTGAATGTTAAGTATAGAGAATGACCAATTCCATATTATGGGCATTGACCCACTGAAGATATTGTGTCGTACCCTTAAGGCGGAGCTTAAGGGCCCTCTCCAATTGAAGAATGAACACCTGCTTTCGCGCGTCTACTTGGTTTAACTACGTTAAACCCCTAGCACTTTTCTCTCTTTTCCTTTTACGCACCTCTTCCCTTTCTCCCCGTGAAGGGTAGCCAACCGGAACACCCTTCTGGTTAACCTCCCTGCCGTTTCCTCAACCTCTATTCTCTCTTTCTCTCAGTCTCTGAATCCGTGTCAGCGACTCGAAAACGTTCTTAGCCACACACTGCTCGTACGCCCCCAGAAGTTTCGCGAAAAAAAAACCCAACTTACTAGATTGGAGTTTTTGTTATTTCTTTTACGCATCCTGCATGGCCCGCGAGTGTGCAAACCGCGTGGGACTACTATCACACGGAGAGTCCCTCGGGAAATATAGAAGGGCAAGATTTGTTGAGTGCAGTGTGCTCTCCATGTCCTTCCTGAATGCTCTTTAGAGAATGTCGCTCCCTCCCACTTACTTTTCGCGAGCGGTTGATCGTCTTAGTGCGAGAGCACAGGAGACTGTATCGGCTATGCTGTGCGTCTACAAAGCAGCCGTTCGCTCCCCACCGTAGTTTAACGTAAAGGTTTGGTGCTCATAATTAAATGAAAAACATTTTCCACTTGACAGGACATTCGGTGCGCAGGCGGAAGTACAATGTGACATTGAAGGCCAGGCATGGTGACAGGGGCCAGGAGAGGGCGTCACCAAGTGTTGCGAGATTGCTTTTCCGGAAGCAGTGCATGGAGTTATTTTCTCAGCCAATAAGTAAACGTATGGGTTCGGATCAGTAGACGCTGCTGGCATAGAACGTGGTGAAAGTGCAAAGGGGAGGGCATAGTTCTCGGACGTCGCATGAGAAAGAGGTCGGCAATGGCGATAATGTAGCCATTTCATTCTTGCTTGCGCTTTCGACCAAGGAATAACCTCAGCTTTTTCTTCATATAAGTGGAAGCAAAAACTGATATTTAACACGAGCGTGCGCAAGTCATTCCCCGCATTATCGATTTTCCAGAAAAATAAAATAAATAAATAAAAAGACAGCCTTTCGACACGGTAACCAGGACCTTCAGATAGGCGTGTTGCACGATTTGTTTTTCTTGCGAGCTTGGGATTCAGCGCTGGAAGTTAGGAGGCGGCCTTGTTCATCTGTCTCATCAATCATCCTGGCCGCCCAGAGGCATCGCGAAGCTGCCAAAAAAAAATGCGGCTGTAAGGAACAGTTTCTGCGAAGGCAACTTGGATAAGTCTGACGATCATTGAACCAAAGGCAATAAGCTACATTCTTTTAGAGAGCTTATTGCAGAGACAGCGCTGCACGCAAAAGCTTTAAAACTGATGTCTAACAGACTCGACTCGAGCTAGAATGAAAGTATATAAGCTGCGCCGTCTTGTTAGCAGTGCAGCCTCAAATCGATGGATATTGTTGATGACTGTGTATCTTTATGGCGCTAGAGCAGCTGTGGCCGAAAAGTTCCAAGCACAAAATCTGTTACGCACTAAGCAGGTGACGTTATATACTAACCGTTTCACAATAACTAATTTCATTGTAGCGCTATCGTATCTTCTGGATGGCTTTTATATTAAGGCAGTGCCCACTGGAATACACGGAACAGCCATTACGCTTTAGTCTCAACAAGCATGTTCGAATGTCGCGTTCAAAGTGTTTTGTATCATGCATTTATTAAACTTAGAATTCAGGTCGACGTACGACATAGGTTTATATGCAGAGAAGAATGGGTTTAATTCCTGCAAACTGTAGAGCACAGGTAGTAACTTTTTATTTATTTATGAGTTGTATTTTAAATTTGTTGGATATACTTTCTAAAGAGCTCGTTTTGCGTTCAAAATTGATGTCATCTGTAGCGCATTCCCCGAACGCTCTTCTTAGCATTGGTGACATTCGCACCTGCAGTGCTGCTCTATCGAGTCTGCCTGTTTCAACATTTCTTTGAATCGTCTATCCAGCGGCTGCGCTGATACTCTTTGCCCAGAGGCTCTCTTTTCAGGCGTCTATCTCGCACGTACCAGTTTCTATTCTGTGCAGAAGTACACGGAGCTTTCTGAAACAGGTCAAGAATTAAGAAAAAGTGGAAGAGAGGGGGGGGGGAGTCTTTTCGCTCAGTCCTCGAATGCCGGCGCACTGCGGTGGTTTAAATGTTTTGAGCGCTGTCGGTGCTTGTTGTAGTGCTCCCCCTTTCAAAAAAGAGTAAAGCTCGGTTGTCTATGCCTTCCTTGTTTCCTTTTCCACTACACGTTCCCAAGAGCATTCTGAGACGAAGACGTTGCGAGGGTAGGAAATAGGGCGCATTGTTTGAGTTCATGTAAGAACCTCTCCACTGCCTGAGGGCTTTGGGACTCCGGTTCCCGTTCAGCATGTGTTACCAAAGAAGGGCTCAGTTTGAAGCACCGTTGCTCTTGCATTTGCAATCGGAGTCCACCGGGACAATGCAATAGTCGAGTTAACCGAAAAATTCGTTTTATGCGAGACGTTTTAATTTACCTAGGAGACCGTCTTTCTTACTGGTTATATGGGCGTCACTAAGGTTGTGAAGAAACTGCACCCATGAGAAACGAGGAAGAACTCGTGTTATATTCTTCGTGTTTAAAGACCCGAGTTTTGTACGGGCGTGTGTAAAAACCCCCATTCCTGTTCTTTCTTGCTTGTTTTCGCGGTGCCTGAATACTGTTGCGAAACAGTCAGCACAGGTGTACTGTCAGGGCGGAATGAAACGAGAACAGCGCCTGTGAAGAAGACGAAATGTTTTGCCAGTATACTTTCGGCTGTGGTGTGCATATAGCCTGATACCTATTTTTGAGTTAAGGTTATCTATCAAATTATATACGCGTAAACCAGTTGTAAATGAATATCTCGCTGCGAAGTAGAAAGGCACGGCGTATGCGTGTTCGCATTTCATTCCGGACTGAATGCACATGTACCTGCATGCGACAAATTTTACACATTACACCTACGTGCCTAAAATTTCGCAAGCACTATGTGGTAATTTGCACTTCACAGTTGCACCTTAAATTTCCAGGACACAGGTGAAGAGAAAACAGGTGTTCGTAATGACGTACATGACGGAAGCTAACAGCCACAGAAACTAAGGAGCATAGGGGATTTGTTCTTTTCGAATTTGTGGCGCTAATAAATTGGCGATTAATATTGCAAATATTTTACCACTTAAAGATAATTGATAAGCAAGCAGAAGAAAAAACAACCACAAGCCGCCGGTGGGATCCGAACCCACGACCTCCGAATTTCCCTTCCGGCACTCTACCAACTGAGCTACGGCGACGGCTGTCCAGTCTTTTGCTTTCGGGGGTATTTATGTGTAGTGTAACCGAACCTTGAGAGTGTTCACCAGCGCCACCGTCGTCCATAGCGGCGGACGTAGCACGTCCTGTATTACCGCGAGTGCCACGTAGGAACGTGGTCGAACGGCGGGGGCGGAAGCAGCGCGAGAACTCTCTTATGCTACCTATGGCACTAATACAATTTGTGGAACCCTCTTATGCCAGGGCCTCGAATTTGGCAGTCTTGATGCCGTAGGTAGCATAAGAGGGCTCTCGCGCTGCTTCCGCCCCCGCCGTTCGACCACGTTCCTACATGGCACTCGCGGTAATACAGGACGAACTAGTTCCACCGCTATGGATGAGGGTGGCGCTGGCGAACACTCTCAAGGTTCGCTTACACCCAATAAACATAAATCCCCACGAGAGCAGCAGAGTGGACAGCCGTCGCCGTAGCTGGTTTGGTAGAGCACTGGACTCGAAATTCGGATGTCGTGGGTCCAGATCCCACCAGCGGCATGTGGCTGTTTTTTCTTCTGCCTTCTCATCAATTATCCTTAAGTGATAGAGTATTTACACAATTAACTGCCAGTTAATTAACACCATAAATTCTCAAGAAATCCCCTATGCTCCTTGGTTTCTGCGGCTGTTTGCTTCCGTCATGTATGTCTTAAATTTCCAGGTTAGCCCTATCGCTTACCATTAACCGTTCAGTGAATCGACTCAATGACACTGAAACCGGTTGAATTTGAATTTGAATAGGTGGTTACAAAAAATGAATATACAGAAGGTGCCAGAGTCACTGACTGTATCGGGGCCTGCTGTTACTTGTAAATAAGCATATAGTACGGCAAGAGGCAAAGAAAGCATTACATTCATATATAAGAGAACAGAGAAAAAGTACAAATAATGTAGCATATTTAATAAACAGAAGAAACTTGGGGGCTTAGTAGTGACAATAAATCTAAGGTACGAAACATTGTATAAACAGAAAGAACAAATGCAATACAACAAATACTCTAAAAGAAATTGAGAGCGAGACTGAGCGGAATAGAACTAGAAAATTCAAATAAACACACAATATAAACAACCCAAAAAGTTTAGGAACTACATAGAGCCACGATAAACAATAAAAAGCTAGAAATAATGAGTATTCGTAACATTAAAGGTTAAAAACGATCCGTATTAGTTATTTCCTGTTAGAAGAAAATTTTTTACTTGTTTGTTTTTAATACGGATACGGAACGTGATTTTTTAATACAGTGTGATAGTGTATTCCGAAAAGAGAAGACTAAAAAATGAGTTGGTTGTTTGCCATAATTAGTGATAAAATTATAGTTAAGTGCAAATCTAGTAACATTAGTGTTTACCAGGCATGTTTCTGGAATCATACACAAAAGAGCTTGGTTATTCAATAATTTAAAGATAATATGTCTAGCTTGTGTTTTATAGTCTCACTGACAGATAAAATTGTTAGAGTGTAGTAACTGGATAGAACTAGTATTGTAGAGGCTTGATGTGCCTATTCTGATAGCTTGGTTTAGTACAATTCGAAGTGAACTAAGGTGAGTATTGTATGTATTCCCCCAACGTATTATGCCGTAGTTAATGTGTGCATATATAAAAGCCTTATAAAGCGAGAACAGTGGTGCACGGTTAAAATATAGACGGGCTTTCAGTAGTAGCCCAATGCCGTAGGCGATTTTCTTTTTAATATTAGCGACGTTGTAATGAAACTTGAGGTTAGGGTCCAGGCAAGACCCCGCGCGGACAATCTTAAGTGTTGAAATCAACAATAAAGTGTGCCATCAAATTTTAATCGTTGTTTTGCATCTGTATTTTAATATTGACATTTACTACTTGGACCTGAAATATTTCTCCGCCTGCACCACATGCTCTGGCTGCACCATTTTCTTAGAGAGCACGATTATCTAGAACCACAAATGTTTCGGCATGGCTGTCTCTGCAGTCTGACGCACTTCCAGGGCCCTAGCGCTGTAAAAAAAAGGCAGCCGATTGCTTTTTGTGCTGGCGCAGAGAGCAGATGGCACACGCGTACTTTTATTCTTGGGCCAGAGATGGACGCACTGCTTGTGAATACGCAAAATACAAAAACCTGTGATACGCTTGGCGCGCCTGCTCTCAAAAAAAAGGCTATAATTCTTACCGCACTTTCAGAAGGCGGGTTTATTTTACGCTGCCTTGTGAGACTAAAAGATTGCTCCGGCGCTGAATATAAAAACAGCATTTTTATTTCGGTGCCAAAGAACGTACACAAAATAGGAAAAAAAAAGTGTTGCCCCAAGTGCCGCGCTTACATCTCGCGCGAAACGCTGAAGCTTGTCCGCGTTTACAATTTCTCTAAAAAGAAAAATAAACAAAGCACCCAGCCGTTTGCATATCGCTGCAATGAGTTGCATGCAACGAAGAGCTCAAGGAGCGAAAATGTTGTTATATGTTTAAACAAAAAAAACAAACGGGAACAATATTTCGCCTTGCGAGTGCGATCATCGCTTTAAGGCTTTTGTTACAACGGTTTCATTTTTACAACCCTGCCTAGTGTGACATTACTTTTTGGATCAAACCGTTATGACGCTGTATTTCTTGCCGTGCCGGCCTCGCCCCGAGATTAGGTTGCTCCGATTGTGTCATGGTCTGCTGATGACGCACACTCCAGTGAGACGTGCAACATTTCCTTCTTATGACTGACGTCCCGTATCCAGTAGCGTTGACACTAACGACACATACCAGTAAAGAAGACGCGAAACCAGTTGCTAATCAGAGGAAAACTGGCTGACAGACTTTTACAGGATAATGGCAAGTAGCTTGAAAGTGGACGCTATAAGAATGAAAGAGTGCGACTGGAATCGGTTACGACGATTATTGGGCAGGCTTAACGATCTCCTCGAGACGCTCGAGTGCTGCCACACTTCATTGAAACCCGATGCCCTCATGAAATGTTAGGGTTAACTATAAAGAAGTTAAGTAACCGGGCTGATGAGGCTCCTGAGTGACGATGCCGCTGGACCGATATCGATCTGATCGACTTCCGTAAGACTGACCCGCAAACGCATACGCCAGCAACGATATTAGAGCTAGGCTTGCGCACGACTTCACTGCAAGTTTCCTTCTGACGCCTAAAGGAATAAGCGGTAACCAGACGCAAGACAGCCAACAGGCCGCCCAGCAGTCTACTTAAATCGCGTTTCTTTTTCTAGATCAGCTCCCAGCGCGTGAAGACTGGCTTGCCATTGTGTCGATCATTTTCGACGGACCGGCCACGTAATATCTATTGGAGTTCACTCAAAAGAAACTCATTGCTGTGCACGCAGAAAACGACACCACTCAGCATAGGAGTTAACATCGAGTCCGTATCATGCCATCCAATCGCAAACCTGAGGCGTGCACCAGAGAGGTGACGACCGAATTTTGTGTGGCCGCTTTCAAATTAAACGCAGGTTGCTTTTAATTAATGATATCTTCTAGGGATGGTAGTGCAGCAGTTGAGCATTCTTGGACTCGCGATGGCGATGGTCGGTAAAAGGTGACGCAATAGCCTTGGTGTCTGAGATTTCTTCTGTAAATGATGCTGGATTTCTTGCTGAAGATACTTTGACACCTCTTGAAAGCGTTTTTCTTTTTCAGTTAAGGAAAGAAAAAGTAAGGAAATAGCAGAAATCGCTGTTCACGTTTATTAGCTATAAGAATACGCAAACATTAATTGAGGCCGGTTAGGGCTCCTGGAGAGGCGCCTAACGTCTAGCACCTAGAGCAGAGTTTGTCTAGAAGCTTTGTTTGCGTATCTATCTATCTATCTATCTATCTATCTATCTATCTATCTATCTATCTATCTATCTATCTATCTATCTATCTATCTATCTATCTATCTATCTATCTATCTATCTATCTATCTATCTATCTATCTATCTATCTATCTATCTATCTATCTATCTATCTATCTATCTATCTATCTATCTATCTATCTATCTATCTATCTATCTATCTATCTATCTATCTATCTATCTATCTATCTATCTATCTATCTATCTATCTATCTATCTATCTATCTATCTATCTATCTATCTATCTATCTATCTATCTATCTATCTATCTATCTATCTATCTATCTATCTATCTATCTATCTATCTATCTATCTATCTATCTATCTATCTATCTATCTATCTATCTATCTATCTATCTATCTATCTATCTATCTATCTATCTATCTATCTATCTATCTATCTATCTATCTATCTATCTATCTATCTATCTATCTATCTATCTATCTATCTATCTATCTATCTATCTATCTATCTATCTATCTATCTATCTATCTATCTATCTATCTATCTATCTATCTATCTATCTATCTATCTATCTATCTATCTATCTATCTATCTATCTATCTATCTATCTATCTATCTATCTATCTATCTATCTATCTATCTATCTATCTATCTATCTATCTATCTATCTATCTATCTATCTATCTATCTATCTATCTATCTATCTATCTATCTATCTATCTATCTATCTATCTATCTATCTATCTATCTATCTATCTATCTATCTATCTATCTATCTATCTATCTATCTATCTATCTATCTATCTATCTATCTATCTATCTATCTATCTATCTATCTATCTATCTATCTATCTATCTATCTATCTATCTATCTATCTATCTATCTATCTATCTATCTATCTATCTATCTATCTATCTATCTATCTATCTATCTATCTATTAACGTTCATTAATCATTTTATTACAGACGTTGATTAGTGCATGCAAACAGACTTGCCAAGTCCTGTTATTGTGGAACTAGCCAGAAAACACAACTAGCTAATAAACCAAGCTAAAAAAAAAATGTACACGCGTCTTATAGGTTCATAGTACCAACAGAAAAACACGGCTCACGCTGGAAGCGCTTACCCTTTTAGAATATGAATGTGTTCAGTGCCACCAGTCCTTTTTTTTTTTAGAAGAGAGGGGGGGGGGGGGGGGCAATACGGGACGTGCTAAGCGTCTGAGCGGTTTTGAGCATTTCGTGCCGTTAAAGTGAGGCAGCTGTCACGTGCAGCGAATGTTCAATACAGCCGCTATTCACGCCACCGGTGTTCAATATCCGATTCAACCGACGCAGCTCCTAGTTTTGGTTGTACTTTCACCAGCGAGAGATGCATGTGGCTGCAAAAGCGTGATGAGGCACGCGTAGGGCTGAATTCAGTAAACGTTGAGGGAGCGCAGAACATGGCGTGAATATAAGCCGCCCTTATTTAAACAGACAAGCGGTCGCGCAATAACACCTGGCTTTTGCTCGCCTCCGCCAGATGGCGCAGCGTATGTGCCACAGCGTATGTGCCAATGCAAGGGGTGTGAGGCGTCGGTGAATTTGAAAGAAACGCGGTTCGAATTTGTAGAGGAGGCTGAAGATGCGAATTTTATGTGCAAATGCTGCGTATTAAGTGCACGCCTGGACAGGGCTGACGAAGCGAACACCAACCTAGCGTTACGTATGGATGGTCTAGAAAGAGAGCTACAGGTAGAGAGGGCAGAGAAGCGGAAACTTCAAGAACAGCTTAGTCAAGTGTTGGAGGCAAAAATGGCTGACACCGGCCAAGCGAAGCCACATTGGTGGACATTCCAGCGCCAGCCACGTGGATGGGGCCTGCACTGGCATGGACAGCGATCAGGAAGTAGGTCAGGCAGGTTCAGACAGGAACAGCTGCGCACACGTGGAAGCTGGGAAGTCTGGAGGCGATGGAGAGAAGGGGAACAGCTAGCTCCAAGGAATGAGGTCACAGTAACAGATAAGAGGCAGCATAATCGAGAAGTTAGGAGAAGTTAGGAGTGCTTATGGGTGGTGGCTCAAATATGAGGAGGGGCAAAAGAACTATAATGGAGCGTGTAAAGGGTGATAAGCGGGTAGCTGTCGGGGCATTCCCAGTGAGGACAATGGACGCATTACTGAGAGAGACAAAAAGAGAACTTTCTGAGAACGTTGCAGAGCGCAATTTGGTAGTGATAGCGGCGGGGCTAAATGATGTCCTGAATGGTGAAGCTGCAAAATTAGTGGAAAGATTAGCGGAGGGAGTTGACGATTTAAGGGCGATAGCACAGCAAATCCAGATCGTGGTGTGCACAGTGCCGGAGGTGCAAGGATGGAACGGAGGAGTTGCCAATGACGTTGTGGCTGTGAATCGAGAGCTGAGGAAGTTAAGCCAGGAGAAAGTCTTTGAAGTGGCAGACAAAAACAGGGAAGTGCATAGAGCCGGCTTTGGCAGAGGCTTTACACGAGATGGCATTCATTTTAATGGAAGGTTAGGAGCAGAGATTGGCTGGCGCGTGGCAGGCCGGGCAGTAGCTTTTTTAGGGAGTCCACTGCCACTCAGGGCGAAGGGGTAGGTAGAAGCAAAGTAGAAAGTGTAGCAATGGCGGCTGACCCCAACAAAATGACCACTAGGAGGTCGGGGAAGAAAACTACAAAAAAAGAAATTTAACACCAGGATCAGGTACATAAACATGCAAGGCGGTAGAGAGAGAGCGAAGTGGTTAGAAATAGGACACCAGTTAAAGGACGAAAAAGTAGGTGTATACGCGCTATGCGAGACACATCTCAGGGATCTAGAAGATCCACGGTTCATTGATGGCTACGTCTGGGAAGGGAGCAACAGAACAACAATGGAGAGGAAGGGAGGGGGAGTAGGTGTGCTGATACATGAAGGAACAAATTGGCAAAGAATAAAGTTAACTTGCAAAGAACATGGCTGGGTGTCAGGTACAATTGCCGGTAAAAGGACATGGCTAGGAGTAGTTTATTTAGGGACAGGGCACAAATGCAGGCAAGAAAACAAGGATCTAGGCTAGTGTGTCAATGACGATATGAAGCAGTTTGGAGACGGTGCCGATATTATTCTGCTGGGCGACATAAATGGCCACATCGAGGATCTGGATGGATACACAGATTGTAACGGGAAGTTGATGCTAGACTTCCGTGAGCGACACAACCTAATTATTGCAAATACAGAAACTAAGTGTGAGGGACAAACCACGTGGGAGTCCCATAACAGGCAAGCGACCATTGACTACTGCTTAATGTCGCAGGGGAAGCATAGTAAGCTCACAATAATGGAAATAGACGAAGAGGGGAAGTACAGCCTCGGAAGTGATCATAAGCGTATTAGTCTACAGTTGGGAGCCCTGCTCAAAAGAGAAATGCAGGGAAGTGAAAAAGAGTACGCGAATTAAATGACGAAAAAATCGCGCTAATAGCGGTGGCATACAGGAAGAAATAGAGCAACATGACATGGAAAAGTGGGACTATAATCACTTAGAACTACTCATTAGTGCAAAAATAAAAGAAGTAAAAGGAGTAAACCACAGGAGAGGAAAGAGGAAGCCTGGCAGTTGGTGGAATAAGAAATTAGGGAGGCCATCGAACAACGACGGTTGGCTTCAAGGGAACACAGAGAAGCAAAGAGGGCGCAGTTATCTGAAGAGGAGATAGGTAAAAAAATGGGAATATTATCGACAAAAGAAACAGCAAGTGCAGGTCATCGTCCAGGCTAAGATAAAGCAGTCATCTGATCGCTGGCTGGCTGAAGTCCGCAATGCAACTAAAGGGGGGGGGGGGGGGGGGGGGCAAGAAAATTCTGGAACCATATAAGCTGGCTGGGCAAAGCGAATCGCAGAAAGCAGGAACGGATTCACGATGCCGAGGGAAAATGTTTAGAGGGAGCTGACGCTGTGAACTACATTGCATCAGTTACAGCTGAGTCATTTAGAAAGACGATAGGGTAATCGCCCTAAAAGAGGGAGGAGCACAATAGAAAACAGCTTAGAACTGACCAACCTTAACTGGAAAAGGCAGAAGAAAATATCCCAAAATGCACGCCCGCAGGGATAGACGAAATTACAATCAAGATAATTAATGAACTTGGCCCAAGAGGCAAGGAAACTCTGCTAAAAGCATTGGAGGAAGTCATAACAAACAAGCAAATTCCACACAGCTGGAAACACAGTAAAATGAATTTGATTTATAAAGAGAAAGGCGATAAGACGAACATAAAATCCTTCCAACCGATTACGATAACATCAGTTGTATACAGGCTGGCGATGCAGGCGGTGAAATTAAAATGCAGTCATGGGCAGAAAGTTATAGAATACTAGGAGACCTTCAGAACCGGTTCAGAAGTGGTAGGCGCTTAGATGATAGCCTGTTCGTAGAAATAGCTAAGGCGGAAAACAGACCTCTGTATTTAGCCTTCCTGGACATAAGCGGTGCATACGACAAAGGGAACAGGGAACCCCTGTGGAACATATTTAACGATGAAGGTATCGGTCATGAGGTAATTGATTTTCTACAGGAAATATATTGAGAAAAAAAGTTGAAATAACGTGGGAAGGAATTAAGAGTGCGACAACTGTCGAGGTGCACAAAGGATTAAGGCAAGATTGTCCTCTATCACCGCTGCTGTTCATGCTTTATATGATAAGTATGGAAAGAAGGCTGGAAGGAATCAATCTAGGGTATAACCTGTCGTGCAGAATAGGCGGAAGGGTTGTTGAGCAACGACTACCGTATTTAATGTATGCGGACGATATTGTACTCTTAGAAGGTAGCCAGAAAGATTTGCAAACTGTGGTAAATTGCTGTGGAAACGAAGGAGACAGTTTATGTTTCAGTTTTAGCGCAACTAAGTCAGGTGCGATGATTGTCAACGATACAACTGATCAGGAGCTTACAATAAAAGGCCATGGAATACCCCGAGTGGCCGAATACAAATATCTCGGGGTATGGGTAAACGAAGGGCAGGTGTACACGAAAAAACATGAACAGTCTCTCAAAGCAAAATGGCGAAGAGATGCCGGGATAATGAAACATAGGGCATTGTGGTGGTACAACAGGTATGAAGTACTGAGAGGTATTTGGAAAGGAATAATGGTGCCGGGGCTTACTTTCGGGAATGCGGTTATGTGCCTAAGGGTAGAAGTTCAGTCGTGATTAGAAGTAAATTAGAGAGCTGTTGGAAGATTAGCGCTAGGTGCCCACGGAAAACCACAAACGAGGCAGTACAGGAGGATATAGGCTGGGCGTCGATCGAAGCTCGGGAAGCTCAGAGTAAAATAATATGCGAAGAACGCCTGAGGAAATTGGACGATAACAGGTGGGCGGCTAAGGTATTTAAATGCCTATACAGAAAGGGCGTTGACTCACACTGGCGGTAAAGAACTAGGAAGCTAACCAGTAAGTATGCCAGACACGAGGACGAAGAAAGAAAGAGCATTAAACGACAGGTTAAAAACGCGGAAGGTGAAAATTGGATAGATTCAATGGAAAAGAAGCATAGCGTTGAACTATATCGGTACTGTAAAAGGCAGATCAGGAAGGAAGCGTTTTATGATAACTCAAGAGGAAGTGCCCTGCTCTTTGAAGCTAGGTCAGGATGCCTTAAAACGCGCAGAAACAAAAAGAAATTTAACGAAGAAGATGACACATGTGCTGTGTGTGCTAAATCTGTAGAAACAGTAGTACACCTCGTACTAAAATGTGATGGTATCCATCCCGATGTCGATGCAGGCACAGTCACTCTTCCTGAGGCCCTAGGGTTTAGAGATAACAATAGTCACGTAAATAAATCTGAGGTGGAAATAAGCAAAAAGCGATTGGAAGACTGGTGGCTCAAAAGCAGAGAGGCGACATAAGGTTAAACGTGCAGTAAGACGTATTTAAGGCAAATGGCGAATTTTAATAACTTACAACACAGTTAAACAAAAATAAAGATAAAAGCTGACCATGGTGGCAACTGCCATCACCCCGTTTTAAAGGGGACGCTCCTACCTTCCATCGATCCAGCTAGGGTACATGATGCCCCAGCAGAGACGAGCAAGAGATGAATACAGCACTGGTGGCGTAAAAGCAGAATATAAAAATTCATGAACCGTCACCGAAATCAATATAACGTAGTTTAGAAGATAAATAATATATTAGAAAGGGAAGGAACTAGAATAGGATTAAAGTGAAAAACGAAAAAAGAAGTACGAAATAAACAGCCATTTTAATTTACTCAGCAAAATTGCACTCGCTGTCGCACCGAATCCAAAGAGGTGCCGTAAGGTCGGGTCGGTCGGTCGGTCGGTCGGTCGGTCGGTCGGTCGGTCGGTCGGTCGGTCGGTCGGTCGGTCGGTCGGTCCGTCCGTCCGTCCGTCCGTCCGTCCGTCCGTCCGTCTGTCCGTCCGTCCGCCCGCCCGTCCGGTCTGTCTGTGACTAGCACCTGGAAAGTTATTTTAAGATCGTAATGTTCAGCTTTCATTGCATGTGCTCAAATGCCTTCCGAGTGGATTACCGGTTTAGTCTAACTTTAAAAGGATTGCATTTTACTTTGAGCAAACATCTTTTACCTTCCTTTTGTTATTTTAAATAAATAATCACTATATATATATATGACCCACGTAACCGCAAACGTGTTGCTTGCACGGCGTGCGACGCTTCAGGAAATTTTCTGGGAGCAGGTAAGTGTTACCTATTTTCACAAGAAAACTAGGTGTAGCAGGTGCTCTTAATAAATGCCGTTCAACTTTGCAAAATTTTTAAATTCTGTCCTTTCGGAAAAAAAGAAAAAAACGCATAGACATCGCAAAGGGCTTCAACATCGAATGCATGCTACTGGAAAGCTGGTTTTGCCGCGCAGTTACAATTACTGTGGCAAAGCAAATAAAATACTGCAGGGGAAGAGAAAAAGCAGATGTTTTGCTTAAGACGGCCGTCGTTAAAAATTGGTAACTGGAAGGGGAAAACAGTTAAGCGATAAATGAGATCGTCAATTTTTGCGCGCTAAAGCTACGCCCGACCTTTGAGCCACACTGAAGTGAAGGGCTTTGGAACAATTTCGACCGCCTGGGGTTCTTCAACAAGCACAAGAACCTCATTACAGAACTTTAGCTGTCGCGTGCTACCTACATCGATGTCGCTACCGCGGCCGGAAATGAAGGAATGAGCTTGCTTTGAGCATCAAGGCTTTATGGCCGCATTCTTCCCGCTGCTAGTAGGAGGAACAAAAAGGCAGCAGGGATAAAACTGGCTACCCTCGGAAGTTAGCACTGCGCTGAGGACACTCGTGGAAAATAGGAAGACTTAAATCTTACGGCTCACCGCATTTGGTCCAGACAAGAAGCGTCATTGTAGATGCTGCCAGAGTGAAAGAGGCACTGGAGCAAAGGATCAAGACAAAGCCGCCGAGGCCATTCGCAGACATCTGCCGGAGCCACATTTATGCTTTCACACGCACTCGATGAACAGAGAAGGAAACAGTAAACGATGGGAGTGTAATAAATTTGTATTTTAGTTGAAGCGTAGAAAAATTGGAGGGGGCACTTAACCTCCGCCTTAGCGGTATGACGCGATAGCGTTGATGGGTTAATGCCCATATATGTAGAATTGGTCATTGTCTACTTAACATTCATAGATCCCTGGGAGTCGTCATACCACTCCTTGAGCAGTGGTGCAGTGGTCAAGCGATGCGCCACTGCCCTGCGATGGCACCGAGCAACCTCTCGCGACCAATCATTTTTTTTAACTGCCACCTGCCGCGGTGCGCAATTTGCACCAATCCGGTGAACAGGTCGGGATGAAGCCACAAGGTCACGTGGTCTAGGTGGCCCGTCTGCCTCCTAGGCTGCTTCTCTCGAGGTTTTTCGTGGATTTTTTTGCTCACGGTTAACGACGCCGACGACGACGCCTGATTTTCTGCGACACGAGCTCCTTAACGCCCTCGCGTTAAAAAAATTGTGGGGCGCAGCATCGTTCCTATTACAGCTTTTTGTTTTTGCTTCATTAAAAGTACACTGGGTGATGGCGCTGCCGCTTCTTCACTTCTCATGTATTTCAAATCGACGCAACGTTAAGTCGCCATCATATACCAAGGCTAGTTCAAGCACCGACTGGGAATTTTTGTTTCCTTGCGGAACCCAGAGAAAGGACAGAAAATTAGTGGCGATCAATTTGACTGATGCGGAGGAAATGCAATACCATGTTTCCATCACTCGGCAGTCAGTTTCACTTCTGATTATCTTTGAATTTCGACTACGCAGCTAGGGAAAATGTGTCATATTTATAGATCGCGGCGAGCCCTCATACAGCTACCACCGCAGCGGCGCCACCACTGCACTGACAGGTGGTTGTTTCAAGCACAGCCACCGGTAGGGCTTGTGAGACACAGGTTGCTCTTCCCGAGCTATGCTAGAAGGAGTAGATCCGACAAGCTTCATCTCTGCACAGATAGTTCTTAAGGAGGCTGTATTTTTTTTTGTACGTAGGCCTGCTGCTGTCCGAGTAATTTTCTTTGTCATTTTCATTTAACCTGAGTCATTCTTCTTGCGGTAGCCGCCGCGGTGGCTCAGTGGTTATGGCACCCGGCTGCTGGCCCGAAAGACGCGGGTTCGATCCCGGCCGCGGCGGTCGAATTTCGATGGAGGCGAATTTTAGAGGCCCGTGTATTGTGCGATGACAGTGCACGTTAAAGAACCCCAGGTGGACGAAGTTTCCGGAGCCCTCCACTACGGCGTCCCTTACAGCCTGAGTCGCTTTGGGACGTTAAACCCCCATAACCAAACCAGCGAAACCATCTTCTTGCGGCATCTCCCTCTTCTCCCCTAAAGATGTAGAGAGGAAGGGGAAAGAGGTCCGGGGGCAGTTGACAGGCGGCAGGTGGAGAGAGGAGAATCTTGCCTGAACACCCTCTGGCAGGCGGAGGCTCCACACAGACGCCGCCGGACAGGTTTCACCTTTATGGCCTTCCTTACGTGTCGTACTAAAATTAACACTACCCGAAGATATCGGGCAGTTAATGTGAGGGCGAGGCAACCCAATCGTTGCGTCTGAATGCCTGTGAGCGAATTTATAGACACGGAAAAGTGCAGATAGGTCGGACTGTTGTTGTCAGCTCTGCTGGTTATACAATGCGTGCTGCGTTAAAAGAAAGGGCAGAAAGAAGTACTTTGATCGACAGTGATGAGGATCCGTCGAACTTGACCTAGTAATGATCTCTTCGCGTTGTCGATTAGCTCGGCCTCGCCCCTGCACCTTGAATTTTGCCCCGGTGCGACGGCGATCCCGGGCTCGAAACCAGGACAGATTTTTCTTCATTTGCGAATAGTTTGAAAAAAATTTCCAAGCGTGTACGCTCTGTTGCATAACACACTGAACTCTGCGGAAGCTGTTGCCGTGCACTAAACGCCTGTCTTTTGCTAATGGCTAAGACCTGCTGTAAAGTCCAAGACCTGCAAACATTGTGATTACTGGGCTACCACAATGGTCGCAACGGGCGCCCGGTCACGCGCCTTGGGCTGGTCACGTAGGTGGCGGTAGACACGTGACCGTGAATCTGTGACCGTTACGTGATGGGTGCTGACGGTCTCTGCTGTCAAGTGACCGGATGTTGACGGTTTACGCTATGAATCCGCCGGCGAGGGCCCCGTGCAACAGCTTTCGACGTAAAAAGCTGTACAGCTTTCCCTTAACTGCCTACACGTAGCTGCGTTCAGGTGACTATTAATTGAAATGTTTCTTCCGTTTGATCCGACGAACCCATAAACTCCACCGAGATTGTAGGTGGGCTTTAAAGAGGTGATGCGACGATAGAGGGCTCATAGATGGTTTTAAAGCGAAAAAAAAAATTGAAGGGTATCCTTCTTTATTGCACAGCTTGAACGTGTGAGTAAGCGAGTTAATGAGTGACCGATAAGACAAAAGATTGAGTGAATGGGTATACATAAACTGCCTAGAACAGAAAAATTCACATGCCTGGTGCTCCAAAGTGAGCAGCAGTCGGAGAACTTAGTCACATATTTCCTTTTAGATTTTGCGCTTGTACATGAGCCACATGGCCGTCTTGCCTAGTCCTCCGTTGAGGTAAGAAGCAGCAAGATCTTTTTATTATTATGACAATTAGTGACCGAGGTACTTTCAGTATTATGCACTGCTACAAGCAGTACATAATACTGAAAGTACATAGTCCTCCATTGAGGTAGGAAGCAGCAAGATCTTTTTATTATTATGGCAATTAGCGACCGAGGTACTAGCAGTGCATAATACTGAAAGTACCTCGGTCGCTAATTGCCATAATAATAAAAAGACCTTGCTGCTTCTTACCTCAACGGAGGACTAGGCAAGACGGCCATGTGACTCTTTCATCAACGTGGGGGCGCAACCCCTGGGATCAAACATATTATGGGCACCATGACACGCGAGGGTTTCTGGGAACCACGCGGCTGACGCCTTCGTTCGAGACCAGCATCACCCAGCGGGGGTTGAAGCGTGGCTACCGGAGCCTGTAACCCAAAGGTACGGCGTAATACTACAGCACATAAGTGACAGTAGGAGACGATACCCTCCGCCTCAAACTAAGCTTAAAGCAGGCGCCTTTCCGTGCGTAAACATACCGCGCAAAATTCATCCTACCACGTATGAGGATAGATGTCCACATTGCGGGTATAGGGCTACTACACTATTCCACACCACGTGGGCCTGCCAGCGTAACCCGGCAGTGCCTTCACACAAAAGTCCCACGTTGGAGCGCCGTGGGAGGTGGCCTTGACGAGCACGGCCCTGGAGGACCAGCTCGCCTTTATAGACCGAGTCTGTATGGCGGCTGTCTCCGTGGGGGCCCTGGACATAGACGAAACAAGTCCGGAGCGACCTACACTGCTCCCATCGAGAAACCTTCAGAATAAAGTTTCTTCTTCTTTTATTATTATTATTATTATTATTATTATTATTATTATTATTATTATTATTATTATTATTATTATTATTATTATTATTATTATTATTATTATTGATGAAGTAGCTTCAGACGTACAACTGTTCCTGCATAAGCGTGATGTGCAAAAAAAGAGGCGAATCGATAGCTTTGTAAAACGACCTTGAAAAGGCAGCCAAGTACTATTTTTTCTTTTATTTCACCTGCAGGAATTAATTGCACGAAGAAGATATTAAAAATTGCTGTGGCATTTTGCGCGGTCCGTGTGCTACTTGCTGCCGCACGCACGGCTTGTGCAGCCGGCACAATTGACTTGACGACGCGACATCATCTTGCACGTTTTGTTCGCATATATTTTCGATGACGCTGCTTAGAAATAAATACTCCATTGCACTTGCCGTGGTGGCTCAGTAGATTTGGCATTCGGCCGCTTCTCAAGGTTGCGGGATCGAATCCCAGCGGCGGCCGCCGTATTTCGATGGAGCCAAAATGCAAAAACCCCCCGTGTGATGTACACTGTCCAGTCCTCCACTACGGGTGTCCCTCACAGTCCAAGTGTTGCTTCGGGACGTTAAACCCAATATACAGAATGCAAAAATTCTGCATTGATTGCACTGTGCACTACATGGGATCACAGTGTGGTTCTACGGGTTTGAACGCGATGCTTGACTGATTGAACCTTCGGCACTGTGTTTGCACTGTCTTCTACTGAAATTGATAAGCCAAGACACGAAGTGAAATTTTTGTCAAGGTGTGAAAGGTGACGGAAGAGAAAAGAAAAAAAACGCGGTAAAAAAAAATTAATCTAAAAGTGTCACCTGGTATCAGGTCCTACCTCACCTTCACGTTTACTGCGCGGAGACCACTTTCAGCGCATTCAAATAGCCAGGTTTAACTGCGTACTGTCCGATCCTTGAAATGGGTGGAAATTAGGGCAAGGTGTTTCAGACAGAAAGCGCAAAAAAAAACAAATCGGATAAACGCGTGCGCCTGTGACAAACGAGTTCCCCCTTTTTTGCGTGCGTACGTGTAGCATTTGCCAAAATTTTTATAGAGCCCAGGGGGGGGGGGGGGGGGGGGTGGCACGTTGTGTGGCTTGTTATTCAACGCCAGTGTTTCAAATTTCTTGAAAGCGGAAGAGGAACTGTGGCCCTCTCCCCCGTTCCGAAGTTTTGCTCTTCCACATATGCTACGAGAGCCCCATGCACTTCACGGCTTTATAGAAGGAAGCTCCACTGGGCTCCAAACTTTTCACAGAGGCATTAGCTTATGCGGCACCTTTCCGGCCTGAAGGACGCTCGGAAGGTGCCCCGATCCGCCCCGGTCCGCTACACACACAGACCGCGGGTTTTTCGCCGGAAGAGGACCATACCCAACAATTCTGGACAAAAGCATTTTTGAGTGGGAAGCCGTTTATGAGCGCAATATTTTTTCATATAATGTAAGATTTCACTATAACAATCAATATACCCGTACATCACCCGACGGAAGTCTTGAATTTTTTTTTCTATTGAAGTTTTTGCTATCGTCAAAAGCGTTGCCTATTGGTTTTCTATGGAAGCCTTAATTGTTCGATGCGATCGATGGAAACACTTTAAAAGGAAGATTCTGCTGCATATATAAGAAGAATGGGCTATTGCCTTCAATATTTCCGTGAAAATATCCCACAATTTTTCAATTTTCAAAATTTGTGTCCGAAATTGTTGGACATGAATCTGCTGACACAGTAAAAGGAAAACGGTACCCACTTGTTACTGATATTGTGAAATCGAGGATAAGCCTTTACAGGTGCCACAAAGGAAGTATTCTTAGCAGTTGCAGAAACAGTTCTTAATGAACTGGAGATTTTCTTGGCTCGTACGTCCACTCATACGTAGTGAGAATTCCAGAGACACCGACATGAAACACCACTTCGCCCGCCCGTGGTACGTGTCCGCTGTAGGCGTCCTCACTTGCGACCTAAACAGGTACTTACCTGGCAGCTCGGTCCCGCGGGACGCGGTTCCGTTCAGACACGGGAGTGTCGGCGCGCACCCCGGCCGGCGCCATGCGGCCCGGAGCGCAGCGCGCTCGGCGAGAGAGTGAGGAGGAGGTGCACCAGCTTAAACTCTGAACTTTAATCACTGGTTAGTGTACACACGGTTAGTGAGTCCATTATGTGGCCAAGCACCTATACACAAAGCTGACAGAGTTACGCTAGGTGCGGAGCGAGCGAGGTTCCCGGCCCCGTGGCTCGCGGCAGACCGCCGTCCGTCCGCCCGGGCAGAGAAGTAGACCGCTACAGACTGCATCTCGGTGCCTTGCCTAATGCCTTGGAGAGCTCCAAGCCAGCTAGCTGCGAACCTATGTAGAGAGAGCTCTATAGAGAGAAGAAACACGAGGGGTGCAAAGGGGGCGCGGTCAAGGGGGGGTCTTGCACGAAAGAGACTAGCACACACACACACACCGCTAATGTTTTACTCGTTGTATCGACCTTTTCTTGTGTGTTGCCAGGATGAACCTGCGGTTATGAGACGTGAGAAGGCGGAACCTGTGCAGGGGAGGGCCAGGGGAGGTGCAGCGGTCGCGAGCCTTCTAGCTGGGCGTCGTCCCCCGGCGATGCAGCGGTGCCCTTACACAACTTCCGTGGCCCGCCCGGGGCAGCGCACGCACACCACGACCTCCGAGACGCGCTCCCCCCGCCGCGCGATTCGTTGTTTGGAGCCGTCCCCGGGACACGCCCGGGGCGCGCCCCCGAGGCACCCGCGCTGACCGGCTGCCTCCCTCCTTGCGCACGCTGCCCCCCCGGAGGAATCCCCTGGAAGAGGACGCACTGAACCACCTGGGGTGGCCCCAGTGGCAAAACTCGCAGACTGCTTACCAGTTAACTCGGCCTTTATGAAGCCAGACTCTGGCAATAAGCAGCTTCTATGCTCTTGTGGCTCTGCGACAAAACGGGTCCACAGGTCAGTGAGTCAATTCATCCTTTATTGTATCTGCGCGGGCCTTAATTCTGATCTGCGTCGAGTACTACAGGTCGGGACTGTGCACCCTCGCAACGTCACCTGCTTGCAGCAAGCAGCGTGAAAAGCCTTTTTGCTTGTCTGATACTTTCCTTGATCCTTGAGGATATTATGCACTGCCACTAACTTCTGCGGCAAACGTGATTACTCTCGGCCTGTATCTGCCAGTGTGCTGCGGGCGTGGCGCATCTAGCCCGTGTAGCCGCGACAAGACAGGTGGACGTGTCTTAAATCGAGGTCCTGACAAAGACAGGCTCACCCGTCCTAATCGGGGCGGACCGGCACGCTGCCCGCAGTCGGGGCTCCGAATAAGACAGGCCCACACGTTCTCATCAAGGGGCACGCAGCGCCCAGGGTGAAAGCGGGTGAGCGTGTCCTAATCAGGCGCCGGCTAGGTCCGCCAGCTGGAACGCCGGCTCGGCGCGCTCGCTAGATGCTCTTACCATTGTTCACTGCGCCTCTTCCAGTCGCTCGCTTAAGTGCATAAGCCGCCAGAGAGGACGCGCAGAATAGGCAGGACAGCAGCAGCGTTGTTTTTTTTTTTCTTTTTCATCGCACTACCGTTTATTTCACCACAGTATTGGGAGGGGGGGGTGGGGATGTGCTGCAGAAGGGAGCGCGAGGCGAGGGCCTGGTCAGCGACTCCGCGGCGTCAGCGTAGTTGCCGGCCGGGCGTCGGGCTGCTTGCCCTGCGCCCGACCATGCGTGCGCCGCCCTGGCGCAAGTGGTTAATGTCCCACTGCATGGGTCCCTCACCGACAGCTTTGCACATCTAGGCCTTCAGAGAGAAAAATAATACATCTACAGGCACTTTACACACGCAAGGGAAACGAAAGGATGCCGGTTTTTGGAAAGAAGCAGCGCGCGGTATTTTTCTGTTTTTCTCCTGCGCGTATTCGCATCAATCGATTTCGTATAAGGAGATTAAGTAGGAGTTCGGTCTGTGTTCGCGGAGTCTTCTTTTCTTCGCAGACTGAATAGCCGACTTCTTTCTCCTTTCTTTTGTCGTTCCGCCATAATTCCTCTCGCCTCTATCGCAGCTGAGTGGAAGAGAGCCAATCATCGTAGTCATTTCAGGCAAGCAGATTACCCGCGAGTTTCTTGCACAAAAGCTGTCGTGCCGCCCGCAGCGGTATTGCGGCAACAAAGTCGGAGAAATAGGAGGCCGCCCCTAATCTCGCGACTATAGTCAGAAGAAAGTATTGAGCTTCCTTACACCGCGCCGGTTATGCCGAGAAAGTCCAGGTCAAATGATGTAGGGAGAGTTTTTATTACGCAGCTGTTTAATTTCTTTTTCTCCCAGAACGCGCTTTACTCTCTCTGCTGCTTGCCAATTTTTGACAGAAGTCCTGCGTGCCATCCACCTGTTCTTATTAATTGGTCGCCCGCATCATGCGCAAGCATCGACTTTAGCCGCATTCCAAGAATTTCCGCACAAATATGGAGCTGCAGTCTGATTTTCGAATGGAAGCTTCGCATGATTTCGGTGGTTCACGACTACGCGATATGCAAGTCGGGTGCTACACTGCGGGGCCAACCTACCTGAGTTTCTCCGAGCTTGGGGGCGATGAACGTTCGCTAGCTTGAAACGCTGGCCTTGAAACAGCCCGCGCCCCTCTTTCCTCAAACGGTTCGTTTCGACACGCTGCTACGCAAGCCGTCCCGTTATTGCTGTACAGAGCCAGAAAACTATGTCGCCAGGCAGCGTTTCTAAGCATACATACATTGTACAAAGACGCGCAGCAGACCGTTTATTGTAGGCCACACCTTGACCCCTCACGCGTAGCCTTTGCGCTTAGCGCTGGCCGAAGCGGCACCATGCTAGACTCGCCACAAAAAAGTGCGTGTTTGTTTAAGCTCGCACACTGCTCTTTCTTGCTGCACACACCTCCTAAGCCGCCGCGGTCGGACGCGCAGGGAGGAGCCGAAAGGCTTGCGGGTGCCTCGGAGGTGCGCCGCGGGACCGCCGATGTGTTTTCACCCAACTATGTGTACTGCCAGCTACGACGCTACGAGAAACGCGACGCAGCGATTCGCGAAAGGAAAGAAAAAACACAACGCACACCCAAAACCGAGCACAGTTTGTTTCTTCTTTTTTTTTTTCCCCTGGAAACGGCCCGCCCCAGCGTAATGTATTGTCCCCTGCCGTCTTGTTTAGCTGAAACCCCCCATTCTTCAAAAAAACAATTCGTTCACATTCACGGGTTCAATTTTCAACGACCGGCGCCTTGAGCTGAACACAAAAGCCGGAACACCGACCACGGAGGTCAGGTCATTTTCGGGTCCACAAAGCGAGAACCGTCTGTCTCGGAGCCAGAGACACAGCGTCTTCATTTTTTTTCCCGGCTTGTCACTCACAGCGGGGAGAAAGACAGACAGACACAGACGCGCGTCCAGACAGAAGGCAAAAAATGCACGTCGACACGTCGCTCGAAGCAGACCACTGTTTGCCAGACAGTTATTCCCCCTCCAAGACGCGACAGAGCCACATACGTCACAGAAAAACGGGTACGCACCGCATTTCGGGGGCGAATACTGCACAACACACGATGGCAGGCCCACAGAGCACAACGATAAAGGGTCGCATATGTACACGGAAAGCAAGAGAGAGAGACAGGGTTTGGGGGGCGGGCGGCTCCGCCGGCCGCGCCTTCTTCCCCGATTGAGCAACTGTCCGGGCGCGCTGCGGTCGGTGCCACTTCAGGGACCACGCTCCGTTCCAACGGGGGCAAAGGCGTGCCGGCTCTGGTCGGACAGAGGCGGCCAATGATGGCCGAGTGTGAGAGCCCCGAGTTCGACAAAAGCCGGCGCACGAAACGAGGCGCGCATCGCAACGTTCGCAAGGGCCTTCGCCAGACGCGGCTGATGTTCAGTGGTCGAAGCGAGAAACACGGGCTGTTTCGAGAGCTCAGCACCACGAGACGTCTCGTGCCGGCGCGCCGACTACGCGAGCAGCACGGGTGTGAGAGCTCTTATCTCGCAAGCGGTTGGCGCATTGCGCAGCCTGGCCTTGATGGGTGCAGGCACCACCGTCGACCACTGAAAAGTCCCGTGAGCCCTAAGCGTTGCCTTCGTGCAGAGCAACCTGGAACGGAGTGTAGCCATGCACCCGACCGCGTGCAGGCGCCGCGGACCGCACGGCTCCACGAGTGTTTAGGTGGGAGCGCTGCGACACATGCCATCCGTCTTTCAGATTTTTCGCCGGGTAGAAGGCTTGTCACTTTCAAAGAAAGAAATAAAAAAAACTCGGAGAATTGGATTGCCATGGCGTATAGGCCAGTGGAGAGTGGTGAGGATGTCTGACGCTGCCACTCTCCTGCAAGATCCGATATAGATTTTTATAAAAACGCAAACGAAAGGCCACACGCAGAAAAGTATACAAGGACACCTCGCTACACGCTCTATCCTCATAGTCTATTGGCGGTAAAAGTAGAACGCTGCTTTCTTTATTTGCTTTTTTCGCTCACTGCCGCGTCTATATCCTGAGGTGCGGGGGGGGGGGGGGGGGGGGGGGGGGCGGAGAGGGAAGCGAGCACACAGTGACCAATGACAGTCACTGAGTTCTGGTTGCCCTCTTTGGGGTCCTGGGGCGCTAGCGCCGAACAACATCAACATGTCGGCGGGCGCCGTGCGGCCCGCGGGCCCGGAGGCGGCCGCCGTCCGCCCGTGCGAGGAGGGGGCGCGCTGGGAGGGGCCATTGGCCGATTCAGCCTCGAGGGGAAGACGACTGGGGGAACCGGCCGGGGCCTTCAGCCGCGCCTCTGGCGGCGTTTCGTCCGTTGTACTTTTGTTTTGTATCCTTGGCCGCGCGTCTCCGAGCGCGCCCCCGGCGGGCCGCTGGAAGAGCGCGTTTGTGCTGGGCGAAAAATAGAGTATCCATTCTAGCGGGCGGCCCGGGGAAGGGCGGCCCCGTGCCCTCCCCCGTCCCGTCGTGCGGCCTTGCTCTGCGTCATCGTCGGTGTTCTGCTGCTGCTTGCATAGCTGGAGGCCCGCGCTCACTGCAGCACGCACTTGCCTTCGATGCTCGATTTCAGCTCGTTCACCTGCGTCTCGATGGTGTTCCGCAGTCCTGCGTCAGACACACACAAACCGGTCGGCTGAGCAAAGGCCAAAGGAGGCTACTCGCAGTGAGATGATCTACTCGCTCACACTGTAGCGTTTCTTTTTTTTTTACGTGGTTCTTTGGCAGATGGCTTATATCTGAGGGCTGTCTCAGGGACGACAACTGGACTCAGCGAGTGCTCGTCCGGAACGTTACTACCACGATGTGCTAATCCGGCGCATTAAAGTGCACGCACGCTTTCTATGCTTCCCACGGAGTCGCGTCACTTACACCGAAACCTCTGATTTCTGCCACAGCGTACGAATGCGAGTGGCTAAAAACTTTCTGACATTTGGTTCATTTTAGAATCGGTCTGAGATTACGACGGGGGGCCAAGTGCGCGCACAAACTCACTTGTGAGATCGTCCTGTTCCGCGGCCTCGGTTTTCCCGCGGCGATCTCCTCGGGTGTCTTTTTTCGCCGATTGAGACTGCCAGCGGCAAAATCATCCACCTCGGCAGGCTTTTCTTCTTCCTTCTTCTTGATGCCGTACTGCGAACAGCGTCAGGAAAAAAGGAGAGGGTGTTAATACGCGCTTTTACATGCCTGCATTCAAGCCGACGCTTCAACCAGCCTGCGTCGACGTCGTGCAATTTATGTCATCCCGCAGCACTCACCGGTATTTTGACAAGGCCACAAAAGAATATCTTAGAATCGTTCAAGACAGCCTTTTACGACATTTTAACATTTTTAAAGAACTTGCACGATGACACTGTCGATTGCCATTAGCTTGGCGTGACCTCAGCACCGCATGCAGGCACGATTCACTTGCAACGTAATGAAAACAGTCACGTCTGCTATAACGCCTTAGATATCAGCTGCGAATATCGACGCTGAAGTGTATTATGGGCAGAAAAAGGAACAAAATAAAAATGGAGCAAGGAGAGTACGGGTGTTCGTAGAGGCCACTGCATAGGCAGAACGTCGACGCATGCCTAGCAGTGCTGACCGTATACCGCCGAAGGCTTGGTATCTAAAAAGGTGGCTGTTAAGTAACAACACACTGTTAGCCAACCAGCACCTGATCTCGTTCACTTCATGCGAGAGGGCACTTGACGGAAGACCCTAAGAAAGTCTGCAACGCTGGTGCCCGAGTTGCGGGGCCTTGGGTATACATGCCGCAAAGTCGAAGCGGTACCCCACGCAAGTGCATTGAACCGGCTGCAGGGGCTTGGCGCTCCCTGCCATTTCTCACGCGGGCTACACATCAGGGCAGGGGAAACGGCCGCGGAGCCATTTTCAAGCCGTCTGGATTCATAATTCTATTCTGTCTAACTGTGCCTCTTGAAAAAAACCACGAAACGCGCCTATAAGGTGCGACTGACGAGTGCTTCGAAGTAACAGGCGGTATACGTAATCGCGCTGTGTAACAAGTCGAGCAGGCCTGCAGTTGCACAAATTACGGAAGCCTTTTTTTTTAAATAGTCTGCGACGACTCCTCTTTAATAGGTGGGGGGGGGGGGGGGGGGGGCTTCGTAACAAGCATGTGCTGCACAGTACGACGAACCCCTGCTTCGGCGGGAGACGTGGGCGACGGCTGCTAATTATGCGCGCACTGCGCTAACACGACGGCGTATTGATTGGCTGCACTTGTGCGCCGAAAACCACGAGTAGGCTTGCTTCCTTCTTTTTTGGCGCTGTCGTTCCTGTATTCAGAGCGGCTCCAGGGAATGTCCCTTTGTCTTGGACACAATGGCGGAGCGAAGCCGCCATCGTCGACGCGCGCAGCGCGCGCCCTAGTGTGCCTATACAGGCGCGACAGCTATTGATATCTCCCCACGCGTGCCACTGACTGCTACGTGGTTCACATCGTCAGGCCGCATGGCGCGGATAACGAGATACAGCGCCCTTATGGCGGCCTTCGCTTCACGGTCGTAGTGTCACAGAAAGTTGTCCCCGGTACGGCAGCCTAATAGAGTAGCGTAGCCGTTTCACTACTGATTAAGTCTGATTAAGTCACTCCTTGTACTGGTTGGCGCAATGGGAGCTCGACAGTCGAACACCCCTCGCGGAAGGATGGGCGACTGTCATGCTTGACATAAATAGGGAGGTAGTTCATTAGTGAATCAAGAATCATTTGAAGGCATTCAAGGGAAGCGCTTGTTTCTTGCAGCACATGGGCTATAGAACATGAGCATTTGTTGAGTCGTGCTTCGGAATGTGCGTGACCGACGGCGATACAAAAGAAGCAGCGGGCGGAGCGTATTCTTTAACCATTTTTACGCCAGCGGGACACATGTCCCACTTGCACGCGTCCCACTTGCTTTAAGTGTCGGCGAACCTACGTACCAAATTTCTGCATGCTGAATACTACCAAACCAACACACAAACCCCCTGATCGTGATTTTATTTTGCGGTAATAGACCTCCTTAGCGTTCTGTGAATTTTTACTAGCGCGGTAGTACTGCTCGACGCGGCCCATTTTCGCGCGTAAAAAAACGTAAAAATTCAATCTTTTGAGTGTTTTCCTTCAGCGAACTGCCTTATAATACTCCTTGATGAGATTTTCAGTTCTAACTCAAGTTTTGTTATAAGTAAGTAAATAAATAAATACGTCAAAGAGACTAAGATACAAACACGTACCGCAGTTCACGTCTTTTTACGAAGTCACTGGCAAAAATGTGTGCCTCTTTATTCTGCAAAACCAGTGGTCTAATCGGCTTGAAAGTGATGCCATTCAATTTCAAGATTCAATCTTAGTGTGATTTTGCCATTTGCTTGCGCCTTATAAAGGGTTAAAGACATGATTTTCGAGACATGAAGGAGGACTTCATGCAGGACATTTAAGTGATCCCCCTTTCAGACTAGTAACCGCACAAAGAACACAATGAAAACTGAACGACAAGAAAGTGAACACTGCCAGGATAAAATGTCACCCCATGTATCGTCGTGCAATTTACGTCATCCCGCTGTACTCACCGGTCTTTTCATAGCGCCACTAAAGAAAAAATTAAAATCGTTTCAGACACCCTTTTATGGCATTTACGACGAAAGGAATGAGCGAGGTGACAGCGTACGAGTGCGATTGGCTAAAAATTTGGCAACATTTGGTTCATTTTTGAATTCGTCTGCGCATTTCTCCGCAAGGCACGGTGCTGTGCTACCATCGTTTACAAAAAAACGAAGCGTTCGGTGAAAGAAGTGGAATCCAGATGTCTCATTTTTTACAGGCATCATGTTGCCGAACGAGTGAGCATGGAAATCGCCTTCGCTCAAAGTCACGCGTTTCAGAACCACTGTCGAAGGGAGCGATCGGCGAGCAAAATAAAAAGAAGAGGCCATTTGTCGCCTGTTTCAAGACACTACATGATGCACAGAGCTGCGCCATCAACTTGGCAGCAGGCAGAGCGGGAATATTGTCGTTTGTCTCAATATACGGTGCCAGCCAACGAAGAATGCGCGCGTATAAATTCGTCTCTCCGTACACAGGGTGTTCAGCGAACGCGCTGCTTTCCGCACAGGGAGCGAGGCATGTCGGTGGCAGCAACGCTTCCGCACAGCGCAGTCGAGTGTCGCGCCTGATTGTAAGAAATCGCTATTTCTTCAATCAAGCGGCGATTTACGACTACCTCGAACGGGACAGAAGCCTCGTGTGGCTCCGTTTTCCTCTCAGTCATGCCAGAGCTCGTAAAGCTCCAGGAACCCGAATGCGTAAGTTAGCAGCATACGCATCCTCTTAAGCAGTAAAACTGCCGTTTGTGGTGTAGCCGTTGCTGCTGCGGGGAGCAGTAGCACTCCTCGAGAGAGAACTGAGCGTTAACTAATTCGCGTCTGGTTTTGCACCATGCGCCTTTCCTCCTCGCCCCAAGTGCATACGGAGAGGAAGAAACGCAACACAACTGCAGGCGAGGAGAGTTGCTCGCGGATTCACTCGCGCAACTCAGGTTGTGCTCTTGCGCACTTACCTTGCTGGACAGCTCCCAGCTTGCGATTAATCACCCCTGTCACGCGATGCTGCATGCTGGAGAGCGCGTCGTGAAACACGCAGAATAAAGGAGGATACCGCGACAGGAACGAAAGAGCGCAGGAGGATATATAAAAAAAAAGGCACGCTGCGTGTCCGCGCGTGCTCCTAATTAAATTCCCCGCTGACCAGACGTCGTGTAAAGAGAGGAACACTCCTGTCCCTGCTCGCTTTCGCCGAGGCGGCGCTGACAAGACGCAGGCCACCGCCGAAACCACGCGCCGCGGTAACCCGTGCGGGCGAGAACACAGCCCGAACAAGGAAGGCCTGATTTTGTGATCAACTTTCTATTGCCGTAGCTCGTCTTTCTTTTTTTTTTCTCTTTCAGTTTTTCCGAGCCCGCCGGCGTGCTTGTTTTTCACCCTTTGGCGCGGCTGATTAAAAGTCGACTCGCGACGTGGCCCCAGGAATCAAAACTTTTGTTCGTCGAGTCCGGAAGGTAAACATTGCAGATGAGCCGCCGCAGCGCAGCGCGCACGCTGCGCTTTTGTGCGACCCTCACTTTTCTCTGCTCTTCTGCCACTCGCCAGAACCTTTTTGTTCAGTGCTGGTGCAGAGCAGCGATAAAACTTTCTTCCGAACCCTGTGCACGGGAGCGGCGAGAAGTGTTTTGAGGCGAGTCGTGTCCTTTGATATCGCCAGCTTGTGCGCATATAGAGAGAGGTCGCATCTGCGAAGGACGGAATAAAGAATTGAGGCACGGGCAGGGAAACGCCATTGCGAATCCGCCTGCTAAATTCCTCGCGCTCTTATAATCCACTAGTCATCCCTATGCCTAAAGAAAATATGCGCAGACGACGACGAATGCATAGCAGTTTGAGCGAGGTCTGGCTTTTCTCAGAAAGTCTGCTCCCTGCGGGAACGTTGTTAAAGAATACTTTCCTGGCTTAGCTCTCCTTCTTTTTCCCCGAATATCTTCCCGGTTACTGTTTCCTTCGTTAACGTCGGCAAACCATTCTGAATTCTTTTTCGCGAAGCGCATTGTCGTCGACCACTTGTGCGGAACAAGCTTACCCGGAGGCCAATCCATGTCTCGAGACACACTTGACATTTGAGAGGCTTTGATCGATCGGGGGCCCCGTGCGAGGAAAAAGCCATGTCTGGAGGAGCAACGACAAGTCATCGTGCTTAATGAATATGAAACAGTGTGTGCTTTAATGACTGTGCAGTATGATGACAATGAGCGACCTTGTTATTGTCCTCGCAGTCTTAGCTGGCTGGATTAATAGCTCTTTGTTTTGCTCCAAAGTGGTGAAGAGAGAGTCAATTGAGACGAGAATTTTACGGTGCATTTTCTCCGACATCGTCTGTCACGGCATCCGCCTAGGCACAGCACAGCGTTTTTTTTTTATCATGGACAGTTAAGAACAGCATGCGAGTACACTTGGTTGTGCTGGCACTCTTAGCTGCTACTACGCGCAGACACTCCGAGAGAGTGCTTGCCATGCGCAAGTCGAGCTTTGTGAACATGCATTGAAAGACGGATGAGATAAATGAAGGCCGTGGAAAGGACGGAGAGGCCTGAGTGCTTAAGATATTAGCTTGAAGTACGCTGCAGAATACTTTTGCGAGTGCGTGGGACATATAATTCAAAACGTTATTTGCGCGTTCCAGAGAGATTTGCTCGGAGCGCAGAGAAAGCTGAGATTGAAACTACACACTAAACAAATTCTCACCCTTAATGGTGCAAATCTGCTGTCCCCAGACGAACACCCTTTTGGGTGCTAAAAAGGGTGCAGAGATCAGCACTCTCAGGAAGGGTACACAACATGAAAGTTTCGAGGGCGCGCGTCAGTCCAAGGCTTTTGCTTCATGGGTGGATCAATGTGGAGCACCCTTCCAACGTGCATTCGTAGAGGTGTTATGGAAAAATAATACCCTTTAATGAGGGTGCAGCCATTACATCCTCTAAAGTATCACTAAGTGCACCCTTCATTAAGGGTGCTGATCTCTGCACCCTTTTTTAGCACCGAACACTTGGAAAAGGGTGCTCGTCTGGGGACAGCTGATTTACACCCTTAAGGGTGAGAAATTGTTTAGTGGGTATGGAAAGTGGACGGCTCTAGTCACTCTATGAATTTCATTAGCGACGTCTGGCTTCTTCCTGATACAATTAGGCGACTAGGGAACAACACAGATGAGAATGCTAAGCTAACCAACAAGCAGGTGCGCGCGAGGTATTTTTCCGCCGGCGGAAATCGAGAATTTTTGTGTGGAGTCGCGGGCACACGTGCAACTCACGGGGCTGTGGTGAAACTAGTAAGCACTTCCTCTGCTACCGCAGACCCTCACCCGGCGCTCGAGGCTTCTCCTCTGCACCGTCATTGATCGTTCATGCTGCAGACCATTCTCGAAATAGTAAAAAAAATCCAACAACAAAAAACTCGGGCATGGTCCGAAAAGCTACAACAGCCCCGCTGGAGTGTTTGAATGAACTTTCCTGAGCGACTGGTATGACTACGTTGTGAGTACGCATGCATTGGATGTTTTGAAATTTTCTCTGTCCTTTACGCCTCCCCCCCTCTTTACTGTTTCCCAGTATGGGAAAGGGAAAGAAGCAAGCTCTTGTTCACCGTCTGCCTTCTCCTCACATTGCTCTCTTCTCCTGCCAACTGTGGACAGGGTGCACACTGTAGAGCGGTCGTGCAACCGAGACTTTCCACGGTACAGACGGCACAGTGACTGTTCCTCAGCAGTCGAAGACGAGCCTGAGTATACAGAGCAATTTTGTCTTACTGCTTAGAAGCATCGCAGCCCGGTTATTTTAAATGTATAAGCCAACGCGTTCAAGGCTGCTTTCGAGGTTCCCGATGAAAGTACAGCTTTGATAAATGTAGAGCGGAAGCAAGGATGACTAATGCACAAAATATTTCGAGGCAGAGGGTTTAATAAAGTGAACTATCGCTGAAAATGAGTTAGCAGAGCTATACGCGTGCATTTCACAGCAAAACTTTCAGCGCAAATGACATGCGAACTTCCGACCGCTCGAACCTTTGGAGCAAACTAAACAATCAAGCACAACACACAATTAAATCTCCCGGATTTTTCAGCAGAGTCATGCCCCGCCGTGGTGGCTCAGTGGTTAGGGCGCTCGACTACTGATCCGGAGTTCCCGGGTTCGAACCCGACCGCGGCGGCTGCGTTTTTATGGAGGAAAAACGCTAAGGCGCCCGTGTGCTGTGCGATGTCAGTGCACGTTAAAGATCCCCAGGTGGTCGAAATTATTCCGGAGCCCTCCACTACGGCACCTCTCTCTTCCTTTCTTCTTTCACGCCCTCCTTTATCCCTTCCCTTACGGCGCGGTTCAGGTGTCCAAAGATATATGAGACAGATACTGCGCCATTTCCTTTCCCCAAAAAACCAATTATTATAGAGAAAGCCTCATCACTTCGAGGTCACAAAGTCATTAGCGAT
The DNA here is from genome assembly GCF_052857255.1 of Amblyomma americanum. Classification (NCBI taxonomy): domain Eukaryota; kingdom Metazoa; phylum Arthropoda; class Arachnida; order Ixodida; family Ixodidae; genus Amblyomma; species Amblyomma americanum. The sequence continues at coordinate 65,831,277 of NC_135497.1, read as the reverse complement.
TATAAAAACATAAAAAAAAAGTTTCCTGGGACTCAACAACTGCTGGCTATAGCGTCTCTGAAAACTGTAACGTGCACCGCGAATCGAAGTTTGAATTAGGCTTTTCGTTCGCAGACGTCGACATTCGAGGTATTTTGCGTCAAGGCGAAAGTCTAGAAAATGAGAAATAAAAGAAGTTCCCAAGCGGAGGAAATAAAAAAAAAGCGAGCGCGCTTAACAGGAGCAGTTTTAGGTGGTATGACCGAAAACAAGGAAAAAAAAAGGTCAGTTAATCTTCCACGTGCCTCGTGATAAGGAAAGCAGTCGTAGACGGCATGCTCTGCCGACGTGCAACGCAATTTCCTTCGGCGCTGTGGAAGAAGGAAGATGGGTTTTGAAACAAGAGGAAGGCTGATGCCGACGAGACCAAAATGAGGTGCACGTGCGCAATAATAAGCGAAAAGAAACGTCACAGGTGCACCATCGTGCTCGTCTCTTTCCCGGCTCCAGTTAAGGAGTTCCTAAACGGCAGTGGCGCTCTTGCTCCTTGGCAGAGGAAGTCGCGCAACTCGCTCCGTCCATCACCATCCCCTTCACCAGCAGGCGGCAGCGCAGTTGCGGCGAGCGAAAAATGAGTGGGAAGTTCTGCGAAAACTCCTTAACGGCGGCGGCGGACTTTGTAGTTTATGCGCTGAGGATCCGCCGTCCGAGAAAGGCCCCGAGAGGGCAAATTGTTCGCGTCAGCGATATAGAATATAGAGGGCGCTTCCAGACGGCCCACGCCGCAGGCATACATAACGGTGCTTGTGCGCGCCAATACATACGCGCATAAGGCGCAGTGACTGGATTTGGAATTGCACGAAAGTATTGCGCCTCCTCTCGAGCGCCAACGTGGACGTGGATATCGGCGCCGAGCGAACAAAGACAGTTTCGGGGGGCTTGCTGAGCGAAGCGCTGCAAAACTTCGCGCTGCTTTCTCCTCGGTCATCATTGTTTTTTTCTTTAGGCCTCAAGAAATGCGTATCTGCCGGCTTCTTAGCGGAACGCTCGCTTCGAAAGCCAGCAGCCGCCAGAGGATTCTCTCGACGAACAGACGCCGGAGATCGTTCGCCCCTTTTCGCAGCTCGTCTCCTGAAGCAGCTGCGTTAGCGCTCACAAGGGCCCCCCTGCGAGGTGCGCCGCGCCGCTAACTGTGATTGACTGGGAAAAGAAGCGGCCTTGATCAGAAATTATTTAACGCTGCTGCGGCTTTTCGCGCTTCGCGCAGCGGGAGGCTCAGCCGCGCAGGAGCGACGGAGACGCAAAACGGCTCGGGCCGTGAGGAAGAAAAGGCTAACTGGATTACGGCCTCTTCAGATATTGTTTAGGGAGGCGGCGGTGCTCAACGCGAACGGCCGCGTGGCGTGGCCTGCAGAGCGGAACATATTTAGGACCGCGCTTCCGACCGAAGACGGCGCGCCAAGGCATTTCTGCGAGCATTGCAACAGCGAGGCTCGCCGTTTCCCGCTTTTTATCCCTTTCTTCTAGCTTCCATATAGCTCGCTGCGTTTCCTCCCTCGCTCTCGTCGGGAACGCGAAGGAATTTCGAAGAAGGAGCGGCGCGGGCGGGCCGAGGAATCTGAACATCGTGCACGACGTGGTTAGCGCTACGCCGGACGCTTTTCTAGGCTTTGTTCCTGAAACTTGACGTTGGAAACGGTGAAGAACGAAATGAGAGTGCGGTCGCGGGAAACAAAGGGAAACACGAAGGGAAGACGAGGTCGCGAGGGGAGGTCTCGGACGGAGGCGCCTCGAGAAACCATTTTGGATGCAGATTCCCCGGTTGTGTTTGACTTTTGAGACCAGGCGGCGCGGGACGGAATCGATATTTCATTGCTATTCCGGTCCGGGGGGGGGGGGGGGGGGGGCAATTCGTGCGAAACGGGCAACCACTGGAGACACACGCGCCGACAATGCCAGCACAACGCAGAACGCGAAAAGCTCTGCTTGGACCACCGAGCAGGGGGGCGGAGAGGGAAAAAAACTGAAAGAAGCGAGAAAGAAGCGAACGAAGGATAACAGCCCGAACGTCGCCCAAGAGGGAGCAAAATTAACGCGGCGGAAGAGCGCCATTTTCCCCGATCGACTGTTTGTTTTGCCCGACAGAGCGCGCAGCCCCTCGAGGGAAATTGAGAGCGGCTCTCCAGAGAAGCGCCCGAAAGGAGTGCGCAGCCTGCGGCGAACCTAGCTCCGGGCCTGTCTGCGTCCTGACGAACCCCGCTTACTTCTCGTTCCCGAACGAAGAAATGCACCACCCGACGCGCGCCCCACCACCGTATGCACCAACTAAACGGGATTGGGCCGCAAATCCTCGCGTGCCTGTCTGCGCCCGTGAAGAAAGTGTCACGGGGGAGCTGCCGCCCACTGCCGAGCGGAGATGCAGGCTGCCAGCGGGGAACCGCTTCTGGCATGGAAACGGCGGGAAGTCTTTCGAGGTAGAAAGGCGGCCGTCGCGGCATCTCTATACGAATACGCTGGCTGGATCGATCGCTGCTTTTGCATAGTAAAAAAAAAGCAACAAAGGGAGGTGTGGAGGGGAGGAGGGAGATGGAAGAATGAAAGCGCAAGGATTGTACAAACAGCGGTTCTTTGCGTAAGGGCCCTAGTACTTCTCTCCCGGTAACTTGCGAGTCTAGTCAATGTTTCCTCAAATGCTGCGAGTCTGTTTACGACCCTCCGAAAGATAAACTGCGCTTAATAAAAAAGGCACACAGAGCGAAGAACGCATACCGACAGGGCTCAAGCCCATAGTTCTAACTTCTGTTCCCCTGTGAAAGTTGCACGGACGTCGCGCTTGTGTCCTGTCGGTACGCGTGCTCAGCGTTTATGTCCGCGTTTAGTAAGCACAGGTCTTTATGAAGCTTGTGAGCAGGCACAACGGCCGTCCAAAGTTTATAAAAGGCAACTAACTCTGTCGAAAAAAAAAGTAAGTTTTGTTGTGCAGCGCGCAATTAGCGGAATGACCATTAGGCTGCACGTATCTATTCCACGATGCGTGGAAAGACGACGAAGATAGTTTTTTTTCGCTGACACTGCCTTCCATAAACTTCTGACTGTGGATGAGAGTAGGGTCCACTGTTAAAGGGAACATGCGATCGCGTGGCCGCCGCGCTTTGCGAAACTCTCTTCCACGACAGTCAGCGAGAATCGACGGCACAATGCGCATGCGCGGAAAGCACGCCCGGCTGCTCTTTTCGCGTGAGCGCCTGCGCGGCAGCGCTTCGCGAAGAGCGGAGGCCATGCGATTGCATGTTCCCTTTAGCAGTGGACAGTACTGTACAGTCGTCCGCAGAGCGACGTATAGAGGCAGCGCCTGGTTCGGGATAGCGCGTCTTAGTATCGTCTGAGCATCGGACTTGCGCCATCTCGAACCAGGCGCTGCCGCTAGACGTCGCTCTGCGCGCTGCGGAGCGCAGACAGCAGAGAGTTCGGGCGTTCTAGACAGGTCTGTGGACGACTGTACATCCTCAACGCTATCGGAAATATCAAAAAAGATGAGACTTCTCCACAGATGTGTTACACAAGCAGCGAAAAGTTACTCAAACACGCTAACTATTCGAAGAAAAATTGATGCAATGTAGTACAGTCGCAAGTAAAAAAGATTAGCGCTAGTGACGTGCCACCGGAGCGACAGGTGGCAACGCTCGGCGCTGCGGTTACGAACACGTCGATAACAAAAGTGCCAGGTGTGTTCGCAAAGCACGGCGCCGCGCGGTGCGATTTTCACCACTCCGGTGACGTCATTGCGCTAATCGTTTTTACTCGCTACTCAACATAACAATTACCGAAAAGCCATAATGCAAGTGTGCATTACAGTAGCTTTGCTCGGCCATACATTGCCTTTTTTTATTCACCCTATTAGCGCAGTTAGTTTACGAAACGACTGGATTTTTCATCTGAGGTAGTAAGAGAGAAATGATTTTCCCACGCAGTACATTCGTACAGGTCCCCGATGGCTGGCGATGCCTGGAATGCTGTTAAACATACAAGCCACCACAGTCGCCTGCTGCTCTATGTGAGTTCGCCTTTTAATAGACAGCTTGACTGCAGACAACCGCCGAAACGGCGTTTTCTTCACAAATTACTTTTATGCTAATTGGTTCAAACGAACAGCCCACAGTACGCCGCCGATTGGCCAGGCCTACAGGGCAGCCCGTTTTCTGGAGCAAACAAAGCCCTTATGCCGTTGGCATTTTTTGTGTGCGCGCGTGTTTCGGCTTACTGTGAACGCGGGAGCCGTCTCGCCTGCTGCTCTTCGCCAGTTTGGGCTCGCTATTTCTGACCGGGGCTTAATTAACGCCCCGAAAACTTTTGCCTTTCCTGCCTCCACGCGTGCCAACGCCGCCTCGGTGATGGCCACTCGGCCCCGGGGTTTCTGTTTGCGCCATACGCTCTGCTCATCCTCTCTCCTGCCTCGATGCACGCTGAGCTCGTTGATGTGGTCCCTCGACATGCGCACTTCTTCGCATTTGAATAAGCATTCCATTTTACAGACCCATTTTTGTCATCCAGGTTTTGCTTCTTTTTTTTTTTGTCTGCAGGCATCTGAAGAGCCTTTCATTCTTTACGCAGTATGTCTTTCAGCCGTACGTTAGCAAAACTTCGCCCTTTTTTTTTTGGCTCTGTTTATCACTCGCTATAGTAGATTTGCGTTCGTTTCGACTCTGTCTCGCAAGTTGTTCAAGCAACGAGCGCAAGGGGACGTCTTCCGCTACTATCTATCCTCACGAGCTCGCGAGCCAACCGCACAGGGCTTCTACTCCACTGCCAGCCAGTTCGATGGGAGACAAAGCTAGGCGAAATCGCTGAGTGGGGGCCTAAGTGATAGCGCATTAAAACTGAAGGGTGCACTCAAGTTCCGCCTTAAGGGCGTGAGGCGATAGCGTTAATTGGTTAATGCCTATATATGCGGAATTGCATTCCCTACTTAACATTCAAATATCCCTGAGAGCCCTCATACCACTCCTGGCGCAGAAGTGCAGCGGTTAAGCGATGTGCCACTGCCATCAATGGCGTGTGTAGCCACTGGTGAGGCTTGTGATACCCAGGTTGCTCTCCCCGAGCAACCTCTCGTGACCAACCATTAACTTAATTGCTACCTGCCAAGGTGGATAGTTCGCTCATAATTCGGTAGGCTGATTGTGATGACGCCACGAGGTCACGCGACCTAGGTGGCTCACCTAGGTTGCTTCAAGGTCAAGCACGCTTCAGGCAAAGATTGGCGAAATCGCCCAGTGCGGGCTTAAGTGAAAGCGCACTAAGAAAAGTGGAGGACGCTTAAAGCAATATGTGCTGAGAATGCGATAGCACTTAAGTCTGAAGTCCGCTCGGCCTGCTTCTCCTTCTTGGCCATTGCTGCTCGTCGCATACACTGAGCCTGTGCTGCCGCCGATACTCCACCTTCAGCGACATACCTTCGCTGTCGCCACCTCTCGGCTTGCGGAGAATTTCCACTACGGATAGACACACGCGGCGTTTTTTTCTGGCTCCATTCCAACCTGATATGCGGAGGGTGTTCAGCATGTGTGCACACAGCCAAGCGCTCCTGCCAACTGCGCCGAGCCCGCCACCGCTCTCGGCCATGTACCGTGACCAGCGCACCTGTCAAGTCAGCCATGCCACGTGTTCTCATGTCGCCGCGCACCTAGCTGTCCAATCAGCGCTTCTCCACGTCACGTGGTCGCATGACGCTACACACTCCGTCGACCAATCAGCGAATTTTATTACAGACGACGCCGGATGCCGAAGGTTTTTTTTTTCTACGATGAAGCCTTTAATGCCACCACATAAAAAAATACTTATTACGAAAGGTAACAACGAGAACAAAGGAGTGGCCTCTCGCGTTTTTAATTATCATAATTTTTGCTCATGCAGGTGTCTGTACTGACTTTATAATAAGAGGTTACTTCAGACAAATTTTTTCGATGTCTCGTCTGTACGTATACTTTTCGCATTCTCAGAGATGAATTCTTCTTGCACGATTTCGAGGACATGGCGGCGGTAACCGAGCACTATACCGTGGTGTTGACGGAGCAGCACTTGGGCGGCTTCAATTAGCAGCCAAGCAACGAATTTAATTACTATTTATTTAGGGGCTCAGTAATTAGTTATTAATAATAATAATTGGTATTGGGGGGAAGGAAATGGCGCTGTATCTGTCCCATATATCGTTGGACACCAGAACCGCGCCGTAAGGGAAGAGATAAAGGAGGGAGTGAAAGAAGAAAGGAAGAAAGAGGTGCCCTAGTGGAGGGCTCCGGAATAATTTCGACCACCTGGGGATATTTAACGTGCACTGACATCGCGCAGCACACGGGGCGCCTTAGCGTTTTGCCTCCGCAATTTAAAAAGAAACACAGAGGGCTAATGCGAACTCATATATATATATATATATATATATATATATATATATATATATATATATAATATATATATATATATATATATATATATATATATATATATATATATATATATATATATATATATATATATATATATATATATATATATATATATATACTAAAAATGCAAAATAAAGATTGATTGATTGATTGATTGATGATTGATTGATTGATTGATTGATATACGACAAGTAAGGAGGAGTGCGATAGGTACCGCCGAGAGTTACATTGTTCCGCATTGCTTCTTTTCTGCAGGCTCAAGCGAAACGATACACGGATGTCGAGACTGAAATGCTTTTACAAAAGTTCGCGTGGTCTCCAGTGCACGTCCATTAAATCGCTTTTTTTTTTCACCACATCAGAGCTTATACAGTCACTTTTTTTTCCTGTCCAACGTGTTGCTACTTTTGTTCGCTTTTTAGAATCGTACAAAACGTTGCGCAAACTTCCGCGTGGTTCTAAGAATTTATTGGCGCCACTGGAAAGCGAAACACGCGCTTGCCTGATAGACATAGCCATTCTCGAACATCCCACTGTGCGGATGCGGCTGTGGCATTCGGCTGTTGAGTACAAGGCAGCGGGTTCCGCCCCGCGGCGGTTGTGGCCGCGTTTCAATGAAGGGTGTATGCAGAAATACCCGAGCACTGAGATATCAGTGCGTGGTAAGAAATCGCAGGTGGCGGAACTTCATCCACAGTGCAGCTTTGACGCGTAAATAGGCATTAACCTAGTCACCGCCATCCTTAGGCGGATAAATGAAAGCTGTAACACTCAGGAAAAGTTCCTACAGCACGGGAGGGGGCTCGCCAAAGAATTCGTAAGCAATCGCTAGCGGCGCATGCCGAATAGGGCGCGACGACGCTACCCACGCGTTTGAATCTACTCGGAACGCCTCAGAGTTTCGTGGACGCTGCTTTCTATTCGGGAAATGTCTCGCTCTGTAGAGTGTAGGCCGTGTTCCTCAAACCGCCGCCGAACTACACTCTCGAGGGATGGAAATTTATACACTACTGAACGGAGAGCAAAACGCGGGAAAAGCAAAGGTTGGTGGTCGATGCTAAAAGAAGAAGAAAAAAAAAAGACAGGTTCAACGGAGGTCTAAGAGATGAAACTTTCAGCAAGAAAAGGGAGGGTGAGCGAAATGGATATGAGGGATAAAGGCGAGGCGAGCGTATAAGCCAATCGCACGAGATGAAACCGGTTGCGCAACCGAAGCCTTAACGCCTGTTGCGCGAGCACCATTACATTCCGGCGCGTTGCGCCAAGCTTACCATGCCTTCTCTTAATCGACGGGCGCTGCCTGGCTGTTTTCTTCTTTTGCGTCTCGCGCTTTCCGCGCGAGCCGTCAGCCACCTATTTTGGGGCGTTCTTAGCCGCAGAAAACCACCCCCGCCCCAAGAAGCGCCGCGTCCACGCACCGCGCACTCGGTTCCCTTGCGCGGGCCCGCACGCGCGTTAACAGATCTCGCACGCTGGGAATGTATGATCCGGGGCTCCGAGAAGCAATCGGCTGGAACGGCCCTCCCCCCTTCAGCACGCAGGAGCCGCCGACCGTAGCCGCCAATTGTTGCTCGCGGAAGAATTGCGGGGATATTACGGCAGCCTCGACCGACGCTAATGTTTGTGCAGCCCCATATAAGGTCGGGGAAAGCCAGCGTCTCTATTGACCTGGAAGGATTATGAGAGGCCGCCGGACAGTTCGGCCGCACTGTGCCTGGGTGGCCATAAAAGAGCGGAAACGAGATCTCGACGACTGTGTTGACGCGCTTTATATCTGGCTGCAGCGATCAGGCCAGACTGTTACTGGCGCGGAGGCACGCTACCCCCCCCCCCCCTACACACACACACAAAAGAAAGAAATAAGTGGCATCAGGCACCAATCCTGCCACGGCGGAAAAGTGTTGCGAGAAGCATCAAGTCCGAAGGTTAAAAAAAAAAGGAGAGACTAAACGAAAAGCCACAACCAGAAACGAAAATGGGCGGTATACGGAGCCAAGGAAGATTGTGGCGACGTGGGTTGCGAATTACACTAAGAACTTTCGAAGAAGACGGGGTACAGAACAAATGCTGGTCCCAGAGATGCAACAGCGCCCAGTTTTTAAGGCGATTCTTGCCCGCATTGGGCAACTCGCATTCTCCTGATTTAAGGGACCAATCATTTTCATCGCGATTTTCGCTCGCGACCATTATGCCTAATGCCACACCTTCGGATTAGAGTTGTGGTCACGACCTTCTAAAAGCGTACTCGAATGCCTCTTTTTATATTTTTATTTTACCACCTGCTTGATCGTGGAGCGTCAAGAAGAACGAGGTTCTCAAAAGTGCACCCAGCAAGGTGGTCATAAAACATACGGCACCAATTCTGAATGCCGCGAGCCCCACAGCGTCTCCGAAATAAAACGACTTAAGCCCCTTTCTCCTGTAGGGAACTCCATATAAGCCTCCGCCGAAATTGAAAACCATAACGGGAAGGTAATCTGGGTTGGCTTTTCGCGAATTCCCTTCGCGGTTCCAGGAGAAAGTTGGCTGCACGGGTCTTCCGCCCGTTCCCGGGGTCTCGAGCGCAAAGTCGCCGCGCGCGTCCGAAGGAACGTCTTACTCTCGCCGCTTCAGGCCGATGCCTGGGGACTTACAAAAGGAAACGGCGGCGGGAATACGTAAGCAGCCAGCTCGTAAGTGCGAGACGATTCCGACTCGGCGTTCGACGCAGCGCGCGTGAGCCGCCGTTCGCCGCGGCGTGCGGCCGGCTTCCCGACCGCCGGGCGGAAAAGGAAGGCATAGTGGAACGCGCAGTATACGGCCGTTTTCTTCAGGCTAGAAAAAAATATATAAAGAAACGAAGACGCCAGCTCCGGACGTGAGACGGCTTATGCTGCGCACGATCTATATATGCCCGTGGCTCACAACGTGCGGTGAACGCAGCCGATATTTACACTGGCAGTGCCTGCAGAATAAAGAAGTGAGAAGAGTAAATGCGAGGCTCTGCGGTGCAATGCAGCCTCGGTCGACCGAGAAGCTTGAAATGGGGATGTATGTGGAGCGCTCTTTGTGCTTGCAGCCCGGCTCGTGAATGAGCTGCCACGGATTCATGACTGCCGGGCCGGGATGACGCAGCGATCCCATTCCAGTTCTATTCTGTTTCACCCTCCGTCGTTGGCCCAAACACCTCCGTTAACCAGACAGCGTTGGGTCTGGCCAGTCGGCATGAAGAATGATATCAGTAGAATCGAAAGACCGCACTATATCGGCCCAGCTTTCCTGTATTTTACAGAAATTTGTGCTTCGATATTGCCTGTACCTGTGCCACAAAAATTAAAGGTAAAAAGCAGCCCTTGTTTGCGCTTGTACAATGTAACGCGATGCACGTTTCAAGAAAAATTAAAAAAAAAGTTACTGGCGGCTGTTGGGTTTAAAGCCTGAAACTTAAGCCGCTGTGGGTTTGTCTCGTGCTAACGCCTTTTAACCAAGATGACTTCCAACCAGCTAGGCCGGAAGAGAGTCCTCTTTTGATACTTGTACGAGGGGTCGTATATATGATGATTTTCTCAGGTCCATTCGCCCACATCGCCCGCTGCGGCGACCAGCAGGTCCACACCAGTTGAGCGCCAACACACTGTAATACCTGAGCTACACGGGTACGTTGAAATGACATTCGAGTCGAACGGCATTCGAAACTTCGAATGGCATTCGGACTGGATGGACCCGCACGGTGCTACACGCCTATTCCAATAGCATTCGAAAGCTTCAGTATTCTGCCGCCGAGCCACAGGGGCGCTGCTGCCGTCAAATTTTGTTTTAAACAAATATAGCAGCAACAATTGATTTGTATAGTTACAGTCCGCTATAAAATTGCTACTTTTAAAAGTAATATGTCATTTCTAATAAATTTTACTATTTATTCATTACTAAACGCCTCTAAACGCCCAAGCCCACAGCCCTGCCATTTTTTGCGTGCGGTCTGTTGGCTACACTGGGCTTTATCTCCTGCGTGTGTCGCAAAAAACGGGAAAGTGTACACACAGACGCACAAAATATAAAGACAAAACACAGCAAAAGCAACAGCACCAAGTGAAAAAACTGGCACCGGGCCCAAATGGTTGCCTTTCTTTCCTAGGATGGGTTCCAGAGTATGCGGTAAATATTTGCTTGCTAACAAAACTTCTGGAAAAGATCCGTGTAGTGTATAGAAATAGTATTTAGAATTTCATCGTTTAACGAACGTATTTGCTCTTCAAAACTTATGCCGCCACCTATGCCGCGAAGACGCTGCGGTAGAGAGTAGTCGCGCTTGCGCCTCGAAGGCATTCCAAAATCTCGAATGTCTCCGCGGAGCTCCGTCGACTCGAATGTCATGTGAACCGAATGCCGTCCAAAAACGTCGTGTAGCAGCGCAGGTTTGGCAATCGAGTCGAATGACATTCGTTTGAAAGGCATTCGAAACGCCCGTGTAGCACAGGTATAAGACGTACAGAGTAGCTGGTGAACATGAGCTGGCGATCGAACAGCTCATCGACTTCTTAAGCGTCTTTCACGAAACTTCTCACGTTCCACATAAATTACAACGCGACTCTGGCGGCGAAAGCCAATACTGAAGGGCTGTCAAGATATCATGCGGCAAGCAGGCATGTTATGCCGGAATTTCGTTCTCCGATTTAATTTCGGCCGCGTGGCAATTTTCATGCGGCGGGTGCTACCTGAACGACATGATGAAACCAATTTATTTCTCCTGCATTCTATCGCTCCCTGGCCACATCAACGTATGAGAACTTTCCTTGTGATGAACGAGACGGTAAATCCTCTGTGCTACTAACTGGAGCTACTAACAAAAAGACGACGTAATTTTGGTAACAGTTTCAGCGGCTGTTTTGAGACGGAATGGTAGAAATTTTTTTAGATAAGATCTTATCATTCGCGGTAACCTGTTATTCCGGCTCGTACAATGACTGGGCACGTCTGGTCAGCCCTCTGCCTTTCCTTTATCTGCTCTTTCTCTCTCTAGCTATCCCTCCCTCGCTCCAGGTCTTATTGTTACAAACTGTGCATGTGTGCTGTCTGCCGCAGAACCCACTTGATGCATAATTCCTCTGACAATTTCCGCTAAAATGATGACAAATAGCCGGAGAAAGGAATATCTACGCCGATTATATCAATTTAATGATGTTTCGATAGATACCTGCAGGGACTAGCCTAGCACGATGATTTCTTTATTGTTCTGAATAGCGGACTCGCCGTTACGAGCTTAGAATTTTCCAAGAAGTAAACTGCATAAATAAAAATTCATAAATTACTGTATTACTTAGAAAGACACTTGCCAAGAGTTTTACTGCCGTAAAAATATGAAACAATATTGACACCTCATTTTACTTGCATGTTTTCTTCCCTGTAACGATGAATAACACAGTAGTATACATGGACCACCACGTGGTATTCGCTTACGATCGCTAAATAATACACAATTGAATTTATTCTCTCACGCTGTTTTGGCTTGAGTTTCAAGAGCCGAACGATGGCTGTCGCATCAAAGGTGAGTTTAGATCGCGGCAGGTATGAAAAAAATGCAATATAATTGCGGATACGTCGTTTTAATGTACTAGAATGCTAAAGCCAGCCTTTCTCAAGAGCCGAAATAACGACAAACGACGTATCAACAATGATATTGCAGTTTTTTTTTCATGCTTAATGTGACCTAAACTCGCCTTCGACGTTGCAGCCACCGTCCGGTTGTTGGAACCGAAACAGCATGAGAGAGAAATTCAGCTATAAATTATTTAGTGGTCGTAGCGGATTTACACGCGCTGATCCATGTATACTAATGTGTGACGCATCGTTTAAAAGAAGGCAACACGCAACTAAAACTTCGGTGTTTATAAGCGCCCTACCTTGTAACTTTCGACAGCAGGCAGATATGCAGGAAGATGAGTTAGTATAGAACAAGATACATGATACCGGTTGAGTGCTAAACGAGTACTTCGCGGCAGCTAGAAATCATAACATCAACTGTAAACCATGACAAGTTTAACGCCTAAACCTGCTTTGAAACCAACGTTATTGTGAATAGACACAATATTAGAGAAGCGAGGACCTTGCGGCGACAGGACTTTTTCGATATCACTCTCTACGGAGCAACATATTTGGAAGATGTCTATCCGATGGCCTTGTAGCTTCCCGATCTTTTTTCATCCCCCCCTTTGCACAAGGAATGATAGTCTGCAGGACCCGGGGAGTGAAGGCTTAAGACAGGGTGCAGCTACAATTGCAAAGTGGTTCTGTAGGCCATTAGAGGTCGAGTGAAAACCCCAAGGATGCCTTGCAATTGTAGGCATCTGTCAGTGAGTGGAAGCCTTATCTTGCTCTCGAGGCAAGCGTGAGTTCCGCAGACGAGAGAAGCGCTATCCTGAGCCAAGCCCCACCTTTGGACCAGGCGACAGCCAGTTCCCCAGATTTCCCTAGCATGTCGCCACGTGCCCATGGCTGTGGGCTGAATTCTGCAGCCGCCGGCTGGCAGGAATGGCCTCAAGAGGCCGCCTGGGTACTCGGCGACCTACGATCCCTACGTGGCGGGCTCACCTTGTCGCGAATCTGCTGCCTCATCTTCTCACGTTCCTCCTCCATCCGCCGATGCTTCTCCTTCCGTCTTTCCTCGGCTTCCCGTAGCGCCTCGAGCCGCTCCTGCTCCGCTTCGGCTTCGGCTTCTTTGTCCTCCGAGGTCTCCCCGTCCCCTCCGATCTGGCCTGCGAGGGAAGAGAGGGCGGCGCATGAGTCCCAGCGCGACAGCGTCTCCCGAACAGCGGCCTGACTTGTGGACCGGCGCAGCCCCACGCCGCCGAGTGCCGTCGGCTCTTCGGGATGGCGAGCCTGTCTGGCGCCAGGTGTTCGTGGCGCAGGCTCCTACTTTTCGATCTCAACTGCGCGCCGAGCGCCCCGGGCCTGGTGGGTCGGCCCGCGCCCAGCGCCGCGACCGGCCGCCCGCGGAAGACGCCGCCCGCGAAGGCGCGCGCGGCCGAGGTGGGGGCGGTCCGCCCGCGGCACCAGTTGCGCGACACGTGCGGCCGCAGACCCGACCCCCGCCGTCCAGGGCGCAAGGTGGTTGCCACAAACGAAGTCCAATTACATTGTGCGAGTGCGACAAACGGGGGGGAAAAATGCGGCTCTATTGCGCAGTATATCGACCAGCGCCGGTCCCTGTTTTCCCTATGAAGAATACGTCCCCAGTTCACTTAAACTTTTGTTTTTCGGCGTGTTCTTTAACTCCAGATACAGAGAGGAGTTTATCAAAGAAAACCAGAGCGGAAAGAATATAATTTAGTGGGCTTCGTTGCAGTCTTCGGTTCTTAAAGTGCCAAACGAGAACTTTTTGCGTCGCGAATTAACGATTCCTCCGCACCAGCAAACCCGCCGGCAAGGAATACTTCGACTGCAAACTGTTCTCCTAGCAAAGCGTAGCTGGAATTGTTCAGAACACCTTGCTGAATTCTCTTTTGTACATTTGCGCAAGAAAACTTCTCACCGCGCACTTCGCAATACCGAACGAGCGAGAAGGAACCAAATTAGTGCCTTTTGTTTTTTCATGCACGCGTTTAGCGTCACAATCTGTTAGTTAGGTCTCGTACCTCAACGATCACGAAACACATCATTTCCGTGCTCAAGGCGACGGGCAGGACTTAGTCTTTGTTAGTGCGCTCCGTGCTGTCTTTATGTGTTTATTTTGGTGCACCCCGGTTTTTTCGCTTGTTGGCAGGCTTCGCAGTAGTGTCTAGCGTCTGCACTTGCAGCATCATCCCCGTGTGTTTAAAAGTAACGTAACGGTTATTTACCGCTACTGTGTGCTAATTATTATATCCCTTCTAAATGTATCCATCGTCATCGTGAATTCACACTTCTGACGCGGACACCGCTTTTCCGCGCGCTTTCTTTTGCATTGTTCTCTTTTTTTTTCATTGCATTGCATTGTTTTGCATGAAAATATCGAGCGTCTATAAGAAAAATTCTTGCTTCGAACTTCACCCTTTACCTGTTGTCTTTGGTGCAGTCTCAACGCCGTCTCAAACATCGACGCCTTCATGTAGCGTTTAGTGTCAAAGCGACAAAATTCGAGTGCAAAAGTAGGATACTCGGATTTTTTTTTCTGGGGGGGGGGAGAGGAACGAACGCAGCACATGCGGGTCTTTTTGGGGAGCAAGAGATTTCGTTCCATAAGTATTCATTAACCTTCTACTATATCCGAGCATGGGCACACGTCAACGTTACTCACCGAGCATGCATTGTTCCACCACCTCCCGGCCTCCCCCTCCCCGCCACAAATCCAACGGCAAAGTTTTTTCGAGTGAAATTAATTCAATGTGGTCATTTACTTCAGCCGCCCATTTTTCTCCCCATTTTCTCATTTACGTTCACCGAGCACGCAAAGACCATCAACGATGGCCCAACGTTGGGCTGAACTCATGCAAGACGCTATGTTCAAGTTTCCAGGAACGCTGGAGGAAGTTCGGGCAAATTAGAAACGCCGGTGGCAACGAAGCAACAGTAATACTGGTAATAATAATAATAAAACAAAACAAGGGAATTAAACGAGAGAAGAAAGGCCCACGCGACAAGCAACATGAGAGTGCGCGCGGCCGCCCCGATGGGGCTGTCAGCGATCGCCGCTTTTCAGTCACTGCGTGCGCCGGCGCGGGTTCCGCAGACCACGCCGACTCGCCATTCGCCACGCAGAGAACATTTAAGGCCCGCTGAACACTGCGCGCAGTGGGCGAGCTGCGGGAAGACGAAAAAAAAAGAAATAAAAGAAACAAAGGCAAGTGGGAACAAGGCCGGGTTTGTTTCTTTTTCTCTATCGCTCTCTTCGTTCTTTTCGCTTACGTTATGGTTTCTGCGGCAAACCTTAACGCCAACGACTTTAAGGTTAAGGCTTAAGGTTTTAAGAACTTAGAGAGTCCATCTACAATCACTGCTGTAATAATGCTGGGCTCATGATCTTTTTGTTGCGTGCGTTCATGCTCGAGGCAGCACGCCATTGCAGACATAAAAGACAGCCTTACTTTTCGGCAATTACTTTACTCGAGCAAAGCAATAAGGGAGTGATTACTCATTGGCATCCGCCCGAGCGCAGTCATACAGCTGCAAAGGAAAGTTATACAGCTTTCTCAGAAACTTCGTAGTGAAAGAAAAATTCATCCTGGTCCGGGGTTCGAACCCGGGACCACCGCTTCTCCGGTGCAGTAGCTCTACCAACTAAGCTAATCACGACGGCTAGCAGATGGTAGGCCGAAAGCGAATTGATCAATAATTAGAAGTGGGAACAGCGTTGGTGAAATGCATAGGGGAACCCCAAAGGTGGAGTAGATTTGTAATACGGGAGTAACGACTCAGTGGCGTCCACGAAGTCAGGAACACTTATTTAAGAACCAGGAGTGAAATTTAATTATTTTTTCCATAGTGTCAAGTTATAATTTAGTGTTCAAAACAAGATATAGGAGGAAATAACGCAAAAAGCACTTGCGGCATCTTTAGACAAAACCTGCGAATGTCGCTGCCGAAGTTATTCTTACTTGACCGATTGCTGTCTCTTGCATTTATTAGCGGTTGTGTCCGCTAAAACAGGCATCCTATTGCTGTAGATATGCTTTAAACCATAACAGAGAATTTGGAATAACTTATTTTCTGCTTCCAACTCAGACTGCTGTCATAATGAGGGCTTCTTGAAGCTAGACCTAAGACAACTTGCCTTCTCTTTTATTGTTTTAACGAAGGTCACTCTCGGCAAAAGAGTCGCGATCATTACCCTCACCAGGTTGCATCTCATGAACCTCTGCTTAGTAGCAGAACTCGGCACAGAGCTCGCCAAGTTCTGTTGCATAGCGGACGGAATCGCAGAATGTGGTGAAAGCCCTGCTGTCTCCGAGTGCTTCTTCATACAATGACTTAGCAGCACGCTAAGTGTTCGATAACCGGGCCAAACTACAAGCTTTTCCTGAGTACGCTTTTTTCTCTGCCTGCTGCGTACAAGAGCCGGCAGCAGCCGGCAAAACAGCAACAAACTACTCAGAACAAACAGTGGCTGTAAAGAACGCGGATCAATAACCACAAGAGCGCATCCACAACGCAATGTGTGCCCATGCAGTCGGTATGGAACAATGCTCGTGTGCTCGCATGTCAGTTTTCGGGCGTCTCCAGTTTCCCAGGTGCTTTATTCACAATTTCTGCTAATGGGACGCGCAGTCCGTCCCAATAATAATGGTTTCCCCACGTTGCCCTGCATACTTTTTTATGTCCGGATGACAAATACTTTCTTTTTTAACTGCTGGAAGGGTTGCGGCAAGCTGTACGGTGGGTGGGGGGGGGGGGGGGTGCAATGGTAAGTTCTGCCCCCGAAGCAATGTCTCTGAGCTGCCTCATTTCAAATGTAGCATACTTGTTGCGAAGTTTAAAAGGCTCCTGAACCGGACAACGAGGCTTTGTAGCTCGCTAATAAAAGTGGTAAACAAGTAAACAAAAAAAAGAGAAAAGCACAATAAATTTTTACGATCCGGTTTTCGACGCCACGCGTCTTCACGACGGCAGTATGGCCAGAATGGCTTCGACGCATGCACGGGCCATAAAGGGATGAGGGGCCTTGCCCGCCTCTGTCAACAGAGAGCAGGACGGCGTTTCATCCGCCTCAAGAATGGTCGCAGTCAGCGAAGGCGAAATGGCCCCTGCCAGAAAGGACAAGCCGAGCGCCATTCGTGCGGCCAGCTTTGTTTCATCCGAGCAATCCCAACCAGAAAGAGCATCGTTCTGCGTGGCGGACCGCGGGTCTCGTACCAGTGCGCATATTGTTTTACGAACCCCGAGCTGCGCAACAGAGCGCAGGCGCGCTTCGCTGAGCAAAATAGGGAGACTGGACACGTACCACCACAGGGCCCGTGTCAGTGCTGCTGCTCTTCCCGCGAACAGCAGAGCGAAAGGGGTCAGAGCGCTCAGTTGCCACACAACGGCAGACGCGGCGGGCGAGGCAGGACAGCGAGCACTATAAAAAAACTGCCTGGAACCGCGCGGTGCGCTTTGGCGACTGCTGATTTACGATACGCGCAACTTCGCTCTCTCTCTCTCCCGCGTTTGTCTTACGCTCGTGGGCAGGAAACGAGGCGACTCCAGACAAGCAGAACAAACAAAGGAAAGAGTACTGCTGCCCAGAGCACGCTCGCGCCCACGCGGGGCATTTTGGGAGCGAGGACGGCTGTCTTGCGGCGTAGCCCGCGCTGCAGGCGCACTGCGTTTACCGCGCATTACAGGGAACAGGGCCACGCATCGCGGACTGCGCTGTGGGCTCTGTTTGCGGAGCAGTGCGCGCGACCGCGGCGGCCTAAAACGCCCCCTGCCCTCCGGCCGCCCCAGACTACTGGCGCAGCACCCCCCCCCCCCCCCCCCCCCCCTTCGCGCAGTTTTATAGCGGGCGCCTACAGCGCCAGCAAACAAGCGGAGAGGATGAACAGCTTTCAGGAACACGTGTCTCCCCTGGGCACGCATACAAAAAAAAAGGAAACAAAAAAGGACGCTCACATACACGCGCAAGCAGCGAGGCTGGCAGTGGAAAGAGTGTTGTTTTTTCCAAATCCCTCGGTTGCTGCAGCCCCGGTCGTGCAAACAACGCGAAAAGAAAGCTAGGATCGATGATAAAGCTGCGGCAGGATTACCAACCCTGGTACGAAAAGTTTCGAAATGCGACGGTGAGCGGAATAAGATAATTTCTGATGTGCACTCATGTCCAACATTCTTGGACAAAAGTTTTGGAAATTTGAAAACTGTAAGATACTCGTAGGGAAGTATTGTAGGTAACGGTCCATTCTTCCGATGCGCAGCAAAATCTTTCTTTTATAGTGCTTTCATCGCTGGCATCGAGCAGTTAAGACTGCCACAGAAAACCTATGGGGAACGCTTTGACGATAGCAAAAATGTGTATAGCAAAAAAAAAAATGCAAGCCTGCCGACGGGAGGTCCGCGGATATATTGATTAATAACAAGAAATATATTGATGTTATAGCGAAATCTTACAATATGTGGAAAAATTGCGCTCATAAACTCTTTTCCGTCCAAAAATGCTTTTCTCCAGAATTGTTGGGTATGACAGAGGAGTAGCATGGAATTTATGCATCGATTAGCTGTAAATAATAATCCGTGCTCTCACGCGGTTCACGCGCCTTAGTTCGTCGTATCACGCGCGATAGACATGAGCCATGAACACCGGCACTTGACCTATCCATTGTCCAGTTACGCATCCGCTGCTGCACTGCGGCTGGAATGCATAAGCGAAAGCATCTGCCGACGCTGCCTGTACGCCTAGCCGCGCGCAGGGACTCCGAGACGTTTCCATAAGAGCCACGCTCTGTTCGGAGGCCACGAAGACACTCCGTGCGCGCATTTGGACTGCCCCATTAGAGCTGCTGCGCACCGGTAACAGCTAGGGCGCTCCACGACGGAGGCGAACACGCTGGCCAAAGTGCCTTTCCGTAAAGAAGCCGTCGGCTCTCCCAGAATCGCCTGTGCTCGAACAGCAAGTGGAACGCGGCCGAGTAGGACTCCGTTAGAGCTTGTCTTCGGGAGGAACCGACTTTAATTTGTATACATGTATTTTCAATCTGTCTGGTTCACGGCGCTTGCCTCATTTTGACGGCGTGCTTAATTATAATAATAATTGGTTTTTTTGGGGGGAAAGAAAATGGCGCAGTATCTGTCTCATATATCGTTGGACACCTGAACCGCGCCGTTAGGGAAGGGATAAGGGAGGGAGTGAAAGAAGAAAGGAAGAAGAGGTGCCGTAGTGGAGGGCTCCGGAATAATTTCGACCACCTGGGGATCTTTAACGTCCACTGACATCGCACAGCACACGGGCGTCTTAGCGTTTTTCCTCCATAAAAACGCAAGAACCAACGTTGCGGACGGCATAAGAACGAGAGCGGTTTGCGCAACGACGAGAAGACAGCTATGCTACAGACACGTTAAAAAATTAAATTGGTTTCCGGGGAAAGGAAATGGCGCAGTAACTGTCTCACATATCTCGGTGGACACCCGAACCGCGCCGTAAGGGAAGGGAGGAGGGTGGGAGCGAAATAAGAGAGTAAGAGGTGTCGTCAACACGAAGTTTTGCATTTGTGGCGTTCTTTTCCCTATTTCGCGCAAGAGAAAGCTTGTGCATGGGGCGGTCCAAAGTCATCGAAAACTGTTCGTCTGCCCATCCGGCCGAGTTTTCACGTCGCGAGGGCCAAGCCGAACGCAATTTTAATGCGCAGTGCCGTAGGGGGACAGATATAGGCCTATTTCTCTCGCACACGACTACGATAGAAGGCGCCTGCAGCAGACCGTCTACTTTGCTTCGAGGAAAGCCACCAGCATCCAAGGAAATGTCAACAACGTTTTTTCCGGCGAATTTCGGAGACTATCACCGTCATGAGACCTCCACAACAAGCTGTCAACAAAACTACTAGTCACTGCCACAACACGGCATCAGGCATTCCGGTAGACCCGGTGTGCGCATCGGACTGACGCTGAGCAGGACCAACACATCCGGTGAACTCGGCATGCGTCTGTCGGGTGCTTTCCTGCGGGCCCGCATGCGGATATGCCTGCTCTCCCATGAGCGGCACAGGCGTGGCAGTCGAGCTGCGAGGCGGCTGCATACCAAAAATCTCCTCCACGTAAATGCGGAGAGCTGCTTGCTGAAGGCGTGCGCGATCACATTCAAGGAAGATGGTTTAGTCGAAGCGTCCAGCTATTTTGATATAATGCATTGCCAGGAGATGCCAAGAAATCCATGCCACGGAGATTTACTGCAGTGGATGTAGTGAACACGTTGCTCTGACGGTTACCGGAGACACCAGAGCTGACATGCGCGATGGAAAGAAAAGAACGCTCGTTTCTAGGAACTCGTCCAGGAGCAATTCAGTTTGCGCGTCTACAGCGATACCAACAAGCAGACTTTACCATCAGCATTGTATAAGGCAGTGCGTTACAGACGGTGACAAATGCAAACAGAGGTTCAGGGAACGCTGTGAACAGAACCGCTTGCAAACCCACCGAGCACGAAACTAAAGTCAAAACGGTCGAAATGGAAGCGCCCGACTGAGCAGCAGAACTCATTGTTACAGCGCAACAGAACATCGGATTGCGGGATATCACAAAGATCGTGTCTAGAGCACACTCGCGACACTACGGCCTGAGGTAGTCTGGTTCATTCGTTAATGGTACGGGGAAAGAAAGACGACTGGAATATTTTGTCCGACATGCCTCTGTTATGGTAACGTCTTTGTGACACGGAAGTAGCTGGGTTTAAGAAAACGTAACGGTTGATGCGGTATGATTGCGATTTGTGTGAGTTAAGAGTGGACACCTAGATATGGTACGGCAGACAGCAAGCGTGACCCAAATGAACATGTTCTTTAAGGCGGTAACGCTGATGTTAATCTGATACGAGCTTGTTATGAATCGTGCTGCATTATTTGGTTGGCTTTCAACTTATTAGTCTTTAGTTGTACATTCGTAGTCTAAATGGATGTCCCAGGCTAGGTTTGAAGGCAACATAACTCCCTGGTATTTTACTTCCTCAACTATAGCTATTTGTTGACCATCTAAAGAGCAGCTTTCTGTGCTTGTTTCCTAAAAAAAAAACCGTACGTGATCGAACTTGGCAACATTTATTGCCATACGCAATTTTCACCACCACGAAAGAGTGGTTTAAGTCTGTCTGCAATGAGGCGGCGTCTTCTTTAGTGCTAGTACTATGACTGGGCATTTTAGGTGAAATAGCTAACCAATCGTAACTACTCGTCAAACTCCATTTTCCTTCACAGCGTAGGCGACGCATTAACACGAGGCTGTCTCCCATGAAAAGTTAATAAGAGTATAAATAAAACACGCACGCGGAGGCACTCCATGCAACACGAAACAATGGGTCCGGCAAGCAAGCGCCAAAGAAAACATTATAAGCCCAGAACGCTGAGCTCGGTGCCAGTGGGTGTGCATTAAAGGCAGCCCCGAACTTTGCGACGGCT
This sequence comes from Amblyomma americanum, assembly GCF_052857255.1. Classification (NCBI taxonomy): domain Eukaryota; kingdom Metazoa; phylum Arthropoda; class Arachnida; order Ixodida; family Ixodidae; genus Amblyomma; species Amblyomma americanum. Next base: position 65,809,829 of record NC_135497.1, on the reverse strand, counting down.
GCGAAATATTAAGCACGAGCTCCGACTTTGCCCGCTTACACGTAGCACGCCTGTTCCGAGCAAGCTGTCTGCTCCAGGGCGTGTCTGCTAGCTTGCATTAGTTACGGACTTCTTTCGAAGAGGCGGGCTCTTGCGTTATTCTTGGATGAGGGAGAACGCAGGCAGCAACGACAGCAGCATCAACGCGGAAACGCAGCCGCGATAAATGAAAATGCAAGGAAGAAAAAGTTACTGCAATGTTTAGCACCTAACCAGACTAATTGGCAGTTTCCCTCGCCGACTACAATGCGGCGCTTTGATTATAAATCGCAGCGTCACGCCCAAGCCATAATCCGGCGCGCGCCGGATTCTCTCCGTATATTTGTCCTCTATAGGAGAGCAGCCCAGCCAGCCTGTTGACAGCCCAACTCGCTGGTGCGTTACTCTCCACCCGCAGCGACTGAGTTTCGACAGCGGCTAGCTAAGCGGATTTAGTCAATGTTTACCACGAAGGAGGAACGGCTGAAGAAGTTCAGAAAGCAAATACTACAAAAGTACCACCTGTCACGTTAATAAAGAAAAGCAAAATGAAAGAACAGAAAATTAAAAGGAGATAAAACGAAGCCATACCAAAATTTAAATAATAAGTCCGTGGAGCCTTTAGTCTGCGAATAGGCGAAACTAGAACGACTAAAAATGCCATGCGGCGTGGTGCTCTCACTCAGCATCGAATGAAGTTCTGAAACGTCCCGTGGCAAGCTAGCTACCGCAAGCACCAGGAAACGGCACACACTACAGAGACGAAGAACACAAGGTAAGCGCGTTGTCTGTCTCCCATGTGCAGTTTCCCAGTGGTATACTGCAGCGCGTTAAAAACCTTCAGTATGTATGACCAACTGGCACCAATGGTCTCCTCGCTTACCAGATGGTTTCGCGCGTCCGCTGAGAAGAAACAAAGACTTGGTTTCAGTTTATGGTTTATGGGGGCTTAACGTCCGAAAGCGACTCGGGCTCTGAGGGACACCGTAGTGGAGGGATCCGGAAATTTCGGCCACCTGGGGTTCTTTAACGTGCAGCGATATCGCACAGTACACGGGCCTCTAGAATCTCTCCTCCATCGAAATTCGACCGCCGCGGCCAGGATCGAGGCAAATCAAATCGCGGTCAACTGACGAAGTTCTCGTGGCGTGCGTTAACACGTCGCGACTAGGTGCATGGAGAACCGCTTTCAGCTGATCACCAGAACCAAATCATCAGAACCAAATCATCAGAACCAAATCATCAGAACCAAATCATCAGAACCAAATCATCAGAAGCAAATGAGCACGCGAAGATGTGTAAGTTGTTATTTTTTAACGTTTACAGATTGTTATTTTAAAACCTGCGAGCTATACGTCGGGCGGTTTACACAGGTGAACTGCAGACCAAGGCGGACATTATGTACGTGAAAGAACTCAACGATCATTCATTCATTCGTTCATCTTTATTCGACATCTTTACAGAGGTCTGGAGCACAGACAAAAAGCTGAAGAAGACAGCATGACGGGGTCTGTGCCCCTTAACAATTCATGTTCGTACAGACATGTGTAAATGATAGTTGGCAACGTCAGTTGCAAATTTATAATTCAGAACATAAAATGTCACGACTGAAAACTAAATGAACAAATTTCTAATTAATATCTGTGGACAAACAATCCACTAAATACTAGTAAAAAACATTCTGGGTAATGATACAAGGTAGATACAAGGATAATGGCTGAGTAAAACAAAGGACGACAGCAAGGAGGCACAGGTGGATACAGGATAACAAAGCCAATAATCTGAACGTTAGAAAAACAATAGAAAGTGACACGTTGATGAAAGTTGTAAAAACTGTAGGAAAAGACGTAGTCTTTCTTCTACGTTTTCTTTTAGCTTACAGGTTTTTTTTTTCATAGATTACGAATATTTAGTAGGGACGGTAATATCACGCGTAATGACTGAGTGCCGTAGTTGGTGCGCTTTAATTATCTAAGCGTTTAATTATCTAAGGCATTTAATTATCTAATACCCTCTATTCAAGTTTCATATTTTTTTTTATATTGAGTGACAATACTGCATTGCGAAATTGAAGGCCGTCGACATCGAAGTTGAGCCCAGTTTATAGATTTTCTTAATCGGCAATGTGGTTCGAAATATCTAACGTCAAAAACACGCATTTCAAAGCTCGATGAGTGGACTCCCACAATGCATACATTTAAAATTGCGTCGCTGCGCGTGGTAGCGTCACCGAAATCATGTTGACTTCTTCTACATCACCAAATACACACACGATATCTGGAGCTGATGGATAAAAAATGAGTGTGACGCAATTTTATAAATATGCAGTGCGGGGAAGATGACTCAGAGGGCTTTAATATATGTGTTTTTGACGTTCGGTTTTTAGAATCACATTGCTGATCAAGAAAATTAAGAACTGAGCTCACGTTCAAATGTGGATGGCCTTCGATTTGGCTATTTTATAAACATGCCCCCTAATATAAAAAAGTGCAAAATATTGGTTAATCTTGGTTAATTATTCGTATCATTACAGAGCTATATTACGAACATTATGTCCGCCGTGCTGTGAAATCTACCTGCACAAGCCGCGCCGATGTATCTCTCTTAGTTCTAAAATAAAAATTTGTAAACGTTAAAAAAAGTCGCCCCGTATATGAGGCACGTCTTCGGTCCAGTACGGTTCACTGAACGCACTGCGTGACGCAGAAAATAAAATACCACGTTCAATCGGGCCGGCATGAAACGCGAATAGTGTACAACTAGCCTGATTCATGTTTCTTGGTAATGGGCCTAGAGAAGTACATATATCATAAACCGCTCGTAAAGGAATATCTCACTGCAAATTAAGAATGTGCGGCTTATGTGTGTTCACGTCTCATTCCGGCCTCACTGTACATGACGCGGGACAGCGCAAAACACGCGCAAGGTTTGCTTTCGCCTCCAGAATATGAATTTATTCTGCTGCCATTTCTATCTTTCTTTGCTATCCTAACGCAGAAATGCCCGAACATTCATCCTGCAATGCTGCAAACAGGTCTCATAGCAGCGAATGTGAACGCTTATAGAAGCTTCCCTTTCCTCCCAATTTCCCGTGAACTACAGATCTTGCCGAAGGCCTCAGTCGACGAGGCTCTTTCGCGTTTCGCCGTTCGCTTTTCGTAATGGAGGAAAATAAATCAAAAATAAAAGCGGGCCTAACTTGTAGCCACGCATGACCTATCGCATATACGAGGTAAACAAAGGTCGGTCGACATTTGTTAGCGCACTTTATCGCTCCGTAAGAACAAAACGTTCGCTCGGTGGCCGGGAAAGACACAAACGGCGGTGTGCCAGCAAAAAAGTCCCACGCTTGCCACGCGGCACGCTAACAACCTGCAGCAGCCCGAAGCTGGAAAAACGCAGCGACTGCGCAGTGCTGGGCCAGGGTCTTTCGAAACTTTCTCCGTACGCCTTTTGGCCTCGTGCACGCCAGAACGGCTGAAGAGCCCCGCGTGTCATCTTCTGAGTTTTATAAAATATGATTGCTGCGTATCCCAAAAGCGGTTCATGGCAGTTTAATGATATCCGTCCCTGTCTCGACATGCTTTTTAATGGGGAACGTACTTGACCAGTCAAAAGAGGACAATAAATGACGGCGCTTGTTCGGCAGTTGATATTCTGCAAGCACCCGAGGCACCGTAAAAGGAACGCGCTGCTGATTTACGGTGACAGCACGGAGTAAAACTAAACGCGTCGGACTGCCGCTGTCGAGAATGCCTTTCGAGAACTCTTTCTTCCTTTGCGCTGCGTTCACGTTTGCAAGTAGCGCACATACAACTGACGGCGGAACTTCTCACTACGAGCGAAAAAAAAAATGAAGAAGAAAAACAAAATCTTTATTGTTAGTGGAGATTTGGGTTTTTGAAATAAGAGCGCAGGGAACAGTATTTTTTCGTACTGTCGCAATGCTGCAGATTTTGAGTCTCTAGATTCATAAAAAAAAAAGATGCCAAGTTTAGTCGCTTTGAAAGCACCGAAGCGCGATCAAGATAGAGCCTTATTAAATCGCGGACCGTTGTGATTGAGTCATTACTTTTTTTTTCACAGCAGAACAGCTGCGCAGGAGGAAAACGGACGGCGTAGCGTAAGAGCGAGCGCAAAGTTTCCAGCAGCAGCAGCAGCGCTGGGTTAAGAGCTTCATGGCGGTGAAGCGGTCGCATCGCCATCGCAGCGAAGTTACTTGCTTTACAGCGCAGCGTTCGCTCCCATGTCGCCGCACGAGAAGACATGCCTTGGCGTTATTGCGCGCCCCTCCTCGCCTTTTCGAAACCCCAGCGCGTGCCCTGTTGCCCGGCGGCAGCGCTGCGCCGAGTTCTCGGCCGTCACGCAGCGTTCTCAAGAAGAACAAATACCGAGAAAATAACGTCTGAAGTGGCGAACTCCTCCGCGTTCTTTTAATTACAAACACGCTACGCAAGCTACCTTGAGGAAGCCGATCTCGGAAACAGCTATGCAACGTCACTTTCGCTAGCAAGCAGGCACGCACTGTTTGTCGGCGCCTTAATTGGTCGCAACGGTTGTTCATGTAAGTGCCGCAGCAAGCAAAAAAAGGAAGGAAGGAAGGAAGGAAGGAAGGAAGGAAGGAAGGAAGGAAGGAAGGAAGGAAGGAAGAGTGGCGCACAAAAACCCAAAACTTTCGCCAGAAGGCAAGTAAGTTTGCAGCGGTGAGCCGCTATCCAGATTTCGCCTTAAACGGCTGCTTCCTCGGTAACTGAGCTCGCAACGCGGGGCTGAATGTTCACAAATACGGGCGAAAACCGCAGCCACTCGGTCCGCGTAGAGGCACAAGCCCCCCCCCCCCCCCCCCCCCCCCTCCCAATTCCACGCCTGTTAAACTCGTGCGTTCGTCGTGAACACGATCTAAGATCGAGAACCTCCAATGCATCTGCACAAGCAGGCCATTGCAGCGCCGTGTTCTCAATAGTTGCGCAGCGTGCCTTGAAAAAAGAGAAATGAACAAATTAATGCGACGGTATTCGGGGGCTCTGTCGATGGCCGAATAGCTATAGATAGTATCGAGCCTTCGCTAGTGGTGACGTAGGCTGCATAAACTGCGCTCCTGCCCAGCTCCAGAGCCTCGCATCAATTTCTCTGAACTGTACACGCATTCTGCACTGACCATACATCCTGGGCCGCAGCCAGCTGACGCCTTCCAATCCTCCTAGCCGCTTGTTTCATCCCTACAAACTCCGCTTTGTCGTGGCCGCCCCTCCTGACGGGGATGGCGGGAGTATGCGCGCCGCTCCCCAATCCGCGAGGCAAAGAACAGTGCCCGAGGAGATGAGGCCAGGCTCAAGCTCACGTAATCCTCCGACCTGAGTCGTATTTCACACGGGGCCGGCCGAGGCATCTTCGGCCGCGAAGGGCTATCGATCTTTCTCGAGAGTCAGATATAAATCGAACAGCGGCCCGGCAGTGCGCCAGCTTTTAGCGATCGAAGAATATCAAGCCGAGAACGACGCCTCAACGCGCGCGGCAGAGAAGGGGAAACGCCGCTGCCAGGGGCCGCGCCCTCCTAGACGGGCTCGTTATCTGCACCGCGTGGGGGCGCCCCGATCTAAGCGCGTGACACATGCCCCGCAAAGTGAGACGGCATGTCACTGAGCGTTCCCCGATACGGATACAGCGCCCCGAAGAAGCCCGTCAGTTGTATGATTTAGTTTTTTTTTTTTCTGACGAACGGCAGCTTTAGCCAACACGTGGAAAAGGAGCCGCCAGTAAGCCTAGCGCTCGAGTACCTCTCGAAATAAAGATCGAAGCTTGACATTCTGCCGTGCCCCTATGATAGATCTGCGCCACGTTTTCGTATTCTTCGCTCTGTACGTCATCCCAGGAGGGACGGAGAAAGGATGTTGGAAAGGCTTTAAGTGATGGCTATATAATGGATCGCGATTTTTTTTTTCGAAAAGATTAGAGGTGAAATCAACAAAGCAATGAATTCGTGACGCTGATATAGAATCAAAAGAGGCTTCCGGACACACAAGGACGAAACAACACCTGGCAAAAAGAGGGACGTCGGATTCCGCCAAAGAAAGCATTTCGAATAATAATCATTTGAAGTAGGCGCGTCTAATCGACCCAAGAAATAGTTAAACCACCGAGCTATAGTTGTCGCAGCTGTGAAAATTTATGGTCGAAACCAACACGAAGGAAGGACGCAACCTTTGTGACTATCGCATTTTTGAAGCATACATTTGACAGGTAAGCCTCGGCTGCGCTGGACTCCTTTGCGCGTACGGTTCGCAGAAGTACCACCACTGCGCCAGCAGTTGTCCATCAGGTCACCTTGGAATGTAACGCCAGGGTTGGACTTTTCACGCAGAAAGAAAGAGAGATTGCATAATCAAAAAAGATAAAAACAAAAACGCCGATTGTTGTCAAGGGGTCGCATTTCATCAATTTGAAATTTGTCCCAGGTGGCTGAACTGTCTTCTCCCGTGCGTCAATGCAGCTCTATGCAAAAGGAGCAGCACCCGACTGCAGACAACTCCTATCACATTCATTTGAGTAAAAAAAGTGTAAAACGGTGTTCAGCACCTCTGCTAATACAAAAAGAAGCACGTAAAGAAATCTGAACCTTGATTCACTAAAAAGAAAAAGATGAACGGAACGCGCTGCTGCTGTCGCCGAAAGTTAAGACTGAAGATGGTAAAGACAGAGGTAGAAAATGACAGGTGAAACGCTTCTTCGTGCCGCATTTCTTTCGCTTCCGTGCGTTCCGCTGGAGGGCGGGAAAGAGAGAGAATCGGAAAAATTTCCGCCAATCAGAGCAAGCCGTTGAGCGTGTCCGGGGCAGCGGCGCTAGCGGGGAGCGATGCGCACAAGTGCAAGCGTGCACGCCAACCCTTTGGCGCGCTCTCCTAATGGGAACGTGCCCAGCGCAACCCGGCAGTGCTCGAATAACGAGCAGCTGCTGTAGACGAGCGCGCGCTCCTCTCTCCTTTGGTTCTGTCCCGTCGGGCGGTGCTCCAGCCGCGGTCCGGACCGGCACAATGACGCCACTCTCGAGACTATGGGCGCCTCAGCCAGCTGCTAGGCGAGGAGCGGCGGCGTGGCTGCGCCAACTTCGACTCTCACACGCCAGCCACGCGCCGGCCGAAATTGCCTTTTCAATATAGACCCACTCCTCCGTACAGGCGCCGTTATTTAGAATACGTGAACGCACTGCCTGGGCGCTTACTCTCGCGAGGCAGGCGCGTGCATTGCCGACGACTCAATGCACGAATGTGGGCGGCGTTTCGCCTGAACCGTGCACTGAACGAAGAGACGTCAGGCGCGTGGCCAAATCGCTGCTGCTGGGACAATACGCATCCAACACACACAGCGAGAAGTGCGACGCGTTGTGGCGCCGTTGTCACTGCGAATGCACTATTCCGACGAGTAAACCCTGAGAAAGATGTGATGTTTGTGGGTCTGTGCTAAGTGAGAAAATAAAAATAAATATCCATGACTGGGATTCGAACCCGCGGTGGCACGAACAGATAAGCTTCGCTGGCCACTGAACTACAGCACTATGCTATCGCCGCTTTTTTTTCTTTATTGCATGAATATACACATCAATAAAATATCGTAATTGCCACGCCCCTTGGCAGACAACCGTGTCTAATGGACTTTCATTACAACAAGTTGGTCCATCAGACTCAATACATCATCCGCATTGTCCTGCTGCTTCAGCACTTCTCTTAATTTATACCTATGTTCGACAAAATAATCACATACCGATCGTGCATCCAAGTCACAATGTCTAAAGGCCATTCTACTCCTCCAAATGCTGTGAAGGCCCAATAACATACTCTGGTCATGCTGTGCAACATCGCTTTCAGTGGTCAGGTACCGAATTCCGCGCGGTGTCAATGGCAAGACTTTTTATGGTTCTTTGCAAAACATCCCAGTAGAACACCGCATCCCAACAATCCAGGAACACGTGTTCTACCGTCTCTGGCTTTCTACACAAAAGACAGTTTGAGCCCCAAGGTACAAAAAGGCCCTTTTCCTCTAGCCATGTTTTTACTGGTAGGGTTTCTGTATGCAATTTGAAAAAGAATGTTTTAACGCCAGGCGCAACAGTCATCTGCTTAACTCGCCTGAGAACGTCTTTTCCAGGGCCTTCATAGCATAAGGTAAGGTAAGTATAAGCATAATATGGCTTATGCTATCGCCGCAGCCAATCGCGCCTCGTGTTAAATTGCAACACACTCTCACACTGTGCATTGCACGTCGTCGCCTTCATCAACTAATGCTACTATCAAACTAATATTCGCGCTCTGAGCTATGTGGCGGTAGCGACAAAGAGATGAGCGCTGCATGCGTTGGCATGGACAACGTTTGCTGCAGAAACGAGGCACTGAAGCATAGGCCGCCGGCGTACATTGGGTAAATTGGCATTGACGATGAAAAAGTTGAAGGCGCGCATAACTGGCTCCCTGGGTCAGTGGACAGCTCAATCGCGCTTTCAGGTACCTGGTGGTGGTGTCCACCTGCAAAAAGCTGTGCTTTCGCACAACATTTCGTGCTGAGCAATGCTAACCCGACAGACATTTTTTTTTTTCATTTAAATTCTTTCGACCGCGTGTGCTTTTACCACTTCAGTATGCACAAGGAAAGGCGGCTGCTTCATCTTTTCAGGCTGACCCCGAGTTTTCATGCGCTAAGCAACAATTGAGGACCTCTGGTTGCGAGTGTCTGACGTCTTTCTCTCGTCGAAGAGAACTGTAAGATAAAGAAATCACTGTTTTCACGAATAAGTGCGTGTGCTGACTGTGTAACATGCATCGCGGACGGCTCGCATGCGTCACTCAATATGCAGACTTAGACGTAATTGTGAAAACTGTGGAGGTTTTAAGTATCGACGCATGGAAAATATGACAGCAAGCATTCGCTTTTGTTGAGCGAATTAACTATTGAACATTAAAGCAAGCCGTAATATATTTATTCAGGTTGCTGCTCGTCAATTTCCTCAATTAAGAATGAAATCCCTGCTTTCATTATGAAAATTACGGCAGGCAGGCAGGCGTTCTTTTTCAAACAATGCTCAGCGCAACTTGTGTGACAAAGCACGCTGCAATGACTGTGGAGCACCTGTCAGACTTGCCAACAAAACGAAGGGGAACCGAAGCCAAGGAACGACTTGCGAAAAGAAGTTTCAGGTGAAAATGTAATTTCAACCAATAGCTTTCGTTTAGTATAATTTAACTACCTACCCTTCCCAACGGTGGAATGGTTTGACCTTTCCCTGCGCAAAGCCCCTCTGCAGATGAAAACCGCTTAGTCCATACGCAGCGCGTAAGCAGAGAACTAAACCGTTTGTCTCTGCGTCGGGTACGGTGGAAAACGCGCCGAGAATATCCATTTTGTCGCGTAGCAGTTTGGGCTGGGATCTGTACGTGTCCTAGACGGCCGAGGAACACCAACAGCACCGAGATGCGACCCGAGCGGCTGTTAGGGAGTTTTAAAATAGGGGAACCCTATCGGTTAGGCGGATAGGGGAAAAGCGGGGAGCCAGTGCGCAGGCGCAGGTAAATAATGCCTCTCTGGTTATTGCTCTGCGCATGCGCACTGCCGCGCCTCTAATCACCTACCGCCCTAACCAGTCATCATCATCAGCCGGACTACGCCCTCCGCAGGACAGAGGCCTCTCCCATACCTCTCCAATCAACCCTGTCCTTGGCGGCTGCGGCTATCTTATCCCCGCAAACTTATTTATCTCATCCGCCCACCCAACTTTATGCCTTCCCCTGCTGCGATTGCCTTCAGTTGGAATCCGCTCCGTTCCCTTAATGACCAGCGGTTATCTTTTCTCCGCATCACATGCCCTGCTCAAGCCCATTTCTTCTTCTTGATTTTGACCAGGATGTCATTAACCCGCCTTTGTCTCCTGACTCAATCTGTCCTCTTCCGGTCTCTTAACGTTACACCTATCGTTTTCCTTTCCATAGCTCGCCGCGTTGTCCTCAGTTCAAGTTTACCGGCTAAGGGGACCCCACCAGTAGGGTACTCCCATTCTAAAACTACCTATTGTTGCACACTCGGCAATATTATCCTCCCGTGGCGCTTGCTTGGTATCTGTCCTCGGCATGTGTCTGAAGGTTCTTCCAAAAGTCGCATTTCAGAAGCGAAAAAAAAATCGCAGGGACACCTAATCCCATTATGCATTGGCAATAGAATAGCACTAGCAGCTGTTGATGTATTGCCGGAAGTGCCGTCAACTCCCTCCAGCCAATGGGCGAGTTTTATCGCATTAAAATCACCAATTTTATCATTCAGAGCTCACTTGTACCACGCCGGTATCTTTTCACTGAGAGCGTTTTCAAGAGGCCGTGTTCCGGAACAAAGAATAGCTGGCGTCCCATGAGCGCAAATCAAAGCGCGGTAAGGCGGCGCACGCAATTAGGCTTCCCATACAGCGGAATGCGGCCGGGAGGGCGGCGCTAGCTTTGCGATATCGGCGCCTATCGGGCGCGAAGCACGCGCGCGCACTCCAGCGGCTGTGGCAGCGGCGAGCGCCACGAATTGGGCACGAAGCGCGGTGGACAGAGCAATTACCCAAATGGAACGGCGCCACGCCAACATGTTGCCCTCGGATCGCGGGTGGGCCACTGCGTCGCGCTGTCCCCAGCGTGCCGAAAAGCCAGCGGCCCTACTCGTACTTCGCCCCGAGTGGTCAATAGCAGCGCTTGGCCCTGTTCTTGGAAATGAGTTTTCGAGCAAATTAAGCCCGTGAGACGCGTGCTGGTGTCGCTTCGCGCCGCCGAGTTCTTTCCCAGCCAGCGTAGCTTTCCGCCGAATAATTTGGGAAAGATTTGTCGCAGCATTGGGTCAGCCTAACGCTCAAAGTGCGGCTGACCTCCGGCTTCTTGTACTACATACTATTGTTGCGCACGCAAAAGGCGCCGTACGCGATGTTGTTCAACGTCTGCATTCGAACAAACTCGGTGTTTCCGCTCCCTCGTACCGTGCAGCTTGCAAACTTCTAAGGTGTCTCGATATTACGCCATTGTTGCGGGTACTGTAATTAGGTTACTCTGCCCTGATGCCTCTCCGCAGGCGTGCACTGCGCTTACCTTACACCCAGCCGTGTGTACAGTGCAAGCACAGTGCACTGCACAACACGGCACGAGAGAAACCGTGAGCCTGCTCCAGAAACGATGCCGCTGAAAACGCGCCCGTGTGAACGAGAAAAGGATTGGAAGCAGGGTTGTGACGTTCCTCCCTCGTTTTTAATTACGCAATTTCACGACATCAAACTGCAGCGTTAGGAGGAGGGGTGAGATGGAGTAAGGTAATTAATATACCTCTGCTACGCAGAAGAGAATTCCGTCGCCCATACTGCAGAAGCTTAACCCTGAAAAGAGACACGCGAGAGAAATGGATGGACTTGACCTACTTCGGGCACACGCAATAAAATAGACGTGTCACAGCGGGACAGGCGAATGCGCATTACAACAGGAGACCGGAGCGAAGCGTTTGCGGTTCACTGCGGGCCGAGTGCAGAGTCTACGAAGGCGATTTATTCGAGAGTGCGACTGCGCGCAACGACGCCGACAGAAGCTTAGTAATGTCTGTGTTGCGTCGATGTCGCAATACTGCAGGAAAGTGTCCTCGTCTAGTGCTTGCAGCGAAGATGTGAAGGCTTTCCAATGAGTACATCCATTTTGCTATCAAACTGCTTAGCTAATTTGCCATTGGTAGCCAAATGAATTGATTGGAGATAGCACGTCGTGCATGCGTAAGCGTATGCCACCTTACTAAGCTCCTATCTGAGATAGCAGATAAGGTCCATGGTCAGGCTGAGATTCACAGAAATGCCTAAAGTTTACGCACCACTATCTGCCTTGATCACATATCGCACATCGTCTTTAATGAACTGAAGACAATCGTTGTAACCGCATGACGTCATCCACTTTTAAGGCATGAGATAAGACCGGGGCGTATAGCTAAGCTAGACAGCGTACCCTTTAATAATGAGAGCTGTACGTAGTCGTCGTTTTTTGCAACACCAACTCGTGTCGCAGCCTGAGAAAAAGTAAAAACTCTCGCTCAATAGTAACTGGCTCGTCAGGCTATAGGCCAGTGTCTAGAATAGGAACGCCGATGGCGACGTTCGGAAGCATGCGGCGCGGAGGGTGATTTGCCGTGAGCAATACCCTAGAAGCATGAGAAGGAGAGCGCAGACGTCTGAGGTCGCCGCGTCCGTCGCAATAAGCCTGCGAAGGGAAGCTACGCAACACACACTCAGTCCACGGGGACCGGTAAGCCGGAGCAAAGAAGGGTGGGGAACGATAATAATAATAAAAAAAGTAATGAGCCCACGTAAGCGCCCCGCAGAAAGAGCGGCAAAGCGAGAGCTCTTGCGCAAGCACCTGGCCAAGGAGGCGCACTCATCAAGAGCTCATCTCGGGAAGAAACAGGAGACGGGCTGGTGAAACTGCTTAAGCGAAGTGCAAACAGATAAGGAGAGCGCTCTCAGCTGCGCAGCCTGAGGAAGGTGAGCGGGGTGAAGGTCCGGAGTCGGACCCCCGTTACGAGCCTTGGGTGTCCTGTCCGGTAATTCAGGGGGCACTCTTGGCCCGTTTCCGTTTCGGCGCAGCCCGAAGGCTCGCGACGTCTGGCAGCGGCGTGTCCTCTGACGCCGCTCCCTCCAGGACAGGAGCGCGACAAACAGGCAACGCGACGGAAACACGGAGCCGGCGTTAACGCGGTCCGTTTGCCTCCGCGTAGTGTTTTTTTTTGTTTGTTTGCATCTCTCGTTCGCTGTTTCCCGTGCAGGGCAGCTGTTAATTACGCAAGGTCGTTTACGGCCACCGGTAATGGCGTGCCGGTCAATCGAGCTGCGGAGGTTCGTCCTCTCCTCGGCAATCTGTGTTGCCCCAGTGCGCCGTAAAGGAGCGCATATCTCGGCTCGCTCGGGGGCCATCCGCGAAGACACGATGGCAGCCGCTTTTGCGCTTCTCACTACGTGTGCGCTCGGAGCCCACTCCCGCGGACAAAAATAAGAGAAAAAAAACGATACAGAGAAAGAAAACACAGCCAGCTCAGTAATGCCGGCTTTGATCACTGGCGAGAAAAAAAAAAGATGCTAGAAAAGTGCGCGTTATTTATTCCCCGCTACATGCGGGGCAGCAACCTCTCGAAAACAGGTGCCTTCCATGGCTGTGTTGCTTTTGTTTGTTGCCAACAGATGCGCGTCATTGTTTCCTTCTCACAAGACCTTTACCAGCTCAGAGGCTGGTTTGCGCCGCTCGAGCGCTGTCGCTGGCGCCGCATCATTTGTCGGGAAGCAGGACGACGCAAAGAAGGCTTACGCGAGAGATGAAGGTAATTTTCCCATTTTCGTTGAGGTTATTAGTAGAGCCCTGGCGCAAGGTTCAAACATAATGCAGCACAAGGCATATGCGAATATAAATTCGCGGGGACGGCCGTTAAGCTTCTCGTGCGCTAACTAGATGCTGGCAGGCTGTGCTTCGGTTGAAAACTTGCTGCACATTAAGGGCACGAAATGAATGCAGCTAGTGCGCAACGACGCTTAGAATACGAAGGGGAACAGGGCTAGGCATGCTCATTACGTTCATTCAACACTGGGACGATTATCTAGCGCAGCAGGTATGCGCAAAAATAACTGCGGCTGTCTGATGTGATGTTTAGTCCCTGTATTAGCCTTCTTGCTTTGTCGTGCTGTCTTTTCTCGTTCCATAAGCCCACATAGAGTAGCGAGCAACTATTCCCGACAGGCTGACGCCTCTGACTCGCGCCGGAGCGTTTTCCCTCTCATTTCGATTTTTCAGCGCGATAACACGTCGATTCAGTCGCTTAAATCACGGGGGCTTCTCGTGCACAAGACCGGCTGGACGCCAAAAACTGCAATGCAAACTAGCCTGATACCCCAATGTGTAAGCTAGTTGGTTATATTGCACAGGCGCCCACCAGTCACGGAGGGAACTTACCTATACCGTTGACTTGGCGAATCGAGATCCAGAACTTTGATGCTCATGCATAAGACCGTATGCCCAGTTTAATTTTGCGATCTGCTATTCAGGCAATTAACTGTTTTCTTGTCTTTTTTTCTCCTCTTTTCCAGCCCCAACTGAAAAGTCCATGTCCCGAAAACCTTGCCGCTCGCTCTCTGGTGCCCGCGGACAGGCGAGCCAGTTTAGACACTCATGGAGTGCAAATAACAGACGGCCCATCGGTCGGCCAGCGTACACCAGCGCGAGACAAGAGGCACCCCGCCAGTGTCGTCGACCCTCACCGTTCTCCGAGCGCGGCGAACGGCAAGCGGGCGAGCCCGAAGCCTCTTCTCCGTTCTCCGCCGGCGCTGAAGCGACAGGTGTCCTGTTGCGGCCGACGCAGACCCACGAGTGCGCCCCGCCCGAAATGCGAACAGCAACACCACAGGCGGCGTCTGGCACCCGCTATCGACACGCACCGGGGGCAAAACGGGGTGCGTGGGTGCTGGCTGGTACGGCCAGCGGGCGACTGTCGCAACTCTTCGAGTTGGGCTGCGCGAAGCAGTCGGCGGCCGTTGCCTCGGCTGCTGTGTGCCAATCGATGGCCGCTCGAAGCGTCGAACGGCCGGGCGGCGCGTGTTCAGCGCTGGCCACACGCCATTCATCTTGCGCCCACTCTTCCGAACGCTCATCGGCCCTCGACGGAAACCGGCGCCTCTGCTCAAACCCTGTGCCCCGCCGTCGCTTAATAAGCGCGCGAGGGGAAAGAAGCGCGCCTTGAAGGAAATGAGCGGGGCAGACCGCTGACGCTCGTTGGGGCATTAACTATACGCGGACGGCACATTTGAACAAACGCACAAAGCAGGCACGTCGTCGGCTGCCTCTCAGCTGCTCTCCTAATCTACGTTCTCCATTTCTTTCTTTTTTCGCGGAACTCGCTCGCCGCTACTTCTCATAAATAGAGGAACTTTCGATGGGAGAATCGCTTCTTTTTTAATGCTTCTGAATTTTTCTTCGCTCGCGCATGAAAAGAACATCGTTGCCCGGGCAGGAAATGGCTCGCGGGTGGTTAAGCAAGATAAATCGACATCAATAGCTGATGACGTGATTTCTACACGTCGGAGCAGCGTAGAATGCAGACTGGCACACGGCTTGGCCATTTCTTTGCGTTATTGTGACATGTCCTTCCAGGGCCCAGCGCTAGAGATATACTGGCACGAACTCAGGCTAGCATTCTCTGTATTACGGCCTTGTACAGACTTCGCATTCAGTTTTGTTCAAACTTTCTGACAGCGCACAGGGTCGAGTAATGAAGATGAAGATAACTGAAGAAGTCGCACCGAAGAAGTTGCGGGTGGTCGTTCATCACAATGACCACGCTGCACTTAATTCGAAGGCCTCGCATAGGCACCTTAATCTATTAATCTGTCATCATTGGAGCGACCTCGAGTATGTACACTCGGGGACAAATGTCTCTGGACCACGTGTTTCGTAAACCAAGCCGATAGCTTTATTATTAGCCGGTGGCTACGTATCACACTTGTGGAGGTGAAAGTCAAATTTTTGTTCTTTCATCTCCACGAGTGTGGACTCTAGCCGGCGGCTAATAACAAAGCTATCATCTTCGTTTACGGAGCACGCGGTCCGGAGTCTTTCGTCCCCAGCTGTACGCTGCGTGTCGCACGCAGAAGAGCCGCTAGAATTACATTTCAAGCCAAAATTACTTTCAGATTTCAGCTCTTCTCTTACACATAACAACAACGTATGGCACATTGGGTTCAAATCTAATAAAGGAAAGCTAAACTGCAATATGTCGCGTGTAATCTGAGCTGTAATCAGCGGTAGAACAATAATAATCCAGGCGTTCTCATCATGTGCGGCGCGCCCTGCACATCCTCGAATTTCTGTGCTCAAATGTGCGAATTGCTTCTTCCGCAGCTGCGAGGAGTTCACATGCCCTCGGAGCTCAGTTTCTTTACCTTTCGCAGAGCCTACCTAATGACAGCATAGAAGCGAATCTGACCAGATTACATGAAGAGCCAGAAACAACTTTGGTTCCGCACGGCCTGAACCGATACCTTCAGGAAGCACGTTTTTCGCCTTACATTGCTTCAGGCAACTGATATCGCTAGCGCTGGCAGCTTGCTTGTGAGCGTCCAGCGTTAATAGCAGCGCACATTAGCAACTACTAGACGGAACCTAAATTACCGCGGTGATGGATACGCTGTCAGGTTGGAAAGAAGTATCTGAGCAAGAAAAATTACCTGCCAGGAAACCAGCCGAAGACAAGATATTGTATAACTTGAGGAAAGAAGGATAAAATGAAACAAAAAAAAAACTGAGAGAGAGTGAGAGATAGAATGAAGAAAAAACAGCGTTATTGGAATAGGCATGATACATAGTGACAGCTTCAATTTCCTGCGCTATGTATACCGTGAGTTCTGTTTCCCATTGTGTTTGAGTTTCTTTGTCCGTTTTCAAGTCACGCGTTGATACGAGCAGTCGGAGTGAATTGTATGGCGCCAAAACCCATATCTACCCAACTTTCACGGCTTTCTTTTCCGATAACAACAGCTAGAATAAGAAAATAAATATATAAATAGCTACGTTGCAACTTTCCTCGGCGAATGCATTGCGGTCGCATCTCGCACCGCCGTTTTTCGCGCGAAGCGACACCCGGCGTTTGCTCATATCTGAGAGTCGAATATTCGCCCTGATATTTATTTACCCACCGCTACAGCGGCCGCTTTCCAAAACATTGCGGGGCTTTCGCTCTTATGAAAAATTCACGATGCGTTGCGTTTCGCCAGGCCCTATATCAGGCCAGAACATGGGAAAATTCTCTAAGCGCGTTTGCCACTTGGAGCGATAACTGTTTTCACTGTTCATTCCGGCAGATTCGTTCAACTGAGCGCTTGCAGCGCATTCACTCCGGCTATTGTTTATCAGCATTTGCCACCAACTTCGGGTTGATCCGATTATGGCTGCGGCCTTTCCGAAAGTTTTTTTTTTTTTAAGCAGAAAGAACAATGTTTTCATGAAAGTTTATCTGCCAATGTTTATTTGAATAACTAGGTTAGTGACAGTTTTATTTGTCATTTGGCGCTGCGCTTAGTCTGAGAAGTTAATGCTTTGCCTGAAAAAAAAACGTTCTTTTATTGGTGATTATTAGGGGTTCAAGTTCTTGCCCAGGAAGCAGTTCCTTCGCAGTTAATAATCACTCTACTGAGCCGGAGGACCTGGTTCTAATATCTGCCGCCGCGGCAGCATTTCGATGGCGCAAAAGGCGCCCGTGTTCTGTGCGATGGAGTCCGCACATGGAGTCTAAATTAATCCGGAGCGCTTCACTACGGCGTCCCTCATACCCCATGTGTATGAGGAACGTTAAACGCCATAATTTACAATTTAGTTAATATTCGCAAAGAAAAAAGGACATTCCACCACAGGCAAATGAAATGAAAGACTGCAAAACATCACACTTAATTCAATGGGCTTTAAGTTCATGCGTGACGCAATTCGATCAAATATTTGGTGTTTTAGGGGTTATGGATTTTATTTAGCGCTGGGTTAAGACTGCACTTCTACAGCCTTGAAGCATTTGAAGTAGCACTCGTGAACGCTGGTTGCACAGTCGTGCTAAACGAGCTTCGATGTGCGATTTTGATGCGACATCGCCGTACTAACTTCATATCAGGAACGGGAGAGTAAGATGTCTGCATGTCTGAATTGCGAAAGAAGCTTTTTTTTCTCACTTTTTCACTACAACCTACTTATGAAAGCACACAGCGCGACAATCAGGTGTTATTGGTAACTGCTTCCGAAAGGGGCTGCTAGTTCCAGTTCTGCTGGAATTGCCTCCAAGCATGTAGGAACATTTTAGACTTAATTATGGCCACACGAAATTCCTAGCAACCGCCATTTGTCTTGACAATTAATGAGAAGTATTTCCCATGAATTGCTTCCGTGACATTAATCGACAGTTTCTCCCTAACAGCCCCCTCGAGGAACAGAGGATAAAATCAGAGGATAAAAAAGTTCATAAAATCTGCTGTACGCCGAGAAAAGCTGTGAGGGAGAAAATGCCTCACCTACTAAAACCTTCACATAAGGTGAAATAGTATGTATAATGCGCAAGTTGTTACGTGTGAAGATTTCTGCGTCCCGCTGTAAATTGCATTAGCTTTTGTTAGTTCGCATGCAGTGAGGCTTCTCTACTCAGTTGTGACGGAGCCAGAAATAAAACTGAAACGTCCTATCAAACGACGCCGGGAGTATTGGCCAGAAGAACATTCACCGACACAGAACAGAAATAATGATGACGACAACCTGCTCCATTTACTTTTTTCATTGAATAAGACCAATCACGATATTGAACTTCGCGTCGTATAATATTATCTACATGCTTCAATGCCCCTCTTGTCAGAAACAATATATCGAAGAAACCGGGCAGTAAATGAGTGCCAGACTGAATGGCCACCGAGCTGACACAGCAAAGAACGTAGAGACGGCAGTGCCGGCGCATTTTAATCAATGCGGTCAAGATTTCAAAGACCTTAAAGAATTTATTCTTCAATCAGGCTTCAAATCTGCAAGAGATATAAAATACAGAGAGGAATTTCCAATCCAGAAATTTAAAATCTTACAACCAGCAGAATCTCTCAGGTGTAGCCCCTTTTCCAAAAGCAACCGAGCAGCAGGTTTTTGCTTTAAAACAGTATAACGGAGCCTTTACGGCCCCGCTAAAGACTGAAAGGTGTCAAAAGGTAAGATGAAGGGTTCACCTTACTTTACGCAGATTCAGAGCTTAAGGGCTCCTAAAAGTGATTCGCTACGTGGCTAAGAAACAAACCACCGTTGCCCGGTTACGTTTGGCAAAGACGATACATTCTGGCACTGACGCAATTCTTTAAAAAGGGCTTGCACATGGTTAGAGGAAAGAGAGAGAGAGAGAAAAAACATGTTACACCAGTTTTCCCAGCAATTCATATCGCCGTTTTATCGTTTCTCTCACCCTACCTTTCCACCCCAACTTGTCATCTCCCCCCCCCCCCAATTCCTCTTCATTTCCCCTCCTTTCCTTCTTCTTTTTTTCTTTCTTTATTTAGCGTTCTACTTTTTACCTTATGCCCTGCGCCTCCGGCTACCATTTCTCGGGAGCCCTTGGCTTCCACACTCCTCTCTCTTTCGCGCTTTCTCCTCACCCACCTAAATTTTATCTTTTCCCTTTAATTTATTTTTACTCTTGGTCTCCTGTTATTTCGTTCTGCCATGCAGCTTAATTCCTTCACCCTAGTTTTTCAGGTGAACCCAGCCTGTGATATACCATGCCACCTGTCGCAGCTAGACACACAGTCTTTCAAGCCCACGTTCGCCATCTCTCCACGCTTCATACCCCCGGATTCCTTTCTGGTGAGCTGACCTATTCATTTTCAGAGTTTTGCAGGTCAAAAAGTTAATCCTCTTTAGCAGCCATCATGCCTCGACAATATTCACCCTCCCCGTCCTAACATCCTTCCCACTTCACACCCTCCCCTCCCCTCCCCGGGCCTTTCTTCTCGGAGTGAAGACCCTATTTAAATACCGCCAATGATGAACGCTTTTCCCAGACGAAGACAAGCCCCCTTGTCGAAACGTTAGCAAGCATCCCAAGGGTTTCCTCTCCCTCGTTCACTCTCTGTGTCAAGAAATCATCTGCCTGCCCTTTCTCCACCACGATCACAATATATTCATGCTCGTATTAGGTCCCGCGTAATTACAACGGTGATCGTAAGAAAAAGAGAAAGATTTCTTTTCCGTCCGTAAACCACTCGGCGCTTGTGACCTGCACTACCTGAATTTGACTAATTTATGTCTCGTGACAGGACACAGCCTAAGGCCTCTGCACAAATTTAACATACCACAGCTCTTGCACAGCAGGCTTTTATTGTTCGGTTAGTTGTCGCCGCAAGCTACTGCGTATTTGAAGGTGTTAACTGGGACTGCGCCGTTTTACTCTGCGACGACCTGCCTCCTACCGAGCGCATCTAGCGCTCTAAATGGGCTCGTGTTGCTTCAGAAAGTCCCCGCGGCAGTTTTTAACTTTGTACCTTCTCTGCATACAATACTGAATGGAGGAACTTTATTTGCTGGGACCAGCTGCAGTCTCTACAGCTTCACCTATAGTGCCTGGAAACTGTGAAAGTCGCGTGCCGCGCGTTGAAGCGAAGAAAATGCTCTCGAAGCTTTCTGCAGCTAGATAAAAAACTGTGATACTCCTACCAAATTTTCATAGTTCTCCCATGAACATTTGGTCGGAGAATCCAAGTTTGCTTTCTAATTCGCCTCCTGACCGGGCAAATTTCAACCCAAATAATAATAATAAATAATAATTGGTTTATTGGGGAAAGGAAATAGCGCAGTATCTGTCTCATATATCGTTGGACACGTGAACCGCGCCGTAGGGGAAGAGATAAAGGAGGGCGTGAAAGAAGAAAGGAAGAAAGAGGTGCCGTAGTGGAGGGCTCCGGAATAATTTCGACCACCCGGGGATCTTTAACGTGCACTGACATCGCACAGCACACGGGCGCCTTAGCGTTTTTCCTCGATAAAAACGCAGCCGCCGCGGTCGGGTTCGAACCCGGGTACTCCGGATCAGTAGTCGAGCGCCCTAACCAGTGAGCCACCGCGGCGGGTCAGCCCAAATGTTCGCATTCTAATCTTTCTGCAGTTGTGGCGTAAGACCGACGTCAGACGGCCAAGGCAGATGCGAAGAAAAGAGTCCAACTATGGAGTGGTCCCATGGACTGCCGCGAGATTAACGCTTGCGCACCGACACCGAGAGGAATGTGCAGAATTATAACGAAATGGGAAAATACACAAAGCCATTTAGAAGACATTTTTATCCCCGAATACGAAACTCCAGTATTCGAAATGGTATGGAAGACAGACATCTTGCGACTAAAATTCTCAACCCAACTTGGAAATTCATAAATCACGCTGGCTGTATCGTTAGTGGACTGCATATTCCTCACCCAACATGCAAGGCGCAATTTGGGCCCTCTGTCCGTGGAATTGCGTGGCTGCATACATTTGACTTCGAAATGAGGTCTCGCCTGCCTTCGAACACCCAGTCAAGCAGTGCGCTAGCGTGGCTCCGTAGACTCCCTTCTTTGCGTGGCTTATTAGCTGCGGCATAGGCGCGTCGATTGACTGCGGAGGCGGCGCGGGCGGTTCCAAGTCCCCGCATGCAGTAACCACACGTAGAGCTTCTGTCGCAACGAGAGAGCGCACCGTGCACGTTATTGAAGCTGCGCCGCATTTCTGCTCCTCAGCTGCCGCTGTAATGCTGTGCGCGCCGAGAAAGTATTCTGCGCACCTTTGGAGCTTGGTAGGGTAGAACGTTAATAGGGTAGAACGTTGGGCCAGTTGGTGCAGCGACATAATTAAAAACTTTGCGCAGAATAACACAGGACGGGAGGGAGAAACTCGCACACACACACACGAGCGCAAACTTGCAACTGTATTTTCAGAAAAGATACACCGCCTTAAGAAGCAGAGAGGGCGCAAGCGTACAAAATTCAGAACATCACGTGTGGGAAGAAAAGAGCACGCTCATAGATACAGTACTAGCTTGGAGCTTGGGCCCCACAGAGCAGACCGACGTTAGCCTCGGTCGCGTGCGTAGTGGGCTCTTTAGTTTCAGTGAAAACGGTATGCACTACACATGGGCTCGCATATTGTGTCATTCAATTCCCCGTTCATTATTTCCCCCCTTTAACTATGGCACATGCCGGCTGTGACGGCGTGGCTGATAACCAGCAGGCAACGTTTATCGCCGGCTCTGGTATCAGAGGCGGGGAGGGACAAGAAAAGGATGATTACTAAATACATATCCTTCGAGTACGACGAAGTCAGGTAGCAAACAAGGATCACTCGAACGACCCGCATCGACGGCTCGCCTCGCGGTGGCTGCGCACCAGTGAGGCACAATAGGGGTCGCGCCAAATTTCTTGCAGAGCGCTCGCTTGACTCATTCTACGAAAGGCATTTGCGATGCGTGCTGTGTCACTAGCACGCCCGTATACTCGCGTCCGTGCACGCTATATGAGCACTCGTCGCCCTTCCGCTCACCCCTCCCTTTCCTCCTCTCCGACGCAGAGTGGCCGGCCAGAGTCGAACTCTCTGCGCCCTCTTACGGAAATAAGCGCTCCCTGCGTCGCCTTGCCGAAACTTCATTTGCCGTGGTTACGCAGTCTTGTGGAGGAGGAAGCTGCTTCGCCCGCCACGTGAAGGTTCAGTTTTGTAAACTTCTTTATCTGTCTCGGCCGCCGGCATCATCTCTAGGGTTAGGATGTGTAGGCTTGCGTGTTGAAGCTCAACGCACATGGATGCGTATGTCTACGTCCCACACCTACCTCCGCATCCGTCTTGCCTTGTGCGGTGTTTCACCGAGTCATAAAATATAAGCACAGCCTAGCACCCAAGACCCTCACTCCGCCCTGAAACACAGGATCATTTCTTAGCGGTGACACACTGTAGCGCTCGAGAGGGGGAACTCGGAGAATACTGTGTGTTCGATGCTGCGTGCGTCCTCTGGCTTGTTCCCTTCAAGCGTTGTTTCTGCGCTGAGGGAACGGACCCGCGTGTGTGGCCCCAATGATACAGACTGGCTGGTCAAAAGCGGTTACGGACTGAAACGCTATACTGATGACCTCGCTTCGATATTAGAGAATAAGGTATCGACCATCAAGAGTCGCTTGACTCTGCACGGTTCGCTCATGGTGGAAGGATATAAAGAAAGGAGCAAGCGATGGAACGTGATAAGGTGGCGGAGGCCTATGCGCCGTGCGAGTTGCATTCTTTTTTAGCGATGCGGTAGAAATTGACCTCATATAAGGCGCTTCAGCGGCAGTAAGCAGGCTGACGCGGTTAGGGTAAAAGATGTGTATAGCCACGGAACGAAGAACGGGGCCGTATGTGTGCGCAGCTGCAGCTACAGTGTTCTTCGAAAATCTTCCACACTCGCCGCAGTCACTGTGCTCTGGGGAAAGCCCGCGGAATTCGTTTCGGAAAGCCTGAGTAACATTCCTGATGAAAGTCGGCGGCGACTAAATCAGCATCCGCCTAGACCACCGTGACAACATTTGGCCCCCGGCACTGACGCCTCGAGTAAAATTCAAATTAAGGGCATTTGTTAAAGAGCGTATTTCAATCAATCGATCAGAACTGAAAGTAGCGCAATGGCAAAAAAATTAGAAGGACGCTTAACTTCACCTTAAGAGCGGGCGTGATAGCGCCTCTCCTCCCTTTTCCCACTTTTTATTCCTTTTCTTTCTCATTCTCACCGATTCCCAATACACAATCACATTACCGATCTCGGTCATCGATTACAATCACGGTTACCGATAGCATTACCGATTACCAATCACAATTATCGATTACCAATCACCAGTCGCTATCTAGGTTTATATGGGCGTTTAACGTCCGAAAGCGACTCAGGCTATGAGAGACGCCGTAGTGAAGGGCTCCGGAAATTTCGACCACCTGGGGTTCTTCAACGTGCACTGACATCGCACAGCACACGGGCCTATAGAATTTCGCCTCCATCGAAATTCGACCGCCGCGGCCGGGATCGAACCCGCGTCTTTCGGGCCGGCAGCCGAGCGCCGTAACCACTCAGCCACCGCGGCGGCTAGTCGCTATCTAGGTTACACTGCACGTTATGCTGCGCCACTACCTACTCGGACACATACACACCATTTTTTTTCAGTACATCGAAGCACTATAACACCACCTTTTCATTCGGCGTAATTTGTGACGCCTAATTAGCATATTTATATTTGATTTTATCTTTTTTTGAACTACTATAAAATCAATACACATCCCAAACCACGTTACAACAACGCGTTAATTAGGTGCCCCTCTAACACGCTTCAACCAACGACCCTTCGTGGCCTTGCGGCTGCTCAACCTGGTTACGAACCCTATGGTATGTTTTTTCCTGATTGGACTTCATACCCTAACGAAAATGCGCATGCTGGACCGCAACGCTGAACCTCTTGATTCACCCAGAAGCCATTTCAGTCGAACGATGCTCAAACTCAGGGACATTAATGACGAAAGAGACTTGCTACCGGTCTAGTTTCTGCTGTTGATGCGGTGTCTATCTATGCCGCCCTTTTAGCTTTGCTGTTTTCTGTCGGGCTCGTGGAGTGCAGTCACTAGCTGTGTGCTTTGTAATTAATCCGTATATAGCCCATTTCTAGTACATACATAACACCGTGTAGTAAATACCATGCTGAAAAAAAAAAACAACCCTTTGTGGCCTATGCGTTGCGCGCCCGCCTGGAACGCAGAGGCCCTGGGTTCAAACCTCGTTGCCAGCTAATATCTTTGTTCATTCGAAACTTCTGGGATTTTTCCGCCCCACCGGCGGCAGCACCTGCCATCGCAGGGCAGTGGCGCATCACTTAACCACTGCACCACTGTGACAGGAATGGTATGAGCACTCCCAGTGATCTACGAATGCAAAGCCGACAATGACGAATTCTGCATATACGCGAATTAATACATTAACGCTATCGCGTACACCCTTAAGGTGGAGCTTTACTGTGCCCTCCACTTTTAGTGCGCTGGCACTAAGGCCCCGCTCACCGATTCCGCCGATCTTTGTCTGAAGCGTGCTTGACCTTGAAAGCCGAACCTCGAACCCAAACCGAGTGAAAACCGTAGTGCGAGCGCACGTATATTTCACATTTGGCCTAACCACGCTAAACCGCCCCTCATATTTTTTTTTTTTGCATCAACGCGTTCTCGTTCATACTTGTCGCAACACTGTTTCGGAAAGAAAATCATCGATGTTCCTTTTTGCTGACTCATTTCAGACTTTAGTTTTTGATTGCTTTCTCAAAAGAAAAACAAGAAAAGCGAATATAAGTTTTGACAGCCCATTAACATGTGTGTCACGCGACATCTGTTCAAAATTTCAAGTGCAAATATAAATAAAGCAGTTTGAGAAATGTCAGATTCTTCGTGGAGCTTCTCTACGTATTTATTTTTTCGTATAGTTCTTTCGCTGGCAGTTACCAACAGTCCTTCGCTTTAATGCTTGAAACTACGGTCAGAGCTTTCGGTTTCGAAAGTTCGTTCGTTCACTCGAAGCTTCCGATAAAGAGTGAGCCCGAAAAGCAAGCACTACGTTCGCCCGAGTAACCGACTCGCAGATCCCGCGTCAAACGTAATTGAATTTAGACGCCCACATCAGCTCGATCGTTCCGTCACTCCCTTCCCCACCGCTTTCGCTCTCCGGCCTCTTTTCGCCGCTAACGGACGGCCTGTCGATTTAAGTAAGCATGTCGCCTATCACAAGGCTTATAAAACCGAGGTGGCATTACGAGAGAGTGGGCGCACGCGTGCGCTCATAATAACAAAAATAAAAATAAAAAAATAAGGGCGAGAAAGCGACGCAGCCTTCATCGCGCGCGACGTTCTCGGTGCATATATGCATTATGCAACTGTGGCAGCTTCCTGAGGCTGGGGTATATATTTCGGGATTACACGCGCTGTGTTTACATTCTCCCGCTCCCCTATTTTCCAAGTCGATGATTTAGGCGACATGAAAAAAGCTGTAAAAAGGAAAGAACACGACTTCAGTTGCGGAGAAATACCAGGGGAGAAAAAAAAATCGTGCGCTTCCTCGAAAAGTTGCGCAAGAATGTTTCTTCACTGAATTGCACGGTGGGTTTCATGTACGCAAGAAAAAAAAAGGAAAATAATCTAAATATACCGCGCTAAGCTTTAGTCTGAAAACATCACCTATGTATAGACAGGGTTCGCAAACACTTCTTGGGAGGTAACGCGCCTCATTCGAGCTCTGGCTTCCGAGTGGTTAGCGCAGAAACAGGCCACGTGACCTCGCTCTAATTAAGCCTGCGACATCGTAGAAATGCCGCGTGTGAACAGCAGAGAACAAGTGTTTTGATTCTCGGCAGGTGCCAACAAAAATCATGCGCACTGAACCTTTCACACCTGCTCTGCACAAAAATATAAGCTAGTGCACAGTCGAGTGCGCGAATCGGTTGTGTACTGCGGTAGTTTTCGGTATTACACTAGTGTAGTGTGTACAAAGTGTTTCATGGAAGCCCGGCACAAACTTTAAAAAATGCTTTTTGCCGGTAAAGAGGCGCTTTTTTCGGCATAGTAATAGCAGTGTGAGCGAACACCAGGAAACAGGCGAATCAAGTTAACTTTTAAAGTGGTTAACTTAATTCTAATTATTAACTTTTAACTGTTACCGATAGGCAAATGATTACAATTAGAGATTTGTAGCAGGCCGTTTGTAATAGCCATATCAGTTTTTAGAAATAGGCGTCGGGTGCCCAGCGACGGACAACGAATCGCCGCCGGCACACCGATCCCTGTCGCATTAACGGGCTGGCAGTCACGACCGGCGGCCGGCGCGGGATCAGATTTTCCCCGCACCGTTCCAGGGAACAGCCGCGCGGGGCACCCACCACTGCGGAGATATATGGTCCCGCGAGGTTATCGCGGGCGGCATACTTATCGGTGACGCGCGTGGCGCCAGTCGTCGCGTAACGCGAAGACCCACGTGAGCGGCGCCGCCCCGCCCAAGCGCTGAAACACGATGCGGCGCTGCGGCCGGAAGATGGATAGCAGCTGCGGCCGGCGGCGCGGGAACCGTTCAGCGGATTCAGTAATTGCGCCACTTGTGCCAGCGAGAATCTCGGCGCCGCTCGATCTCCGGTAGCTGGCCGAGTAATTGCGCGCAGAGCGGGCGAAGCTGCGCACTATCGTCAGCGGCAGGTGGACGAGGAGGACGCGAGAGTTGCCTCAACGATTTCATTAAAAGTCACACGCGGCCGGGGGCAGGTATACGCTACGCAGGTGCTGAAACATTAAGCGCGGTATGTGCCGCAGTAACGCCTGACGGTGTTAGGAACGAAGGAAGGCCTCAGACGTTGCTGGCACATACCCACTACGGGGGAGTGGCCAAGACACAGGCGGCTAATTGCTGGATACAGGAAATTTTTGACGGGAAAAGGAGTGGTAATAGTATGTAGTCTGATAGATTGACGGTGTTAGAGTCGCTGCGCTGTACAGTCATTCCCACAGGGCGCGGTGCGTCAAAGAGGCTGGCGATAGTACGACAGTGCGACGCTTTTCTTGAGGCAGTTTACCGTTTCAGTAGTTCGCTTCCTGCCTGAAGGAGCCTCCAGTTAAGCCGGAGGACCACATGTGCTCTCTGTCGGCTGATACGTTTCGTGCGCCAACACCAACAGGCAGCAGCGTATCGCGTTGTGCATAGCTGTGAAAACACTAGTCGCAAAAGGTAGACGCGTGAAAGAACAAAGGAGATAGCAAAAGGGAATTTTGCTGTGGCGCTTCTTTCTACCAGCCTACAGGCTGCGCATAGTACTGTCATAAGCTCACGTAGCTTATCTCCAGGGGCGTAAAACTGTGCACACTGTGGCTATAAAGCTGGCTCAACGCGGCAGTAAAATCTCTCGCCTGAAGGCGCTTTCGCGTGGCTGCGCCACTGCCAGCTTCCGCCCGTGCTGCACGGAATAGCTGCGGACAGGCCTGCCAGAGCCAAACTCGCACGCCTGCGCCGAGCAGCCGCTCTATGCATCCCACGCCCCTTACCGACTCCAATGCAGCGGGAGGTGACCCACAGAATCGGCCAAATTCCTGTGCGAACGTGTTGTGCGTGAGACTGCTTTCGAAGACGGAGGGTGAATAAGCCCACGGCCGAAAGGCAGAGGGAAGGTTCAGTGCCTAACGCGGCAGAAATTAATGGCAAGCTTCGTCTCTCCTGTTCTCTTGTTGTTTCGCGAACTTACGAGAGCGATTACACGAGACGCGGTATTTGATTAACAGGTAAAAACAATGATAAATTTTCCACTGTCTTCTCGCCGACAAACATCGCAGCATGAATGTTTGTAAAGCTCGGGTTAATAGGTACATGATTTTAAAATTTTATTTTGAAAAGACGCCGTCATATACAACGCAATATTTCTCTCATATATACAGACTGATCAAGCAGCCTTTGGATGTGGCTGAGTAGTCGGTAGTGCGCAATCAGATATTATTACCATTATTTTTTTTCTGTTGGAGGGGGGGGGGGGGGGGGGCGTGGGGGGGGTGAAAACAATATTGCAACTACGCGACGAGTCACATTTCGGAGGATGTGGACAGTGAAAGACCACTCCTGTTATTTGCCCACACAATCTCACGCGGAAACTCAGGGTATTCGAGCCAACGACGGCGCAAACAGAGCAGCTTCATTTATCGGTGCCTTAGACCACTCGGCCATCGCCACAGCCCGTCGCGCTACGTG
Organism: Amblyomma americanum; assembly: GCF_052857255.1. Lineage (NCBI taxonomy): Eukaryota > Metazoa > Arthropoda > Arachnida > Ixodida > Ixodidae > Amblyomma > Amblyomma americanum. The sequence goes on along the minus strand of NC_135497.1, from coordinate 65,781,494 downwards.
TGCTAACTGGTAGCCTCACGCGCTATGTGTTGTAAACAGTTTTCGCCGCTTGACGGACGCTGTTTATTTCAGCCAAAGTGCAAAACTGTCGGACGAAGGGCATTACAATATGTTTGGAAAGAAATTCGTCAGTTCTCACATTAGCTGCCAGCCAGTATTGTAGTTCCGACACAGAACAAGACAAACGCTATCGTAAACGAGAATTTCTTGAAATCGTTCCCTCTCGGGTGCGTACGTGAGAAATTAAAGTCTTGCTTTCGCAGTGCATTAGTTTTTGGCGATGACAGTAGGCGGCGACATTTGTTGCGAAGCCACGCCTCTCTGGCAAGGGGCTGGACAGATATGCCTAGGATTTTGCCGTAGGACATGCGAAACGAGCGCGACCGAGTGTGAAAATAGGTAAGCCGCCGTTTCCCGAGGGCGCAATAAAGGCCATCATCCGGACCAGCCAGGGCCGGGATGGCGCAGGCAGCAGTGGTCGGCGGTCGGCGCCTGAGCGACCAGCCTGCGCTCGGGGTTTCCAGGGGAGAGGGCCACTTTTACAGCAGCCTGCTCGCCACGTCGTAAAGCCGCGAGGCCTGGGGTTCCCCTTACGAGCACCGACGCTGCGTGTTGCCCAGCCGCCCTGCGCTGGAGGCGCCAACCGCTCGACCCTCAGAGAATGGGGGTCCCTGACCGTTCTAGCTGCGCGGCAACGATGCCGGCACGTGCGTCGGTTTTCAGGCGTCTTGTTAGTGGGTAACGTTTAGGTCCCGCCGCAATGCGCAGTTTGTGTGCACTAAGCTGGGTGCACACTGCAGGCTAGCGGACTGAGGCTCCCCATCAACCTTCGTAGATTTTATTATTTTGTGCTGCCAAGAATCCTATCTTCGGGCCTTCTTTCTATCGACTCGATTATATTATTTCAGCGCCAGTGCCGCTTCAGCGAAACCTAGAAGCTACGAAGTGCGCTCGCACACTAATGAGAATTTCTATCAAGTGCTGCCCTGTTGAACCAAACTTACGAATCAATGTTATGCCCGTCTACTTATGGCCCTCGGTAATGTAGTCAACGCTGCGAGCGCTTCCACTATCATTGGCCAGCCTTGTGGGAAATCTTCAACGTTGAGCAAGCTCGCAGCCTGGGTCGTGGCTATTGGACATATTTATCTCTGTGTACAAGTGATATCCCCTTAAAATGGTGCCCCATTTCCCGGGGGGGGGGGGGGGGGGCGTATATGGTTTTAACGTTGTTAAACCGAGTAGACGCGCGAAAGCATGTGTCTAGCCTGGTTGGCTCAGGGTTTTGTTTTGCTGGGTTAAGCTCAGGTTAAGCTCAGATCGTGGTTAAGCTGATCTGGGTACGTATTCTATAAGCTCTGCATTTTAAAATGACCATCTCACGTCTGTCTGGTGCTCTGTCATTGGTCACTAAGATATACCCGCGGCTTTCAAGCGCCTGTGGAAAGCGACCCAGCGATTGGGCAGAAGGCGACCGGACCTCACCGTTGGCTGCATATCGCAGCCAATGGGAGCCAGCGGGAAGGTCCGGTCGCCTGCTGTTGAAAGAGCGCCGCGATGCATCTCACCTGTGGCTGCATAATACAGTCAATGTAATAAGGGAGTATATACTCATTGGCGTCCACCCGAACGCAGCCATACGGCTACAAAGGAAAGATATAGAGATTTTTTCAGAAACTCCTCAGTTAAAGAAAAATTCGTCCTGGTGCGGGGTTCGAACCCGGGACCACCACTTCACCGGAGCTGTCGCCCTACCAACTGTGCTAACCGAGACGCCAAGCTTACGGCAGGGCGAGAGCGAAGTGATCAATAACTCGAAGTGGGAACAGTATTAGTCAAATGTTTAGTGGTCATCATCAAAGAAACTTGACCATCATGATCATCTTAATCATCAAAGAAACTGTCGCTATTTCTCCGTTTTCTTTCATAAAGTTTATTTAGCAGTGCATCACAAATGTCGTTAACTGGTGTTAATCCCCCCCTCCCCCCCCTCAAGAACCACTCAGCTATCATATCATAAAGAGCAGCTGGATAAGCTAGCGAAAAACACGGTGCAGGTGAACTATCCTAAACTTGTTAAACACTGTTAAGACAGAACAAAAAAAAAAAGACAGATGCGCTCTCTGAAGCGAATTAAACGAAAACGCAAGAGACACGGAATTTATGCGCACACCGTTGGGACACATTCTCTCTCCGCCGTTAATTCAACGAACGAAGCGCCAGGGCCCCACTGAAAGCTGCCTCATTACGCGAGAGGCTGCGAGCGGCCCCGCAGCGAGAAACTCCATTAAGTGGTAACGCCCGCGCGCGTCAGCTCCGACCGATATGTTTTCGGGGACGAGCGGGCACGCGAAACGCCTTTCACCGGGGAAGAAGGCTCGTCAAAGTATCGATCCACGCTGCAAACCGACACCAATCGTGAGATGCCCCGGCCGGACGGGGGAGCGGACGGTAGGAAGCGGCGCTGCACCGCGGAGCGACCGGCGCCGCTACGGTCGGCACGCGCATTCCGCGCAGACGGCGTGTAAACACGGCGACGCCTGACGAACCGCGGAATCCGCGAAGGGTCCCGGTATACACCTGCGTCTCACATGGCTCTTCCGCTGTCCGCGGAGCGGCTTTAATCCCACCGGACCTACAGCGACAGCGGCCCAGCACGCGCACCTGCGGGACAGTAGACAGTTTTAGTAGACAGTTTTAGCTGTGCATACGCAGGTGCTTGCGTACGCAAAGCGCTACGGCGCTGCGTGCGTTACGGTGTCCGCTCCGAAGTATAGTTTTAGCTGGCCGAGCCGTAGCGTCTCTCAGGCGCACGTAGCGCCATCTATTGACAAGACGTCAAAGCACATCAACGCTCGGTTGAAGAAAATTTCATCCGTGATTACTTATAACTAGTGTGAGTGCATTTGGAGCCTTTTTTCTTTTGTTCCAAGAAGAAAAACTATGCAAACCGAAGAAAATCTAAGAACTGGCTAAAAGCTAAAACTGTCTAGGGGTGGCCACTCGCGCGCACTGTCATCGCTGGAGGAAAAGGAAAGACCACCTGCTTGTCGGAGGCCTTGTAACTGGCTCTATGGCAAGCCTGATGAGCGCACCGGTTGAACGGGTCTCCGAGCGAAGGGGACGCTGCCACGAAGTTGGACAAGCGACGGAAGTTGGCGCATAACGAAAGCACTGGGCGGACGTCGCTATGCGGCGCGGGAACTGGGCGAAGACATTTGCGCCGGCAGCGAATAATGAGAGAGACCCGACAGCCGCCGGCGCGGTCGCTTAATAATTCCCGGGCCACGCACCAAAAGAGAAAGGCGGCCGTCCCGCAATCAGCGCGTCGTTGACATGGGGCGCCAGCGATTACCTGCTCTGCCGGACCTTGTTAGGACGGCAGTTGCTTCTTCCCGCCGCCCTGTTAGAACCGCTTCGAGCGACGCCCAGCTGTCGCGCGGAGCAGCCAACCTGCTGGCACCAGCGCCGCGCAAATCGAGTCTTGGAGAGGTGCGCCGGGCCGCGAAATCGGAGCGCGGTGGAGCGCGCCTGTCATGGGAGACGCCGCGGTCCCCGAGCGCCCCTACCCTTTACACGCCCCGTGAGCATTCGGACGGCCCAGCAGCAACGGGTCCCCTTTAGACGCTCTCCTCCCCGGAGTCCTGAGAAGAAACAAACAGGCTGTTAAGCCACGTGTGACCTTGTGGCGCGAAACCCAGAATACTCTACCACTCTAACTTTGAGCTGCATAAATTTGGCTGATGCATGTAGCCCGTTAGCCTTGCGTTCTCATTCAGGTGACTGAAGCGGCTGTCCTTAAAAGTGTGCGTATCGAATGAAACTAGAATTCAGTATTGAAACGAAGAATTGGTACTCCTCTACGTGAAAGCAAAAAATAGCACCTCCATGTGAAAAAAGTACGTGAACATGAGTGTTCTGCAGACAACCAGGCCAAAGGGTTCTCAGGGGCACGGGTCGCGGGCCTTCTGCGGAAAAGCTCGTCCTTTCGTTAGCGCTTAGAGCAATGATTGGCAGTGTTCCTGCTTATGCCATCACAGAGTGGCATGAAAAAATCCCTGTAGCAGCGGGACAGTGAGCGTTTAAAGAAAGGAAGCAATACGTTAAATGGCCAGCAGCCCATCATCAACAAAATTTTGGGGCAACTTAGGGCCTATATGAAAAGAAGGCAGTAAAGAACTCCTTGTTGCCAGAAAGAGTGCGAATGTTCAGAACGATAGAGCTGGAATTTGAGAAGAAATTCCACAAGGCTATACAAAGCTTTCAGAAGTGTTTGCGTTTTGCACCTAAAAAACAACTTGTGAAAAGTAATGTTTTATCCAGTGATCAACTTGTCTGCATTTGAAATGCTCACTTTACAATGGAGTTTAAATTTAGGGAAAATGTATTAGTGCAGTTTTTGGCCCTTTTATTATACGTGTCACACGTGCAGCAATTCTGTGTCGCCATTAATTCATTTGTATTTCACCAGGTGGCGCAAGTGGCTTTGACAATTTCACAAGTCATGGCTAGGTGGCTTGAACCACCGGCCGATTTAAAGGGTTCAGCCTTATCCATCCATTCATGCATCCATTTAGTGCTCCTATATATGCCGATTAAGACAATTCAGGCGTTCCGCGAAAGATCGGCCATCGGCCTAAATGTCTACTTTAAACGAAGCTCATCGTACGGTTCAGAAATGAACTGAAAAGCTGCACGTATCGCGATTTTTATTGCGTGGCCAGACAGATGCTAAGCTCACTGGGAAAAAAAAAGCAAGCAATACTGGTGAAGCAAGAACTGCGTGAACATCAGCTGTTTTCAATAATTTCATTTATGCGAGTGATGGCATGCGCTACTTAACTGCGCTCGTTGACGCACAGCTTGACGAGGCAACAGAGCCGCAAGAAGGACGCGCCAGGAATCACTGGGCGCCGTTCACTTCTAGTAGCCCCTCGTAATACGTCACACTCTAGTTTATGCCATGCTGAGCAATGTCGCTCTGTCTCACCGATTTCCCTCGTTGAAAGTGCCTGCTGAGCGCGATTTCTTTATGAAATATGCGCTAGTCTTCTCATTGGCCTGGACTATATCCAAGGAAAGAGCTTTTGTGCTACATTGCTTCCAACTTCTGCACACGCGCACATCATTAAGGAGAGGGAAAGAAAGAAAGAAAGAAAAAAAGAAAGAAATAAATAAATCGGGTGCAGCTTTCAGGATGGCCAGTTCTTGAAGCAAAACTTTCAGTTCTACGCAAGAAAGAAATCCCTTGGTTTTTGGCCGGATTCTGGGAGCAGGGAGACAAAGGAAACGAGACGGCAGTCTGGACGGCCGCGGGCAATAAGAGTTGCCTCGCAAGGAACAAGAAACGAACCGTGTCGGATAAGACGGCCCGGGAAGGAGAGTCGGATGACAAAAGGCGCGAGGCAACTAAAAGACTGCCGCGCTGTTGCCGGCCGCTTTCGTGGAGAGCCCTCGCACGGCCACTATATGTCCGCCCATCCCGGCAATGGCGCGCCGCGCACAGGGAGAAGAGGGAAACGTTAACAACAGAGCGAAAAAAGACAGGCCTGCCCCCCCCCCCCCCCCCCCCCCCCCCACACACACACACACACACGCACGCTATAGGAAAAACAGCACCGCAAGGCAACATATTTCGGCCCACAAGTAAAAGAGCCGAGTGAAATCCCATCGACGAGGACGAAATCGACTGGCCACAAGGCACAATTGACGATGAAAACAAAGCGTGGGCAGAGGGAAAACGCAATCTCTCCCCAAGCAAATGGAGCTTAGCTTTCCGTGAGGGAAAGCAATAAGTCGGAAGGCTCTTTCCGAGATCGCGTTTTCGCCGTTTCGCGCCAAGAGAGAGTCTTATTGCATCATCTTTTGACTCTCTATTTTTCCTACAGTCGCGGAAAACGGGCGCTAACTCGGTTCAAGCACAACTGCAGTGACGCAAAGCAGCCCCGAGGACGAACGACTGTTTTGCAGACACACGAACCGCTCCGCCTGCGTGGCTCGTTTTCTCATTACGACACGTTTACTTGAACGCGCCTCCGGTTAGGCCCGCTCTCAAAAAAGAGGACGCGTAACCGAGAGGGCGCCTGTGTTGCGCAAGCTGACGTTGAATACGTTCCTGGATCCGCCGCTCTGCTCAGAGTGAGCACGCATGACACAACGCGCGTATCCAATGTCCCCCCACTTATACTTCCTCTTTTATACGGTTTTCTCGTTCGCGTGATCTCAAAATACGCGCATTCGTAACATCCTACGGGCGTGTTTAACTGGTGTTTTATCTGTTTCAAATATTTGGCTTCCTTTTTTTGTTGCCTTGCTAGGCTCGCGGTCAAAACTTAAGTTTGTGCCTCCTATCTGTGCAATACTTGGTAAATAACTCAACCGGAATTAAGCTGAAACGCTCTAAATACAAAACAGGCGCAACCCCCCCCCCCCCTTCATTTCTGGTGGGTGGTGAAAGGCACTGCGAGGACTGAAGAACAAAACACTCTGAATAGTAGGGTCTGACAAAACAAATATATCTCTGGGCATGGAACAACAGAGTACAAAGTTTTGAAGATTTCCGTAATGCTGCTCACGATTAGAATCCTTGGAATTGGAAAGTCCATTAAAAATGAACTGATGCAGATAAGTTGATTAAACTTCGCACACTGCACCAGTATATTATCCGCCCCAAGTCCGTACCCATAAGTTGGTATTTTTCACCGCTACGCACATGACACATACGTGAGGAGGAGAAACCTTTAATGCGGCTACTACCTGCGAAAACAATTGTGTTCAGGAACACCTTACCTCGGGCCAGTAAAGAATACAGCTCGCGTCAGGAGCCATTATTCCTCACAGGTAACACTAATGAGGTCTCAGAAAGCGCATGCTTCGTTAACTTTAAGTCTTTGTGTTAGACATGTTTTCGGTTGCTGTTTATTTAAAGTGTCATCTAGCCATATTACATTTTTGTTTCAGGCTCTGCTGTATCTGCTGTTATAAAATACTCGGCGTATTGGAAATGCGGTCCTCCTGCCAAGGGCCATTAAGATCTACAGTGTGTCGAAATAATACCGGTGTAGCAAGACGCCCGAAACTAGATCCAGCCAGCGTATACAGAGAGATTTTCGGCAAAGCGGCACTTTATTACTGGTTCTGAAATAGAGCTTACATCCACATGATAGTGCTTCCGCATTTCTTGCCCCGTAGTTGCATTCAGCGCACTTTCTTGCGTTCCACAAAGCGCGGACAAAAAAATTCGCTCGACGCGGAGTCGCCGTCCAGCGGCGGCACAAGTGAACCTGCCTCCTCAAGAAGCACCTGTCGATGCAACGAGCGCTGCTCTCGCTGCCGTGTACAACGACTGCACCGATTCTTCGCCGTAAGGAAATGGGCAATCTTTAGCTGCTCGAGATGGGTGCCTTGCGCCCAAGTTACTCGATGTGCACTTTGCAGTAAAAGCAACGAAAGCGTTTCCGGTTTAGCCATGTCTGTGACATTGTGCCGCCGAGCAAATACCAGGTTTGCTTTCTTTTCAACTTTGGGGTTACCGTGGGACGGTTTGCTTTCTGTTTTTATTTCCTGAGATAACATTCTTTTTTTCTTACTATAGGATAGGATAGGAAAGACATTTCCCCATTTGGCCTGGCGCTTTCGATCTTGTTTCAAAACGACAAGCTCGAGGCATTTGCAGCTGCCTCCCCAAAAGTCTATAAACTCGTGAAAATAGACAAAAGCAGACCGTCTATAAGCTAGTAGCTGGTTAGCTCGCCTGCGCAACACGAATGCTATTGTTAGACGCCAGAAAACTGAACTGCGTGTTTCAATTTCAGTTTTTGGAATGTAAATTTCATTTATGTTTTGTTTAGTTTTGTACTTGGAGTTGTAGAGTGTACAGCGTCTGCACTTTGTGTATAAACGCATCCGCAAAATTGGAAGGCTTTCATCAGGCACCGATGGAGAAAGAGCAACTACAAATGCTCAAGCGCGTCTAACACGTAGGTTGACTCGTGATACACTGATTTGTACCTTTGCCGGCATGCGCTCCTTGTTTCTGTAATAAGGTTCCATGTCTCTTCTCGTCACAAATTTTTTCACCTTTTAACTTTCTCCTCGCCGCTACATATCATTTATTAAGCATGCGTGTTTTGCGTCAATGACCTCCGCGTTACCTCTAAAGATAAGGACTTACGAGGCCACTTTGACAGGCCCTCGAGATGCCATTCATATATACGCGAAGGTAAAAACATCTAAGAAACCTCTTCAAAAATCTTACTAGGCTTAGTAGCCTGAAGGTTGGCCATCATTTTAGCAAAGGAGCATGTTTCGAGACCTGAGAATGTCTGCTATGCAGGCACCTCGATTTCGTTGCTTTTCGACCTCTCATCCGTGTGTCGTTTCCTCACACGCGCCGCCCCGCTTACTCTGTTCAGCCGAATTTGTGCGCGACCAGCAGCTGAAGCGCGTCCCTGCTGTGTTCTCCTCCCGTGGTTGGGGTCTCTTCGGCAGTTTGATCACGGCGCAGCCAGCGCAGAAGCGGCGCTTGGCCGGCCGCCGTACGCGCACGTCGTCTGTCGGTCGAAACGGCTACGTGCGCGGAATTTGTCCGGCATGCGCACGCACACTCCTGAGCCCATATTTCGGGCATTTACACCCGGACTGCCCCGGTTTAGTTTTGCCACTGGCGTCAAGGACCACTTAAAATAGACTTTGTGCAGCACCCTTTTCTTTTAGTTTCTTTTAACACTGACCGCTCATGATACAAAGAGAGTATACCTTTTTGGAGCCGTCACCTGATGGACGGCTCTATGTCTAAGGCATGAGGAGAAAGCCTCTCCAGCCCCAACTCTCGACGCTCTCTGACAGCGCTCGCGACAGCTTTTAACGATGTCCAGCTTCCGCGTCCACCGGAGCCCATTCAAGTGCGCGGAAGCAATTCATTTGGCTGACGCACAGCAATTGCTTAGCCGTGTCGGGTCGAGACAGCGTTAAAACGATCATCCTGCACTGACTTCATCGCTGGTTGTAGCCTTCTTGAAACACAAAACCACTCGTTTTTTTTTTTTTGCAGAGCTTCTCCTGACACTAGCGACCACGATGTTGTTCTTCTAATCTCATTTCACGTGAAACGTCACAGACTGCAAAAGCGACCACCACCGATTTTTTCTAAAAAAAAAAAAGAACTGGGCTGGTTGGCGATTATGCGAATATAGTTTCAACGATGTATTTTTTTTTTCGAAAAAAAAAAATTAGCAGACATGGGCGCTCTTTGAAGTTTCCGGGAAGAAGCAAAAGTTGGTTGGAGTTAAAAGATTCGAAATTAGACGTGAAACTTTGTACAGAGACAAAACTTATTGTAGAATATTTCACTTGCGTTGTTCTTTAATCTGACCTCATTAATGAAGCCTTGCAAGAATTTTACGCGTTTTCTTTGTTCAGTAAAAAGCAAAAAACGTGGCATATTAAGGAATTTTTTACACAAAAGGCGTTAATGTTTTAGCCGCAATAATTTTTTCCTGCTTTCACCTGTTGCTGCAGCTTTTGCTAAAAATAAACTAAAATTGTTAAACGAACTACTTTTTAAGAATATTAGTTTCAAAGTTGGCAAAAAGCGGCTTTTTACTGAGATTAAGGATTAAAACCCTCCAGATCAAAATACGTGAGATGGCTCATAATACTTGGTTGCTTGTAATATAGAAATTTTAATTCAGTAAATATTGTTTGAAGAGAGAAAAACATTTTTAAAGTCGATACCAGCCTCCCCGGCAGATACTGCCGAATAATGTTTTCACCGCAGAACACGTACTCTGGTGCTCAATATGAACTGCAACGAACAATATGCGACAGCCCATACTCGCTTGGCTGAGAGCCACAGTGCAGATGAGTGACATAAAAATAGGCGGCGGCACTATTGCACTCAGTATAGCTTGCAACGCCTCCGATGGGAACGAACTGAGGTTTCCGCTTTATGGTAAATCAATGTCCCATGTCAGAGAACCCCCGAATTGCACACACATTCAGCGTACTTTGTTGCTTGCATCGGCAGCCGACTCCAACAATTTCTAGCACCATTGCGTTCGCACTGCTTGGAGAACGGAGCTCCTATCACATCTTGTGCGTTGCAGTTAATACTGAGCACGACAGTACTGGTTTGCAATGAAGGCAAAGCTCGGTATTATCTACTGAGAAGGCAGGTTGCGGATTTCAATTTTTTTTTCTGGCCTGAAACAAAATTTACTCAAATTAAAACTTATAAACTACAAGAACCGAAGTTTGTGTGTAATAAGAGCCATATCTCACGTATTTTTATCTGGAACGCCTTAAACCTTAATTTAGGTCTGGATCCCAGTAAAAAAATCCCCTTTTGCGAACTTTGGAAGGAATTTTCTTAAAAGTACTGTCTTTAACAATACGAAAATATACAATTAAAAAGGAATGCGCATCACAAACGCAAAAGCAAATGCAAAAGCCCAAATGAGGCATGAGGCGCTCAGCATCCGCATTAACATGGGCGTAATCGTCCCTTAAGTTTTCTCCTTTTCTTGAAGCGTGTCCGAGAAAGCGCTCTCCGGTTTATCAAAAGAGCCCAGTTAGCGCAAGTCGAGAGGATAGTTCTTGATCGAGAACGGCACTGGGGTCACCGGACTTTTCATTTATGCCGCCCTGCTTTTTTCTTTTTTTTTTAGCGTCAGCCTACCCTCCTGGGGAACCGTCGATCAGAAAGAGGCATTGAGGCTTCGTATCAGTGTGACGCGACTCACGTGAAAGAGAAAACGGGCGATGCATCTCCGTCCATCTTGAAATATGCTCCGTTTCCCCAAGAGTTGCTGCCCCTGTTTAAAGCCTAAAATACTGGCCGCCAATGCCCCGCCAGCACTTGGTCAGCAGTCTGTCAGCGCAGCATCAGAAGCGTTTATGCAAAAGCGAAAACTGAGATGAACTGCTCAGAATAAGGAGGGCGGACGATGGAAAACGACGGTCACACGAGATTCACCTCTTTCGTTTTCTGTTTGTTTATTCAGTAGCATTGGGCAGCTCGTCCTTCGTGACTAACTGCACAGTTACGCCACTCTGGACACCCTCTAACCGGGCTCTTAGGCAGTTGTACTGCAGCAGGAACTACAAGCATACTGCGGGTGGCTTTAAAATCTCGTTCAACAAAGTAAAAACGCGAATGTATTCTAGAAGGCTTAGTGGCGTCGCCTGCTTCCAAACAAATCTTTGTTGGAGCACCCGTGAGCGCGCATGCATGCGCAGTTTATTATGCAAGCTTCGCAAAAATTAAAAAAAATGTCACAAAAAGAAGTCGACCGTGATTAAACGTAACGCGAATCCACTTGAAACCACGGCCCCCACATAACGTCCCTGCGCTTCATCCCACGACTGTACAGGCACCGCGTGAGCGGCACGATGACGGCGACATACTTGCAGGGGTCAACTTGTTCCTAACGAGACACCGCGTTCCGCTAATTATCGACATGCCGAGTTATATTGAATTACACGTGTAGCTGAGCGCCGCAAGGAGATTTGCGCGGATCCTGGTGCGCGGCGAAATTTATATTTATGCATACGCGGTTCCGAATTGCCGCTGCGCGCACAGCGCTGAGAAGCGCACATTTTGGGCTTGTTTTGCTCGTTTTGCACGTGATGATAGCGCACTAATCCGCGGGGTACCCGCGCCGCGGCTTTGTTCCAGCACACCGGCGCAAGCGAGGACCAAGTCTGAAAATGAGCGCGCTCACGCGAGCAAGCTGCCGGTGAGCGCGCGCACCGCGACATTGTTTATAGAGAGGAGGCATTTGCGCACGGCTCAAACTTTAAGCCGCTCAGGAGCAGGCTTGGCAAAGACGTCCGAAGGCTCTGAGCGCATTCGAGAGAAGAGCAGGGAGACTAGGACGGGAGCGTTTCATCAAGCACCTCGCTGAAGAGCTCGCAGCCACGGCTCACGAGCGCCCTAGGCACCGCGAGCACTTTTCCGCATGCATGCGCCGCGGTATGCTCGCTTAACCCTCGCGCGCTGCAACACAACCCAACGAGGGAAAAAGAAACACATTGAGGAGAGCGGGAGAGATGGTAACAGGCGAGCTAACGTTGAAATTGCGCAGGGCGTAACAAAGCGATTGCCAAACCCAGCGTAGCTGCCAAAGGCGGGGATAAAGCGCTGCCTAGAGCAGCAACGAAAGACGCGTTTCACGATGATGCTCGCCTGCAATTGGGACTGCGCGCTAGCGGAGAGGAAGCATTACGAAGCGAGCGAGCCGCCCATATATGCGACGACCGCTTCAGCCGTGTACAGCGCTCAACCTCGCACGCGGGCGGCTCGTCCGCAGCGACGCAAGCAACAACAGCTGCCGGCTAGGCACCGCCGGCGCGCGATGGCGAACGTATACGCGCGAGAAAAGGGAGGCTTTGCAAGCTCGCCGAGAGTACGTGAATCCCCGGAGAAATCAATTGGCCGACCGGTCTGGCGCCGGTAACGAGTCCGCTCCGGCGCATACATATTCATTGCGAGCCGCGCTCGCGAGCTCCGAGAGGCGTGCGACCGCCGCCCGCGCCACGTTCTCGACGCCGGACCGGGCCGCTTTGCGTACGGCGAGATTGAGCTGTCGTCCACTCGCCTCGCAACTCGGCGGCTTCCCCGCACCGCGGTGGCGGTCCCCGGCGGGGAAAGGGATGGAGCCAAGGAGGAGCGAAACCACGCCAACCTCCTTTCGCCTCTGCGCGCGTTCTGAAAGGGTCCGGGGAATGGAAGCGTGCTGGAAACGGAACTCATACGGAACAGCACGCAACGTGAATGCCAGAACAGAACAGCTGCGGGGCGTGTTTGCACCGTGGGTTCGATTTTCGTGGCCACCTGTTTTGATCTTTCTTGCTCCCTTCTTTGGTTTCGTGTCGTTCAACACAAGTCGCGATGGAACTGGTGTGCGGTACGAAATCTCTAATGTCCGTTCATGCCAGCCTGATACGGCTTGCCGGAAGCGGAAAAAAGAATTCCCGCGCAGCAATTGTTTTTTTTTTTTTGATAGCCTAAATTTGTTATAGAAAAGTTCTTTTCGTCTTTTCTTCTGTTTCCACGCTCCCGCTTGGCAACAGAAAGCGAGACGACCACGCAAGGAACGGCCACCGCTCTTTGCTCTGCGCATTCCCCCCCCCCCCCCCCCACCCCCCCCCCCCTCTTGCCTCAATGTTCGTGCTAGCTAGGTTTTGCGGGGCCTCTCTCTGACGGGTTTGTCTCCCGCTTGAGCTGCGCACAGATCAATGGTGAATAAAATTGGCTAAAAAAATACCGCCCAGCAGCATTGCCAGAGGAAATGAACGTCGAATAGGCGTATCGACAGAGAGAAAAGGAGTCAGATTAAAAAGAAAAGAAAGAAATAATCTATCTTGTTACCGCAGCGAACAAAGCATGGGACATTTTTTTTTAACTGCTCCAGTCAACAGATTAGGCAATCGATACCCGCCACAAGCGTTTGCCATTTTATTTAGATCAAGCAGGGACGTCGTTTGAGAAATGCATACGGAAATAATGAGGTGAATTTTGTTCCGCGAAACGTGAATAGGATATGCAGCCTGTACCGAGCGCTGTAACGAGGGAAGAAGAATAAATGAAGTAAACTAACAGTCAACGAAACCAAGGAAAGCATAGGGGAAGTTTCTATTTTCTTGCCTGGCGTTTAATCAACGGGAAATCAATAGTATAATTATTTTACAGCTGAAAGGTAACTGATTAGAGAGTAAAAAAAAATTGTACTCCGCCAGTGGGATCCGAACCTGCGACTTCCGTGTGTCGCGTGCGGCCGCTCTACCAACTGAGTTATGATGGAGGCGCACACTACAGATTAATAGCATCATCGGCGAAAAAACAGGGAGCCCAACACAGAAAAGATGAAAGCTCAATCAATGTCTGCATAATTCCAGTGTCCCGTCGTTCGCACGTTAACAATACATCGTCTAGCACCTGTATCTTATTAAAGGGTTTAAGTTCGGTTTAAACTCGGCAGCGAGCTCAGAATAAGCCGCGGCGAGTTTCCGAGCAGCTAAACCACAATTCTCATAGTGTTTCGCAATCTTGGCCAACACTGCGGGGCTTTGAGGAAACCCTGGAACGCAGAGGAAGCAATGGAGTGGCTACTATATATATATATATATATATATATATATATATATAATATATATATATATATATATATATATATATATATATATATATATATATATATATAAAGAAGTATAAGTTAAAAGTTTTACGAAGTGTACAATATACTAGGCTGGACGTGGTTACACTGCGTGGTGTCAGTACAAGCACTTTACATTCCCACTTCCTATTCTTTTTCGGTTTTTTGTTCACTGGCCGAGGCGCTGCCATCGCGCGGGGTAAGATTGGCACGACGGGTGGTATAGCCATAGAATAGGATGGGCTCATGTGCCACATAGGCACGATAGAGGCCGCTTCGCGGAAAGCGGTCCCGGCGGGCGTATAAGGGGGTCGCGGAGGACCGCGCGAGGGGTTCGGCGGAGCGAGGCTCCTAGGCTCCGGCAAATCGGGCGCAAACGCCCCTGGCGGCCGGCAGTAGCGAATGCTTGGGGCACTGCTCGCTACACTTGTTAACGGACGCCATAAAAGCGGGACGCGCACGGCTCCCCGAAGCTTTCGTGCTCCCGCGGGAGCGCACTCGGACGCAAAACCCAGAGCACCGAGAACAGATCGGGTCCCGGCTCAGAAAACATACACGGCGCGAGGTTGTCAACACCGATTGTGCCGGACGCTCAAGCGGCCCAGGGAAGGGGCGCGGAGGCGAAGAATAGCGCCGTGAACCATTTTGCCCCCTTTTTAATCTCCTTTTCTCACCCGTCCCTTTTTAATTTCCGCCCTCGCCATTTATGGCAGTTCTCGTGCGACGTTTAATTCTTTTTTTAACTCACAAAACCACGAGATAGACGACAGATAAGGAGTTTTAAGCGAAACTTTAGCGCCATTTACAGCAGTGAGGCCGCTTGAACCATGCACCAGCCCCCGGGAAACTGCTACATTAACGTGAAGTGGCACCACTACTACGGTTAAAATGAAACCCATTTCACAGCTTGGAACCAGCGCATTACCGTGCAGTTTTGCTTGGTCGTTAACTGCAACACGTACGCTTAGCCGGGGATGGTGGAGCTCTTGGATAGCGCAAATAGAAGGGCAGACTTTTATGCGCAGTCCGCAGCGCGGGTAAATCCGGTTTTGTGTACATATGTTTTTTAATCATATTTTGCTGAAAGTTTATGAACACTTGTGGATTCCACATGAAAAGTATCGAAAGGTACCTCGAGCATGGTGTAGCTACGTATTTTGTCACATTTTATCTAGGTTATTTTATATTAGTGCGCTCGCATGGTGGCATGCGAATGTATTCAGGAATACTTGCAAGACATTCTTCTGGCACCATTTCTTGAGCTACTCGTGCTTCGGCCTCGTCTTTTAATTGTACGCCATTTTCTGTAATTGGATATGTGGGCCTCTGTCGCGTTTTGCTGGCACGTCATTTGTGTTTATCGCAAGAAGTCTGCGCCAGCTCGCCCGTTAAATTTTTTCTGCAATTGTTCGCTCTTTTGTTTTCTATCAAATGTCTAAATTCTGCCTTTTATTTGAACTTAGCGGTCGATATTTCATGTGTTTACAGCGCTAAATGTCTTCACTACCCACCATATATGCTTCCGAAAATGGGCTTAAATTGCCTTCTGCTGTTGGCTCGGCGCTTAATTCATTAATCGGCAACTATATTATTTTAAGGCAGTTGCACAAGTCATCGATAAAGGTGACTGTAAAACCGTATTATAAAATAACTATTCGCAGTTAAATGCAGTTTAACAAAAACATTTTAACAATGACCGATCACAGGTAATTTCCAGTGCCGTGAAGAGAGCACACTTCCTTTTCCGAAAACCAGAAATTATTAGACCACGCAATTTCTTTTTCTTTTTTTTTCCTTCTCTGTTCATCACCTGCCCACCTGTCATATTCTGTTCGGATGCGCATTTTACGACGGCAAATAATACGGCTTTTGCGTCCTCATTAGCGCATTTACTGAACAATGAGGGATAAACGAAAGAACGAAGACCACGCGGTGGCAATCCCCGCTGTTGTACAGTGCGTTCTGCAAATAGAGAAGAAAATGTTTGCCTGAAAATTCCACGCGCGGAGCCACGTATGAGGGTGACAACAACAACAACAACAACACCTAGCCTGCATGACCCGAGGCGCTGATTTTGAAGGTCCTCTATTGTGCTGCCAGCGGAACGTATGGAAGGAGCGGTTCTGACAAAAGGCATCTTGCGTCCACATAACGAGAGCTCCCGTGTCAAGAGGCAAACATCCTGTTCTGAGGGATGGCGGACTCGGCAACAAACCCTGCAGATATGTGATGCGCAGTCGCAAGGGAAGCACTATAGCGGTGTGCTGATGAACAAAGGAAGTGGAATCTTAGCTAAACAGCCCTGTTATGTTATCGGTACGGTGCTCTCTCCAGTGCAGTTGGATTGTCTACGTGCCTTCGCTTCAATGCAAGCCTCGTAAGTGGAACTCAGTATGCCCGCTTTAGGACACCGCTTCCTTTTGCGTCCCAAAGCGCCCGCTCGAAGGCTCTTTACAGACGAGCCTGCTCATGGCTGCACACATTGGCGTGCGCCAACTGATGGGGCGGAAACACAGGCACACCGTGACGACCCTCTCGACCAATCCGGCTTTTCCGCGTACCCCGGCGACGACGCCAACTGCGCCGGGTTCTCCGCTGAACGGGACCCTTAACCACATTGCGCCAATTAAAGCATAACGATTCTTTCTTCATAGTTTTACCGACGGGGAAAGGAACCTTTAGCGCCGAAATATTACGAGAACGCAGGAGCAGTGCTCGGCGGTGAAACATTTGCAGGCGACGTGACTGCTGCAAAAAAAAAAAAAAGTTCCTTTGTGATGACCAAAAGAAAAGAATCATGCTGCCTGCAGCCAGAACCGGCCAGCGGGCGGATTTCCTAAAAGCTCAGCAGCGCGACAACGTACAGTGCGCCGTGCCTTTTCGTCGCGGACAACGTGAGGATCCAACTCACTGTCAACGAACCAGGCAAACACTGGCGCGAACGTGACCTCTGCCCCGAACGGCAAAGCACGCTCCAATGGGCGGGACTCGATATGAAGCAAGTCAGCAATTTCGGACGAGTGCTTTCCTTCTACCTCCGTGTGCGCCGGGAAACTTTGGGGAAAACGCGTGACGAGTAGCCCGAGCCAACCAGAGCAAAGCTGAATGCTGCTTAAAAAAAAAAAAACGTACATGCGCGTTTATATTCCTATGAACAAAGGAGATAACAACGCAAATACCAAAAAGCGCGATAGAGACTTGGGCTGCAAGCGTATATATATAAATATACATATATAAAACAAAAGTATTACAGGCAGCGTTCGGCTTCCCAGACTCGTACCTATAGCAGTGGTCAGTCAACGTTAGCGTATACTCTGGAACCGAACCCAATCTCGCCAACCGCACCGTCCGTGACGAGCTCCTCTGTTGCTCGGATGCGAGTAGCAAAGATGAAGCGTCCCAGTGGAGGATGTTCCGATACGTGACAGGTCCGCAAGTCACAGACACGGTTTTTTTTTTCTTCTGGCATTCATGCTGTCCCGGTCTGTCGGGCCAAGCAGAGAGTTTCGGGTGGCGCCGGTTAGAACGCGTCGCTATCGATGAAAAAGAATGCGCGGGGAGGGGTTGGAGGGAGGTGGACTGAGGATGGGGTGGCGTTTGCTCGAGCTGTGGCCTTTCCGTCATTTTTGAACCCCCGTACCCCAAGGGGAAAAAAAGAACAAAAGGAGAAGCCCGAAGGAGGTGACGCTGCTCAGAGGATTCAGCGCACGCAGCGACCAGCGACGCGGCAATGCCACGGGCGCCTGCGGAACCTGCTGAATATTTGATGCGGCCGCGAGGGGCGCGCATGGCTCGGAACGTGTTCCGCATGGCCGCTGGCGCCTTCTAAATCAGGGCTGGGGAGGGCAGCGTCACAATGCCGCGGTCGCCTAAGCACCCCAGGCGCCGTCTTTGTTTTCCATGCTTTCCTCCCGCGTAGAAGCGCCTCCCGAAGGGGATACGTGCGTGAGTGGGCGGACTAATCGGCCCCGAGTAGATCAACAAGAACCCGGTTCGCGCTCTCCCCAGCCACGAGTGCGCGCTGGCTGCGTGGGATCTGCGAGGAAAAAACCGAGGAAACCTAAGCTAGAGGAGATCCTACAGTTCTGTTTATGATATCATCATTCGCGCGAATTCAGCGGCTGTGTCGTTCTCTTCGTGCTTTCATGCTTTGCATGGAACTCCCGGGGCGATTTCCAGGGTCACTCCAGTGGGTGCTTGCAAGTTTCGCACGTTCCTTGGTCAGCCAAGGAAGGGGCCGGAAGGCAAGCCCCAATCGCGTGAAAAACGTGACACGAAGAAGAGTAGAAGTTGGTTTCGGCAAAATTTCAGGGCGAAACTAGCGTTTTTTTATCGACTGGTTAAGTTTTTATTTCACCAGTCAAGTCAGAAAAAAATTGGTAGGCATTTACAGTAGGCGCGCGAAAACATCTGTTTAGCCTAACTGGCTCGTGCTTTTGCATTCGGCACGTGTGGCCACGATATTAGTTCGGTATAGTATTAGTTAATGAAGACGAAGACGTGCAATGCACAGCGCCACAGTGTGTTGCATTTTAACACGAGGCGTGATCTGCTGTGGCGATAGCATAGTGCTCACGTGCACAGACTAGCGAAGCTGAGCAGTTCGCGCCGCCGCGAGTTCGAAACCCAGTCGCGGCAATATTTAATTTATTGATTTATTCAACTTCAGGCTTCGGCGATGAAAGGGATTTTGTAGCTTTTATCGCGAGTTCTAAACAAAAAAAAGATTTACATAGAGCGCTCAACGGTTGTGCAGACTGAGAAGAAAGCGAATGGTGGAAACGTTAGCCTGAAACAAATGGACTTCGTTTACCTGACCTACACGTGAAAAGCACAGAAGCCACGGTGTCCACGCCCGTGCCACTAGGTGTAACGGACCCGCGTCCAGTATACAGTAGGATAAGATAAAATGGTTCATGAAGGCATCAGCGTACGGCCCCAGTTGTTGAGAACGAAAAGTGCCACGTGCCGGAGTCCGTCGGCGGAAAAGTATGCGACCGAAAGTCGAGGAATCAAGCAATGTTGCGAGGCGGAGGGAATGAGACCTTGGAAGTGTGATTCAGGGCGGGGAAACTCGCGAGCGCCGCCGTGGGATGAAAGAAGCACGCGACCGTCGACCTTCCTTCATGCCCGCCATCTCGCGTGGAATGACGAATAAAAGCATGCGGGAAGAACCGAAGACCTCGCGAACCTCGTCCCCGGAAGATTTGTGTGCGCGCAGAACAGCGTATAGCGCGAGCGGTCTCAGGCGCGCCGTGCGTGCTACCTAATCTACATGAGATAGTCCGGAGAAAGGCAATTACGCGCTCCCTTTTCATCGCCTACGGCGCCACGGAGAGGGGTTCGGCCGCGCGCCATAAATCGTCGCCGGTGTCGCGGTGCGAGAAATCTGACGCGGTCGCCGCGCGTGCTGACGCATGAATATGCGCGAGCTGCGAGGAGGCCCATTCCTGCAGAGTACGTGGCACAGCTTTGCGTGGGCTCGGCGGGCCCCATTCGCAGACCGAAATGAGCGGCCCAGCTGCGTGGAATACCACCCCGATCTCGCTTCCGCGTCGCCCGGCCAGGGTGCTGCCGGGGGCTGCTTGATGGGTGCGAGTTTTATACCAGCGTCACGGGATGGCTGCAATCTCGGTAGACTCCGGGAAAAGAGGTCATTTGCGAGCGGGGAAATCAATCTCGGCACCTTCGCCCCGAGATATACGCAGGCTTCCAATCAGATCGTTTCCTCGTCTCTGCCCGAACGTGTCCTGGCAGCAAAAAATATACTGCGTAGGTACAACCCCGGCTTGTCTCAGAATCGAAGGATGAATCAATAATCAACGATGCAATATGGGAAGGCTTTCGGCTCATCAGGTAAGAAAGCAAGTGGGTGTAATGAACAGGATAAGAACGAATAATTACGGAGGGCACTTAAGACTGCTTACGTGCTTTAAATGCGAAAACACTTTCTCATCGTGAGCTCTGTTGCGAGGTTCATTAAAGATTCCTTCCTTTCTAATGACGCACCTGCTCATTAGCATGCACTTATAAGGAAACGCATACACTAGGCTAACCTTTATTCGCTGAGAAGCAAAGCCGTTTCGTGGCCTGTGTGTTGCTTGCTCGCCTCGCCATCTGAAGTTCCTTAGTTCACTTCCCCGCATCAGAACCTTCCGAATAAAGAAATTTGTTTTTCCTTGCTCCAGACGTCAATATCTTATGGTCGACTGCTGACGTCATGCGAGAGCATGGTGACGTAGCTGAGGAATTTCGTGCCATGGACGCGGATGGACGGCGGCTTTTGTGCTAATGGGACATATAAGGCTTTCGCCTTAAAATGGCACATCGATCTTGAACCGCACTTGTTTTGCAAGAGCCTAGTTACATCTTAATGCCGATGGTCACAGAATAATCACTGCTTTGAGGCCGCCATGATGTACAGGAGGTGAGAAATTGCAAGCAATTTTCCATTTTTTTCAGACTCCGCTTTTTTTTCTGTCACTTTTAATAGTAGGAAATAAAATATATTTACTTATAATATTTAGAATCAAAGCGACAGACACAGAATGATGCAAATTTGAGTGAGCAGTTGCGAGAAAAGCTTACGACTTCAATTCCTCTAAAGTGAACCTGCCGCTTTTACTTTAACCGTGACTCGCAGCTAGTGTGAGATAACTGCGTGTATATTTATTAAGATGTAGTTCATACAGTAATCAGTTCCTTCAGATTTTATCAGATGCCATATTTTATCTGCCTTCTAGCAGTTACATGTACTAATGTGACTAACGTTCGACGCATCTTTCAGTATGCGGGCCCCATAGGAAACGTTCACACCGAAATCTGCATCGAGGAGCTTGAGTTTGCTCAAAAACATCCAGCCCGGATCGTTTTTGGCGATTTCATGATCCCTCGTAGCTCCTCTGCTATACGCCAAAACTTGGTGCGTCCCGTACTTGCAAAACAAAGAAAATATCTTCGACTGTCCCTGTTTTATAACATATATCATGGAAGAAACAGGATTAACAAAAGTAATACATAAAAGAGCTTTATTATACTTACCTTCGCACAGGTCATTCATTAAATGTGCGGGAGTGCAGCTGCGTAAAACACTGAAAACATACCTTGCCTGCTGATACCGTTACTGCCTCGCCAGCATCTTTTCTCTCTGCCTTACGGATTTTTTTTTTTGTTGTAGTAACGTGTTGTCTCAGTTTGAGCTCTTGATGTCACTTTCCTTACTGGCACGGTTGTTTTGCTTTGTTTCTGCTAACCTTGCTGCATTGTCTCGCTGTGTAAATATCAATCCATTTTGTACTGATTATTGTTTTACACGTTGTTTCTGATGTATTTTTTTTCTCATATGTATAACTGCCCCCGACAATAATGTCCAGATGTGGTCGTTGTAGGTGCTGCAATAAATTAATGAACGAAGGAATATATAAATAAGTAAAACATTACAGGGCAGAGACACTTAAGACTGCTTACTCGTGAGAAGACGAAACCCACCCGCTCACCACGCGTGAACGGAGTCGTTCACTGTCCATAGCACCGGCCGCCATGACTACCTGCGGTGAAGTGACGTGGCAGAGGGAATCCTCGCGTTGCCACGCAGCCAGCAACGTACTACCTCTACATGGCTGTTCGAAGCCGCTGCACCCCTTATGCTCCGCGCGCTGCGCCGTGACGTAACCCGATGCCAGGCAGCTTTCACTTCTACCTCCAAGCCGTCGACTTTGTCAACGCAGTCGCCACCCTAGCGTGCCGCCTCCCCCAGCAGCTCCCGCATCAGGTTGCATACAGATGCGCCGACTGTGTGCATGTGGACGCCATATTTTATGAGTACCATCCAGTGTTATCACACACACAGACGGGTTGTCGCTCAATGGGGCAAGCAAGGCTTCCGCCTTAAAAAAAGTCGATCGCCCTGTGAATGTGTACTGACCGCGGCATGTGGCAGGGTAGACGCAGTCCCTCTTCACGAACTAACACTTCAGCTACAGTTCTGGAAGTATGAACAGTTTTTGTAGAGATGTAAGTCAAATAGGTTGGTTGGTTGGTTTGTCACAGCCACACCTCGTTCATATGCCTTCATAATGCATGAAAGTACATTATGTAACCGCCCCAGCAACTTGAACGCGAGGACACGAATTCGCAGTTAATTCAGCTGGCGACTATGAGAGGCAACCACCTGCAGCGGGAAAGAAACAATGTCAGTGTATGTATAAGCCGCCTTGTGAGTGCAGATATGGAGGGACTGCAATGGGAAACGTGACCGCGCTCGACAGCAGAACACCTTGGCCACTACTGTGCTACGGACAGTGCTGCAAATGGTAACACATCAAGCGTGCACACATACGCGTTCGCTGTTAGGGAGTAATTACTCATTATAATTCATTCAGGCACAGCCATGCGGCAGCAAAGGAACTAACACTGTGGATGAGTACTATTCCCACTTCGGGTTGTTGATCAATTCGCTCTCGCCCTAACACCTGCTAGCTGTCCTGGTTAGCTTAGCAGAGCGACTGCCCCGGATACGCAGGCTGGTCCCTGGCAAATTCCTGGACCACGAGATTTTTTTCTTCAACTGCGAAGTTTATGTGAAAGCTGTGCAGCCTTCCTTTGCAGCCGAAGGCTGTGCTTGGGTGGATGCTAATGACTAATTAGCCCGTTATTACAAATCTACTCCAACCTGGGGGATTCCAAAAAAACATTGCACTAATACGCGTTTTCGGTTGTTATGGCTATTGAGCAATGTTAAGTAATTGGTACGAAACATTGTTTGCGTGTGTGCGCGCGTTTTTTAAAGAATAGGTGTTGTGATTTAGGACAGCTTAAAGGTGCAGCAAAATGCCTTTCTTTTATCTCTTTACCTGATCTGCATTTTTTTTTTTGTGTTCACCCAAATCTCAATGACTACAAGCACAACTGCGAGCATGTAGAAACGACAAACGAGACGGGTTTCTGCCTGATTACTGCCCATTACACGCACATTCCATTTGCCATTTCAAGGGGACGGCCTTCCGTCACGAACAAGTGTCGTTCGGGCAGTTCGCTGATGGGGCCTGTGTGCCCGAATTTTCTCGAAACAACTTCAGCGGACGGCCGTTAAATGGCACCATCAAGCACTCACGCCAGCCACCCACCCTTACTTACCCTGATTGCCGCCGCAATGACGAAAAATATGCACCCCGTTGCACTAGCAAAAATAAACGAGCAAATAAGAAAATAGCGTGTAAGCTCAAAATGTTTACTCCGCCTTCGTGAATATCAGTTTGCACGCGTTCCCCAGGGTCGAATGTTGTGCAGATGTCAGGCAAACCTACGTTGTTGCTATGGCCGTTTTGTTTTTTGTCGCTATAACCGAGGTTGCTAAATAATGCAGAGAGGGAAAAATCAGCCTGTCCATATTCCCTTACGTCCATTAACGGACCCGGGAGCTGCAAAAATACCGGGCTTTGGAGCACAAGCAAAAGCTGCAGTTCTCAGCGAAGAAGAAACAGGTGGTTGTCGCATTCGATTGATGGCCCAGGTTTTCGCACAATAAACGGCGGAGTGAAGGTCATAACTGCTTCATGAGTAGCTTCCCGATTGCGCAGCTGCCTTAGGGTTGTCATACCGCCGTTGTTGGGCTTACGCTGTTCGGACAAAATCGACGACTGAGGTCCTGCTGTATCACTCAATACAGCCGTGCAGTGCGCACGATGCACATGTCGGCTCGTCTGCAGCCGGGAGGGAGCCTCGCAGGCTGGGGAAGCAAATGGCGCTTGTGGAATTCGGGGTCCACCACTCAATGGCTAGTCGCCCTCTCCGCAGTCGACAAGAAGAATGTCATCATTGTCCGACAGAGTGTGGATATACAGTCCCTACTACAATATTATTGCAGGGTTTCCAGTTCTTTCATTTGCGCCAGGACCTGTATACGAAGAAACAGACAACTTGGCGGGAGTCTAACGCGGTGTGAATACACGTGAGTGCCTATGTGATGGTGAGAAACTTAACTGAGAAATACTTCATCTTGAAGCAATATATCTTTACTAGAGTTCTCTAAAGATGCTTATCCTCAGAGAAAGCGACATGTTTGCACCTTACATTTGCCCCACAACTTGGTAAGAACGGTGGAAACTGATTCAGCGCAAGTTTGAGCCCAGAATGCTCGCCTAAACTTAGCATTTCACTTTGTTGTTGAGGTTATCCCAATTGTCGCAGAAAAACTGGGCTGACTTTCTGAGTTACCAACTATGTCAAAGTCGCGCAAGCATAAAATGGGAACATATACGGCCATGTTCATACGTGTTCATGCAGAATATGCGTGGAGAGAGCGCGGAAGGGTTAAAACACAGTGGCTGTAGGGTAACGATAACTAATGTACGCGGCTTTTTGCGACCATCTGCTTGTCTCTGGGAAAGCCTAAATGACTCACATCTATTAATATGCACTATTTTGAAAAGAGACATCGATTTTACTGTATTTATGAACACAGGCGCGCACTGCCTGGCACGGCAAGCTCGCTTCCAAGCGTGGCACTGGAGACTCGCAGGTAAAGCGCCGGCGAACGCAGGCGACACCCGAGCGAAGAAAGAGGAAACAAATATAAGGTTCGTCGCGCCTTCGCGGTGCGCTCGGATTGAACAACATTTGAAGGCACATGGCGATGCTTTGAGCAATCATGTTCCCTTTAAGACAAAGAGGAAACAATAGAACTGAACTTGGCGCCAAGTTTCGCTACTGCGGCCCACGAATGAGAGCGAGCGCTCGTGTTTAAAAGTTCATTAGTGCTGATTGTAGCGCGAAGCTGTGGCCTTGCTTGCAACAGTCTGGCTCGTCCTGACGCCGCTTGCGCTGGTGGCTATCGTGCATCGCCGAACCCATGACGTGTTTTCTACTGTTTTCTGTCGGTTTTATATTTATTATTCTGCGCGTTTTAAAGACTCCAAAGCCGCCTGCAGAGCTTACGCGAGTGGTCGTGTCCCGCGCATGGCTCTCTGCGTTCTGGGCGACCATCTCTAATATGATCACGTCATCACTTTGGTTCCAGGACATGCAGGTCTCGATGGCAATATTAGGGCGACGCCCTAGCTCGAGAATATACCTACCGAGCGAGGCACACCGACTGTACGCTCTATCCCACCTCAACGCATTTTTCCACTGTACACTCTATCCCACCTCAACGCATTTTTCCACTGTGCACTCTATCCCACCTCAACGCATTTTTCCACTGTACACTCTATCCCACCTCAACGCATTTTTCCACTGTACACTCTATCCCACCTCAACGCATTTTTCCACTGTACACTTTATCCCACCTCAACGCATTTTTCCACTGTACACTCTATCCCACCTCAACGCATTTTTCCACTGTGCACTCTATCCCACCTCAACGCATTTTTCCACTGTACACTCTATCCCACCTCAACGCATTTTTCCACTGTACACTCTATCCCACCTCAACGCATTTTTCCACTGTACACTCTATCCCACGTCAACGCATTTTTCCACTGTGCACTCTATCCCACCTCAATGCATTTTCCCACTGTACACTCTATCCCACCTCAACGCATTTTTCCACTGTGCACTCTATCCCACCTCAACGCATTTTTCCACTGTACACTCTATCCCACCTCAACGCATTTTTCCACTGTACACTCTATCCCACCTCAACGCATTTTTCCACTGTACACTCTATCCCACCTCAACGCATTTTTTTCCAGTCGCCTAGAGACCCTCCGTCTAAATTGGCGTCTGTACCCCCCCCCCCCCCTCCCGTCACGTAAGCAACTTTCCCCTGCGGACTCCTACCACCTTAGACGCATCCGAACACTTACTTTCCCCAATCTCTACCCGCTACACATCAATCATCCAACAATATACGCGGATGTATGTCCCTGGTGTGGTGATATTCCCACATTTACGCACATTACATGGACATGCTCAGCTAAACACAACCACTTATAAAGCCGCCCAATGCGGCGCAGGAGCAGCGGGGGGTGACGCTGGCCAGCGGCACCCTGGAAGACCAGGAGGCGCTAATCGCCATCGCCAAGACGTCGGCGGAAGCCACTGGAGTCTTGGACTGAGGATCCTACCCACAATCCGATCCGGTCTCCTTTTACACAATAAAAGTTCATTCTCTCTCTCTCTCTCTCTGTCTATACCAGCCCTCAACACGCAATGCGGACCCATCTTCCTTGGGGCAATAGATATCACAGGTAAACCCTATTCGAAAAGTGAGAGCTTTCTGTGCTTATATGCATTCTTAGAAATAATGCGGGCGGACGCGAGCTCAGTAGGCCTCCTCATTTCACCGGCATAGTCCGTACACCTACGTTGCCACCGAGTGTTTTGCTTAACTTTGGCTTAACACGCACGGAGTGTCTGCTCAGCCAGTCAGAACCATTTTTGGCAACAACGATGGCTCGATACAACGTTTTGAAATTCCCATCCAGCGGTTTGGAAAGAGGCTTTAGCGAGACTAACCCGACTGCAAACTGCACAGGGGATCAGCCGCTCATTGCTCCTCAGCCCGTCTTGCTACTCCACCGCTCAACTCCCGCAAGTCCAGTGCTTAGATTCGCGAGCCGTCACCTTTTGGACAACTGAGCATAAGACAGCCACCTCCAAACAATGCTACGAAGAAACAGCTGCGCGCGTGGCTGTTTTCGTAGTATTTTTGAATCCGTGACAAGAGCTGAGGTCACAGAACGGCTTGCCGGTCAGACGGAAGCAGCCGCGATATCGTAGCAGAGTCGGGCGCACTACTATAAAGCTGCCAGTTGAGAACAAAAGTTCCCCAGGATTAGCACACAATTTGCAAAACCATATCCACCCTTTCAAACGTTTCTTGGAGGGGACGCTAAAAGTGTAACAGTTCGATAAAATCAACACCACGTCAGCTTGTGGGAATTACTTGATAGCAATGCTGCCGCGCGAACAGTTATTGCCCTTCGCCTGTTTCATTCACAGAAGGTATGCCGGAATTGTTTTGAGAGAGTGACCACAATTGAGGAAAGGGAAAGCTTCTTAATCCTTTATTTTCCAGCGCGCAGATGATATATCTTTGATATATACAGATATATTTGATATGTACAGATATCTTTGATGATACAGATATCTTTGATATATACAGATGATATATCTTTGACATTTGACATATATCTTTGTCACTGACATTGTTCTCGCAACATATCACCTAGTTTTATTGCATTTGGTATTTCACTGTTCTGTTGTATATGTTTAATTGTTGTATTCGCAATGGTGCAGAAGAGCTTCAACTTGCCCTGTTATTTTTGTTTACCTTTGCCTGTTTTGTTAAACTGCCTAGTTTGTATCCCCACCCTGCTGAAATCCCCTCTCCGGGATTGCAGTATAAATAAATAAATAAATAAATAAATAAATAAATAAATAAATAAATAAATAAATAAATAAATAAATAAATAAATAAATAAATAACGGTGATTATAAACTCTTTATATGCCATCGCTGTTGGGTGATGATAATTTCATTTCGCTATCGCTGTTGGCAAATGTGAGGATATCCGCTTCACAGCGGCAGCTTACGTGGCAACGAAGGCGAGCTGCCGAAGAGCACTCCTTGCGCAGTGGCGTCGACGCGGGCGATAAACTTCTGGAGGACTAAATTTAACCGAAACGATCGGCTCTTTCAAAGCCTGTGTGCGGCTTTGGGGCGCGCAATGTACGGCTATTTAACTTTCGGGCCGGGCCGTGAAGGCTGCGGCCACTTGAAAATTGTCAGGCCACAGTGGCGCGCCTTGAATGTCGCCATTCGGCCGGGCACTTTTTCTCCATTTTCCCGTTCCCCCTTTGTTTTATTGCACCATTCCTGGCGTTTGGCGCTGTGCTGCTCCCAATGTAAAAAGTGTGTGCCGGCGGGTGGCCGAAGGAATGAGCCGCAAAAGGGCCGATAACTGGCTCTCTCGGAGCGCCAATTAGGCGCGCCGAGCCCCCGGTATCGAATTACGCTGCACACAGGGAGGACAAACCGCCGGGACTGCGACCACCGAGCTAATGCACATTACCGCCTCGATTGGCGACGCGGGCCCGCGCGCGACACTCGCCGCTCCGCTTTGCGCGCGCGCTTTCGTCTTTTTATCGTAGTTTAATTCTTTCTCAACGCGAGAAGGCATATCGCTGTGGCCGGTGCCCGTGGAATAAATGAAAAATGTAAATTTTGTTCACAGAAAATCGGCGCACTGACGTTAATCTAATGAAGTGAAAAAAACTGTGGTTTCCGGAAAAAGGTCTGCATTCGTTGTTTTTTTTTTCAGCAATTTTTTGGCCTCCTTTCAGTTATGGTTTATGTGGGTTTAACGTCCCAAAGCGACTCAAGCTATGAGGGACGCCGTAGTGAAGGGCTCCGGAAATTTCGACCACCTGGGGTTCTTTAACGTGCACTGACATCGCACAGTACACGGGCCTCTAGAATTTCGCCTCCATCGAAATTCGACCGCCGCGGCCGGGATCGAGCCCGCGTCTTTCGGGCCAGCAGCCGAGCGCCGTAACCGCTCAGCCACCGCGGCGGCTCCTCCTTTTAGTGTACAGTGCACTAGAAGCACGCGAACGCACTTGAAACTTCGAAACGAAGGCGTGAATGCCTCTCATAAAGCTCAAAGTCACGGCAGGCTTCGCAATGGGTAGAGCTGGGTAAACTGCAGGAAAAAGACCGCTATCTTCCCATGACCCCCACTCACTGCCGTCTTGCGCAAGCAACGGAAGCGTCAACCCACCGACTCTTCTACAAGCGCAGCAGCCGAACAACTCTCTTATTTGCTATTCTTGGCGCACTTAGGAGCAGGAACGACAGCAACTGCAAGCCCCCCTTGGATACCGCTTATTTTGCCCCACCTTTCAACTACAATTGGCACGAGGTTCCTGTGTCTGGCAGAATAAGTTGAATATGCAGTAGTTATTAGTATGGCTAGCAGCACAACTGCGGCAGCCAGTGCTAGCGCGGTCAGAAGGAAACGGATCGCGCTGTGACCTTATAAACCTGCTTACGAATTGTATAATGGAATGTGGTAGTTACCTAATGGGCACATGGGCAGGCATCATCGGTAAGAGGAATCATAAGAACAAGGTAAGATTCTGCACGAGCGCACAAAGCTTCTTATATCTGTTATGTTTACCTCTGTTTGTTGCTCGTGTTCTTTGTACAACTTTGGTGAAATGAAGAGTTTGTCTATTTTACCACATCTCCTCGTGTAGTGTCTGTCCATCAGGGCGATGTATTTGATGCCTGTGTTTATATCATTTACAATTTTGGTGCTGTCAAGTGTTCCGTTATTTCACCACGCCCCCCCCCCCCCCTCCCGTACTGTAATGCGCATCAGAGCGATATGTTGGTACTTCAATATATAAATAAATAAACAAATAAATAAAGATGTGAGCTGCACTCACGAAAAAGGAGCGCGCTCAGTTCAGACCTGGACGTACCTGTACACGCCCTGCGCATTACAACAGTGAAATTCGGAACGACAAGCAGCGCTGCTCAGACTTAAACACTGAGAGGAACCCCTTTGTTAAGTTTTCAATAAGCGTGATTTCGCAGTGGTAGGAAAATCGGGTCCGCAGTGCCCCAAGAAGGGAGCTTCGGTCGCAGCTTTTAGAAACAATTGATGGGTTTTACTCATCGAATACGTCATGCGCCTCACCCAAATCCCATAACCTAGGTACTGTTAAAAAAATGTGACACAGCTTCATAAATAAAGTTTTTCTTCCTTCCTTACTGAGCGCAACTGCATGTCATCTAGGGTGCTAGAACCACCGCTAAGATCCGCCTGGACAATTGCGCATGCTACAAACGTGACAAGCCGGGCGGAGTTGTTTTCGGCAAGCTGTTTTTGTTGTATATGTGCCACACGAGCTGTGACCCGGCAAAAGCGCCACGTGCTCGGAAATTTCGCCCGATGACAGCGGTAATGCTTTAAAAGCAGCTTGCGTGCGGCGCTCCGGAGCACTCAGCAACACTGCTTGGTGCTCGCTGGCTGCTCGACTCGCCGGAACTCTGAGCGGCTAAGTGGCTTTGGACGGAGCAACTCCATTAGGCATTGGTTATAACTTTTTTGATGTTTGAATATTTATTAAAATATGAAAAACTCAAAAACGAATGAGCAGCAAACTGCTCGCGCCGACAAGAAAAAGATAAAATAAACGGTGAGGCATAACATAGCGCCTTTGCAAAAAGCTTGCACAAGGAAATTAAACGGTCTGCTAATTTTTCTAACCTGAAATTTATATCTATCGAATGCAATAACATTTTAGCTGCAGATTATACATGAGTTCACTAATGTCTAGGCAAATGTTAATAATAATAATTGGTTTTTTGGGGGAAAGGAAATGGCGCAGTATCTGTCTCATATATCGTTGGACACCTGAACCGCGCCGTAAGGGAAGGGACAAAGGAGGGAGTGAAAGATAAAGGAAGGAAGAGATGCCCGTAGTGGAGGACTCCGGAATAATTTCGACCACCTGGGGATTTTTAACGTGCACTGACATCGCACAGCAATGCACGTTAAAGATCCCCAGGTGGTCGAAATTATTCCGGAGTCTTCCACTACGGGCATCTCTTCCTTCCTTTATCTTTCACTCCCTCCTTTGTCCCTTCCCTTACGGCGTGGTTCAGGTGTCCAGCGATATATGAGACATACTGCGCCATTTCCTTTCCCCTAAAAAACCAATTATTATTAATGTTCAAGTACAGCTTTATTGCATCATCTGTTTCTTTACTTCCTTTGTGCATAATATTTGCGTGAAGTACTGCTTAATGCAGTTATTTTCATCAACGCTGCAAGAACAATTTTGTTGAGCCTTGATTGATTTCGATGGACTCGTTCGTGCACTACGCGACGTAAAAAACCACAGAGAATGTTTACTACATTGCAATCAGTGCGAAAGCACAGATTTGTGCTACGCAGAAGACTACGATGAGCGGGCAGTGCCGCGGGACGAAGGCCAGTCGCGAATGGACAATGAACGATTTCGCTCGGGGTTAGTACCCCTCGTATTAATGCTTACGCACTGATAATAACAGTGCAACAAGCAGACAAGGGTAGGGAAACGAGGGGCTCGTTTTGACATACATGCATGAAGGAAGCTAACCGTCGCTGAAAGCATAGTTTTATATTTGTAACTTGTGGTCTTATTGCTCAATGGCAAATTAGTAGTGCAATCATTTTATGCATACGAGATAGTTGATTAGAAAGCAGAAAAAAACAACTACCATGACCTGTAGGATCCGAACCCACGACCTCCGTATGTCGCGTACGGAGCTCCGCCAACTGAGCCACTCCGGCGGCTGTCCAACCATCTATTTTCGTTGCTATTTACGTTGCATGTAACCTAACCTCGAGAGTGTTCACCAGCGCCATCCTCGTCTACAGCGGTGGGCGCAGAACGTACTGTAATAGCGAAAGTATGATGCGGAATGTGATGGAATGGTGAGGGAGGCAGCTGTGCGAGAACCCTCTTATGCTACGCCACCCTTATGCTCCAGTGATTAGACTAGTAACTTTCCTCTGATGAACCACACCAAAAATAAAAGAAAAAAAACATTTTCCTACGCTTTCCTTCCTTTCGGTGACTGTTGGCTTCCTTCGTTAACAGTGCAACAAGGTACAGGGAGATAAAAAGAAATGAGAGCACGTAGGCTCCGCTGTTGGCATTTCTTTTCATCACGCTTTTACTTGGGTGGTAGCAAAAAGACGCTAGAGTCGAGGAGAGTAGTGAGACGCTAGACGCGTGGTATGCAATAAGACGCTACAGTTGTCCATGATGCATTCTAGGACGAGTTTAACGTTTTTTACATACCACGCAGGTCAAAGCGCGATTAACAGAAATTCGAACTGCGGAGCGCGTATGCGCCGCGTTGTTCGAATTTCTTTTCATCGTGATTCTGCACCTGCCGGCGAAAGTAAATGGAAGACGACTCCATCAAAAAAAAAAAAAAACTTCTCTGAATTCAAAGTGTAATGGTGAAGATTTATCGGCGCACTGTGTGATTTGTACTATCACAATTAGGCTGCTTTTATCTATTAAAGTATGCATGATGATTTTTTTGCTAACATTGCCTTCAATTTACTTTAGACAGCATCTATACATTAAAGCCGATTACAGGGGATTCAATAAGGGCTTTGCGCGAGATAAGCCATCGGGTTGCCTGATAGAAGGAGCCTCTCCTGGACACCTGCAGCAGTCGCTGCTTTTTGTAATGGATTAAAAAAATCACTTGACACAACGTGAGAAGAAACGCGGCCCACTCACAGTGCTGCAATATCTCTAACGCACATTTATCTCAGCACAGAAACCGCTCATAAGAGACCCAAGGATGACTACTCCGACAAGCGCAAACAAGAACCATACACACACCACTTAAGCAGTACATAATGTGTGGTTCTCCGCAGAGCCATTCCCAACGTCTAAATTTTGCAGCGAGCTATCCTGTTCCCCGAATTAGTTATCGGATTGTGCAGAATCCGAAAAAGTTAATTGGCAAAGCCTGAGAGAAAAAAATCTCTGTCTTCCTTCGGACCTACGTGGCTGACCCTATCGAGAACTTTATCAGGGCAACTAATTTTGGCCACACACACGAAAGAGAAGCACTACAACTACATCCAATAAAAATTACGGGGCAAATACTCTCGCCACGTGTTACCCCATAAAGGAAGCTATTAAAGAAGTTTTATTCCTCCTTTTAAAAAAACATAATTAAATAAACAGTGATGGCGATGGTACGAACAGGAAGGAACTGAAAGAAAATTAAGTCAATGTTGTTGCAATGACCCATATGAGGCCTCCAGAGCGCAGTAATTGTTTCGCCCTCCCCGCAGTGCAGCCACTCACTTATCTGGGACTGTTTATGGAGAGCAGCGGCAGGTAGCCATGGTTACCCTAACGAATGACAGCATGCTCACTCTCGCCGAGCTAGTTCTCACTGCAGCAATTAAACACATGGGGATACTGCCCGGAGGCGTGTGGGCGAGACCGATGGTGTCCTGTATGGCCGCCCTCCCGCCCGTCTCTTTTTACTGTCGCGACAGTCGCCCCAATGATGCCACTGACACGGTTACCACACCAACCGCCGACAACTGGGTCGCTTGTTTTCACCAGCGCTCTTACCTTTACCTTTTTGTCTCACGTGACGGCTGCTGAAAGCACGAGCTCCAAAAGTAGGTCAAAAAAACATTGCTTCCCTCCGCAGTCCCGCGCTGGATAGAAACTGAAGACGTCGCTTACGTATCAAGGACATTAAGATGCATCTCAAGTAGAACTTTTTGCTGGGCTAGTTGGTGCATGTTACTAAGAAAAGAAGCGCCAACAGAGACAAGACGTAAGAAGTGACACGGACACTTCTTCCGTGTCACTTCTTACGTCTTGTCTCTGTTGGCGCTTCT
Organism: Amblyomma americanum; assembly: GCF_052857255.1. Classification (NCBI taxonomy): domain Eukaryota; kingdom Metazoa; phylum Arthropoda; class Arachnida; order Ixodida; family Ixodidae; genus Amblyomma; species Amblyomma americanum. Next base: position 65,747,954 of record NC_135497.1, on the reverse strand, counting down.
TTTCCTAGTAAGATGCATCTCCCTCTGTTTTTCTTTGTAAAGACATGTGACTGTATTAGATATCTATCATATACCTTGTGAATCTCTCGACACAAGTCGCCACATTGAGTGCAAGGTTATATGAGAAAACATGCAGCATGAACAACAAACAATGATACTGTTGTGAGGTAAAAAAAGAGTAATCATGATAAGCAGCTTTATATCTGGCATGGTGTATGCTGCGGTCTTTCGTAAGGCCAGAGATGGGCGCTTCCCGCAGGTATGTGTACCTACATATGAATGTGCAAAATAGACTGCAAAGCCGAGCTCTAAGAATAAAAAAAGAACTGCTATTTCGTTCAAATATGAACGCAGTTTTGTTGTACAAAGCAACTTGCGGGCTGCAATCAGTCCCAAGTATTTGTACAGGCTCATAGAAAAGGTTTGTACTGGATACTGCTACTTCGAGCCAAGATGGGATAGTAAGGCATCAGGTACATAATTTTTGCATTTAGCCTCGTTCTGAACACAAATACAGAACAGTTTTTTCTCTAGTTTTTTACTAATTCGAATACTTTATATGATTTTCTGCCCGGCTCTTTGTTGTGTGCGTGGGAGTGCTATAGTATGAATTATAACCTTATTTGGCACAAAACTTAAGAAATATAGAGAAACGCAAAATTTCCAAGCTCTCAGAGGGTGGCTCGGAGAAAAAAATCTAATTAAGGCGTCGACTCATTCCACGCACCACAATACAGACACTACGAGGGAGACTATCGTGAAATCAGGGAAGTGATTAGGCCGGTACTGCAGAAGTAATATGAGCGTTACGGTAGAGATAATGCATAACGAAAACCGGGAAAACATTTCTAGTTTTAAGCTATTTATAGCAACTATTTTAGCAAGAAGCTGCGCTAGTGCTGCTTCCCATGGACACAGATTCTATGAAGTGAAGTTATGGACTTTGTTAGGTTAGAAAATAAAAAAGGCCACTACTGACATCAAATGCACGGATGAAACAGCAATGACACAAAAAACACAATTATTCATAATGTTTGGAACAGCTGGGCATACTTTTGTCATTTAACGGTCTCCCGCCTTCAAATATTCATGGAGATGTTACTGGTTTTGCGACCACGCTTCGTCGATAACTCTTAATTCTTCACCCAGAGCCACCTAACAAAAAACTAATTTTCACGAGTGCAGGCCAGTCTACTTTTGCTAGTGGTCTCCTTAATGACCGTATTCTTCGGCTTTCCTTTTCATGAGCAACAAATCCACTTTGAGAAGTGGCAAGAATCTCAAATTGTTATGGATGGCCTTTCATGGCCTGATTATTTTCGAAATTAGGCAGTCTTTCGACCCGTAGATGAGTGCTCCAACGTCAGCCCAAAAAAATTTAACAAAAAACATTGATTCATAAATGCGCTCTTTTTGCTCGTTAGGGGTCATCCTGGGATTAGTATCGACCAGCTTTCAAACACACTAGCTTCTGAAACGCCGTGTTATTTCATTTTTTTTGGGTGGCGATGCTCTTTTTCTCAGTTAAATTAAATTAGACAAACTACCACGCAAAGTGAGCGCATAGATGAATGTTCTGGCTTTTAATTCCCACCAATGGCTGAAGTGGGGATTCTGTCGCGAAGTCTCTCTGATGTTATATTTAGGGCTGTAACTTACTATAATTATCATAATAGTACTCAGCTACGATCTAATTTTGCATTTTGAGTTCAGAAAACAAGCATAATGAAATTCCTTAAACGTAAAAGGTAAACCATTTCATACTGATCCGTGAAACTCTCATTTCGGTCAAAACACCGAGACATTTTAATTGTAAATGTGCATGACTGCTCGCAGAGAGTGCCTGCAGCAGCACAGATGCTAAGGCGTGCTGTCGCTGAGTGCTACGCACTCGGCCATACGGCAGTTTGTTGGTCAAGGGCGCATTCCAAACAGACCTAAAATCGGCTCCCTCGTATAAAGACGTCACCTCGCGCAGGCGCAGAAGCCCAACGCGGTCATAATAAGAGGCTGCGACCATGGCCTCTCTCGTAGCCATTGCTCTTACGTGGGTATTTAGCTTGCTCGCATTCATCGTGCGCGCCAGGATGATAACTGAGCATCGCAGGCTGAACTGACGGAAGCTAATTTTACGTTGCAGAAAATATTGAAAAATACTTGTGAATCATTCGCCACCGGTTTTTCTGCAATGACCGTTTCGATCAGGACTCACTGCTGTTCGTAGGAATTGGCGGGACTGTTGTACACGTCAGTAAATATCGGTGCTGGAACATTCACGGGAAATGTGCTGCTGATGTGAGAGGCTATATAGTGTGAAAGCGAGTACACGATAGCGCAGCCTTTTCCATTTTGAAGCAGGCGCAGCGCGTTGCGGAAGAAAAACAAAAAACAAAAACCATCCGGGGTTTCACAAGGCTAAATAAACAGCGCAGCAAGCGACATTTAATTTTCTTTCCAGGTGCAAGCAAGCACGCAGCTGCCCGTGACAGACGACAGAATTCGAGTCCTCGGAAGGGACAGAGAAACTGTCGCTGAATAATTTATGGAACTGAAATTTCAGTACCGCGAACTTACTGCTTGTTAAAGCGTAGTGCCTTTCGTGAACAGTAATTGGCCAATTGCGGCCCTCTTACCTGGTGAGTTCACCATGATTAATTAAAGAAAGGAAAAACAGCGACCCAAACAAGGAAGTGAAGTCTGCGTTCCTAAACCCACCTGACACACGTTTCTCTGCACACCCAGTAATGATTTTCAGTTACAGCAGCTCATTCCAAAATGAACACTCAAATTTCTTTCTTCTGTCTGGCGTCGCGAACCTTACTGCCGGCGCGCGCAGCGCCGTTAAAACTTGATGCCGCCTCCAAACTTCAGGCGCGGCACTCACGCTTTCCCCAAGTACGCAGTAGTCCCTGCGCGAAGGTTGCACGCCGAGCGAGGACTCGATCACCGTGAAATATTCACGAGCAAAGTGCGAACCCCCCTCCTACCTCCGAAACGCCACCCGTCGCCACACGCCAGCAAAAAGTCCGCTACTCGCTCGCCCGGCGCCGTTCGCGCGTCCCAATTTCTCGAACACGGAGCGCACACGGCACACATTCTCGACCGGGAACAGGATTAAAAAATGAAGCTCGCGAGAAGCGATGGCAGACACGGTTTTCGAGCGTACAAAAGAAGAACGAAGCATGAGCCGCCACGTGTGCAGAGACATCGGAGCGCTGATGCCCTCACGGCCGTTGGCGAACTTGTCTCCGTGCAGGATGAAGCGAGGTTGCCTATAGGAGCTCGTCGGGCTTCTCTGGTATTTGCGCGTGCATTTGGGATGGCACGAGTTGTAGCGGGCGCCGCAGCGCGAGTTCCGTCTGCGAATTCAGAGTCTGCGAAATATATGCTACATTGCGCCGGCAAATGGGAGTGCAGCTGATTTGTAAAAAAAAAAAGAAAAAGTTACGGCCCACCGAGGTTTGCTCCTTTTCTACGCACCACCCACTTATTTTATTTATTTATTTACATTACCCCCCAGGGCCAGTGGCATTACAGAGGGGGAGTGGTAAATATACAAAAACGGTGAGAAAATACAGATGGTTACAAGAATATTTAAAAAGCATCTGAATATACAATGTTAGCTATTGCTACGCGGAACTGTTCATAATTAACAATGCCAGCAACTTCTGCGGGAAGGTGGTTCCAGTCACGTGAGGTTCGCGGCAGGAATGACTGCGAGAAGCATTTCGTGATGCATGACACAATTCCGACTTTGTGATTCGGAACAATGCGGCGGGAAACATAAATTGGCTGGGGGATGAGGTGATCACGTAAAGCAGGATGATGAAACAGCTTGTGGAACAGGGCGAGACGAAACACTTTTCTACGCGATGTCAGTGTAGGAAGGCACAGATTAGATTTCACAGCAGTTATACTGGCTGTGCGGTTATAGTTAGCAAGGATGAAACGTACAGTTATTTTGAACCATCTCAAGATCATTAATTAAGTTGCCATGGGCAGGGTCCCATACAGGTGTTGCATACTCAAGTTTAGATCGTATTAGTGTTTTATAAAGCAATAGTTTCAAATTCGAAGGGACATTAAAAAAGTTACGATGTAAGTAGCCTAGCATGCGATTAGTATTTTTAATTATGTTGCCACCCTTGAAACTGGAGTGATAAGGGCCACAGTTCCCTTCTCCTCTCGAAAGCCGCCGCGGTGGCTGAGTGGTTACGGCGCTCGGCTGCTGGCCCGAAAGACGCAGGTTCGATCCCGGCCGCGGCGGTCGAATTTCGATGGAGGCGAAATTCTAGAGGCCCGTGTGCTGTGCGATGTCAGTGCACGCCAAAGAACCCCATGTGGTCGAAATTTCCGGAGCCCTTCACTACGGCGTCCCTCATAGCCTGAGTCCCTTTGGGACGTTAAACCCCCATAAACCACACCAACCAACCTTCTTCTCTCGAGGTCAAAAATGAGGAATGTTAAAAAAACAGAACGATCTCTGTCGTTATCTAGGGCCCCGTGCGGTCTCGAAATGTCATTTCCATTGTTTGTTTGTTTTACTTAGTCAGAGCTCGAAATTTTGTTCTCGCACCCACGAATCGGCAATCAGCTACAAGACTGACAGGAGCGGGCAAGTGTACAGAAACAGCACTCGACGCACTCTTCATACCCGCTCTATCCGAGGCGTATCAACCGCCACCGAACGATCCTGACCTGCCGACGTTGCTGAGCCAACCAGTCATTCTGAGGGCCTTTCGTTTCACCGGTGCAATAAATAAGATAACAAAACAGCAACTTATGCTTGCCGACAGTAGCCGAAACAGCCCCCCCCCCCCCCTCCTCCTTGTTTTGCACTTAAGCTCGTCGAGAAAGCGCATCGGCAGTGAGTGCAGCCGAGTGAAGCAGAAAGTGCCGTTCAGTGGAACGAAAAAAAAAAGGCCCACCCAATCCTCTCGCTTTCTTTAGCACCAGCACCAGCGAGTGGCTGAACCCAAGACCGGGCGATTGCAACCCAGATCAGCGGGCGAGATTGCCGCCGCGTCCAAACCTGAAGCGTTTGGCCACCTCTTGCGCTTGTTTGGTTTAGTAGCGAGCGATCCTCTTTGGCGGCTTGCGGTTTCCTTTGTGGTGTCCTTGTGGGCAGAAGCGCCTAGCGGCAGAGAGACGCTGCTCGAGCGTCTCACGGCAGCTGCGCCTTCGCCGCTACGGAATAAATAGGCTCTGCTTCCTACGCTCCGCAGCTTCCTACGTCAAAGCAGTAACAACGCATAAATACTTCAGCGTCGTTTTGTTTTACATCCACCGGCTGAAAAGGTCTCCGCAGATTTTCTTGGGGCTATTTCGACCCCTTCTGGCTGAGTGGTATATTTTAAGGTTACTTTTGATTGGTCTGGCTTACCTTAGTTAGCTGTTAGGGAGGTGGAAAACTAAACATTTTGACAGATTTTCTAGTCTTGTTGGGTTTGAAGACAAAATAAACTGCACATCTCCAACCAAAAAATTTAACTTTAACCCAACGCTTCGAAGCCGACTCGGCTCCTTCATCAGGGGTGACTGAGGGCAGTAGCTGGCGTATTTTAAGTATGGAGGGGAGGGGGGATGGGGGTGGTGAAAGCAACGACAGCTGTGACGCGAAAGGCGCGGGGGAGGGGGGGTGTAGGCTGTTAGTCACGCTGGCGCACTGCAGGGAGGTGGTGAATGGCGACTTTTTTTCGTTGAGTTGAAGAGCGAAGTCTCTGGGCATATACCGGTTTCGGTTCCGAGCATGCGGGTTTCTTCGAAGTTGATTCTATGGTCGCAGTCCTCGGAATGTTCGGCTACTGGATTGCGCTCTCTTGCGAATTTGCGGACGTCGTTTTTATGTTGCCGAATTCTTTCTTTGAAATTTTTGGTTTCGCCGATGTAGCTTGCGTCGCAGTCGGCGCATGGAATTTGGCAGACAATGCCTTGGGCTCTTTATCTCGGCGGCCGGTCTTTGGGAACATGTAGGCAAAGCGCAACAGTGTTTGTGGGCTTGTGCGCAACCTGGAGACCCGATTGAGGTTGGCTGAATTTCGTCAAAAAATGTTCCGACGCTGTGACGGTAAGAGGCTTTTACAGGCGGTGTAAATGTGCTCTTTTCCCCCTTTTGTCGGAAATGAGGAGACGGACGAGTGTATGACGTGCAGTTTGCTGTGAACAAAGCATAAACTAAGATGTTGATACGAAAACGGCGCCTAGCCACTGGATAGAGAACAAAACAAAAATAGCGCCGGTAAACTTAGAACTGCCGTCTGAGACTGAAGTTCCGACTTTATATAGCCATAAAATATATTGGTACGGTATGCTTACGAGGTGCGGGAAAAGGAGGCATTATGCCTCCAGACTAAGCCTGCACCGCGTTCCCATTTCAGTAGCAGACAACAGCGCGGCACAATATGAAATCGCATGAAATAGACAGGAAACAACCCAAACCACCAAAATAAAAAGTTTGTAGCGCAGAAAAAAATAAACACAGAAAACATATACGGTTGGAGCTCATTGCAGCTTGAAGCTAATGCGGAACAATGAAACACATACCTATAGTGCCACGGTGTACAGTCAAACGACTACCTTGATACCAACGTAAACGTTAACAATAAGCTAATGTACAAGCTAATGCAGGTTTGAAAGGAATGAACGAATTTTCTTTTTAAACTGAGTTACGGTGAGAGTTTCTTGAGCGCACGTAATCAGTGACGGATATTTATGCCATAAACGCACTAACTGTTGGGTGCGCGCTCTGTGGGAAAGTAAGGAAACTACGCAAACTGTAAATTAACTGCCTATCATGGTTTGTTCGAGGAAATGAGACGAAAGCTCGTTCAGCTCTGTCATAAAGTAAAGCATCATTCCTGAAGCGGTTGAACCCACAGTCTTTCAAAGAGTGGATTATGTTTTATGTTTTGTGGATAACACTTTTAATGATCGTTTTTTGAAGGAGATATACAGTATATATCAATCTTGGTGCAGGTACCCAAAGCCAAGTTGCAGTAAGTTAGACGTCAGAGAAAAAAAACTGAAGCACATTCGTCTGGTCACTTGAACAGGACGGAAATAATGAAGGCGAGAGAGCAGGCCAATAGACCTTGACAATTTTATTCGAAGAGTGTTAACATGATCAGACAGCTTAGGTCATTACAAAAACACACTCCTAAAAATTTGAGAGACTCTTCTGGCAATATTTTGAAGTCATTGTTTCGTAATCTCTGTGCTTATTTTTGGGATGGAAAAGCACAAAATTTTTTTATTGATACGAAGTTGAAATTGGTTAGCATGGAGCGATGTCTAAAGCTCATTTCACCAAGTATTTGTGCTCTGTTCAACTACACGAAGATCCGAAATGTAAAAAAGAAAGGTGTTGATGTCATTGGCAGTAACTGCGTTATCGGGAGTGGAATATTCCCAATATCATTTACGTGTAAACCCCATTTTGTTATGGCAGTGTCTCATTTAACTTCGTGTATAGCTACACTCTGGTAAAGCTAAAACAGGGGGCAAGTTGGTTCTACACCTTTGTTTCCTGCGCCTACTACACAACACCACAAACGATGAGACAAAAGAACAGACAAGTACATGCGAGGCGCGAACTGACAACTGCTTGTTACACATAGCGTGCACTAAACCAAGCTGTATACGGGGCTATTTAAGCAATATGGCTTTTTATTAATAGGCATGATGTTCCGCGGATTAGGTGAACTTGATTTTATGTTTGATGCTGTCAAAGGGTTTACGGAAAAGGGTCGAGGTAAGCGCCAGTGGTAAACAGTTTATGTCCAACGTTTTAAAATTGGGCTATCCTAAATATCTAGCAGCGCTATTCCTCTCGACTTGCCACAGTGAAATGCACGCTGGTGTTTTGTTACCATATCGATTGTTTCTAAACTTTTACCAAGGCGTACGTAATTACACTTTCTGTATGTTTTGAAAAGATTGGAAGCATCGATATGAAACGATAGTTGACCAAGACGTTTTTGTTGCCTCTTTTATAGATTACACTCACACTTCCTATTTTCATCGCATGAGGAAATATACCAGTCGTCAACATTTGATAACTTATGTGCACTTGAGGCCTAAGGATGAAATTAAAGGCAGCTTTTATTGGTGCTATTAATATATTGTCATAGCCAGGAGAATATCGGTTTGGCAAAGCACTCATGATGAACAGAATTTTGTTGTCTGTCGCAGGCATTAAGAATATTGAGTTGCTGCTGGTAAAACAGAAATATATTTTCTTGCGTTATTATTACTGTGTTGCTTTGCACACCTTAAACATAACACAGTCATTGTAGTAGGATTACGTGATCGTTTTTCAGCATATAGGGGTAAATGTTTCGTGAACTTCGGCTACCCTAAGGTCGTGAATCAAGTACCGGTGGGGTTTTAAAACTGCGCAAGAGTAGCCAGATGTATATAAAAATCTAATACATAGACATTTTTGCCGATTAGCTTATTGGCCATAATCTGTGAGTTTTATGTCACGACGCGGTGTATAATGACAGCTAACAGTATTATTTACGAAACACCAAGCCAAAGAAAAAAGAAGGATGTAGCGCTCCTTCATGTCCGCCTCTTCCATCCTTGAATGAGCTCGCGCTGCTGAAAATATGGATTGCCCGACGCTAACGAATGCCAATGAAGAGACAAAAGAGGAAGCCCTCAGGGATCAAGGAACATTTCTCAACAATGTCGTAGCCTTCCACGCTTACTTCTATTCTGCGGCACGTACCAATTATTGAAAAAATAGATGGTGACATTCGACGATCATATTACAGGCGCTACACACTTGACTGCACGCATGAAACTAGAGGAATTGATTGGCTCACCAAGCATAGTGCTTTTGTAGCGCTGAAATAACGTTCAGTTATTTGCAAGAAAGGCAACAGTAGCGGTCCAAACACGACGTCATGTAAAGCGAAGTAGCAAATAGGAAATATTTTTTCTTGATAACGAACGAAAACGTAGTAAACAGCGAATAATTCAGCATGCCAGTCGGTGAAATTGCTTTTCGTGAACCTGTGCAGTCAGCTTCTGTTCACACCTGCCCAATGAAAGAATATGCTGCATCGCAGTCAACTTGGTATTGCAACAAAGCCGAGAGACACAACTTTTCCCGTGAGAGCATGATGGTGTTCGCTTGACGGTCGCCATCGCCAACGACGCTAGAACATGCAGCTAAAACCAAACCACCATAGGCAAGTGCTGAGCCAGGCAACAACGCACGATCGCAGATTCGGTAAATTTGTTCAGAAATTTCGAAGAAGTGGGCTACGGTTGAAACTATAAAAGGTCGAAAGTATTTTTAGAATAAAGAACAAGATGCGCTTCTTGCAATGGTACAGCCCAACGCCGAGACAGAAAGATCGACTAGAGGGCGGCTCAAGACGACGGGGACGCAGGCTGCGCGACCAATCTGTTTCTCTCAAGATTGGACCGGCCGCTGCGATAAGCGCGTGTTGAGGTGACAGGGGGCCGATTGGGTGTTTATTTTCGTTGATCCTAGTATCGGTGACGAGCAAAATTGGACTCGGCGGGAACAAAGAAGCCCTCACAAATCAATGCCGGATGCGAGCTCGAAGGCGGGAGAAGGAGGGAACGAAAGCGAAGTTGAAAAAAAGACAAAAGAAGAGGATGAGAGCAGCAAGAAATTCGCACTATTTCTCAGCTCGCACTCGATTCTCGCGCATCTCAAGATTTGAAGCTCTTCGAGCAGGCGGATTTTTCTCCTATCAGAATAGAGCGCAGACAGAGGAAAAAAAAGAGAACAAATGTACAAGGAAGGAAAAAAAAACATTGGCTCTTTGCCAGGGCACACAACTCTTAAGAGAAACTTCATCATCTTTGAGAACAAGAGAAATTGGTGCGACGCGATAAAAGACAGGTGGGCTGAACGTACCGCGATATTTGCCAGACGTAGCATGGGATCAGGCCACTACAGGTGGAAAATCAGAACAAGTAAGGCAGACAAAGAAAAGAGCTGCCAAGAAGTGAAAATGTGCACACTCTTGGCTCATTACCTTCGCTAGGCCATGCTAAATGAAAAAGAAAACAGTGCTGTTCTCGGTACTGGACGCGCGGACTTAGCATGAATTGAATCCATTCAAGATTGTTGGGCTACTCAAGGAGCGAAAAAAATCAGGTTCGTCCTTGGCATCTGCGCGAAGAAGAGTAATATACTGCCGCTGATCAAAATGTCTTTCTGAATGTAGATTCTTAAAATTTTACGGACGCGATTGGACCACATAATTTTGTTGACCGTTTGCTCTTAGGATGTTTCTAAGGTATGAGAAAAAAACGCTACCGCCTTTGGTTGCTAGAGTATCTTTGATGCTCACTCGTGTTATGTGCGTAAAACTTCCTAGAAGACTGAAAGAATCAGTCCGAGTTCAATTTGAAGAAGAATATGTATGCCCTTAAACCAGCACGACGAGCAGAGCTACGCAATAAGGTACTTATACTCCAAGCAAGATTTCCCAGTGGTTAGTTCTCCCTCTCCCCCCCTTTTTTGCTTGTTATTTGACAACATAGTTTTGCTCGCTTCAGAAACAGATTACATTGAAAAGGCGCAGTCATTTCTCCAAGAGGAAGAGATGTATGAAGGCTCATTGCAATCAGATCCCAGAAAAGGTAAACAATCTCGCATTAAAAAAAAGGCAAAATTAATGCGAAAGAAAAAAAGCTCGCCAATGGGAGGCAGCAGTGCCAAAAAGCCGTGCTATGCACAATCATCAGTCACTCGTACAGCGGTTCCTCCGGGGTCATTACGCGCGCCCATCCCGGGAGAAGTGTTGGTCGTGCCAGGGGACAGTCTCTCGTACGCAGTAATGGCCCAAAGGCCGCTGCAGCCTGCCTCAGAGCAGCATTTTTCCAAGCAGGGACCGTCCCTGGCGTCCGTCTCGCTGTCGTCGTCGGCGCGTGACCGCAGGACCTCCGCCGCGACGCGGGCAGCATCCGTCCACCGGCCGCTTGAGGGGCTCTCATGTTTAATTCAGGCGCCGGGCGCCCTCTCGTGCTGTCCGGCGCAACCCTCGCCGTCAATCGATGCGGTCGTCCTGATGGGCGCCATTTTTGAATGCAGGCTCACCCCACGGGACCCAGCAAGCGGCTCGGGTCACTCACGCTGCCCCAAACCTTGCATTTGGGCAGCGCAACTGCGACGTCCCGCTCCGGGCTACTCACGCACGACTCGGCAGCCGCGGGGCAGGCTCGCGGCGGACATCCCCCGTGTTTCTGAGATCAGACGCCGCCGGAGAGGCCCGCCACGGGACTACAGCGCCCGCGGCTCTGAGCCGCGTCATCCACTACCAGGCTCGCGCGCAAAACTGCGCCCGCAACTAAGGAGCAAAAAAGAAGCAAGGCCCCGAGAAACGGCCACCGTGCAAGTATAAGAAAAAGGACCAGCCATCCCGAGAAGATGCCTTTTATTCAGCCAAGACTACAGAGCAACCATGCTGGCCTACGAGTCTACCGCAAGCCGGCCAGAACAAAAGCTCTCGACGCTAAGGCAGCACAACGAACCAAAAGCGAACAAACCCTTAGGCGGCTCCTTACCTACGAAGTCCATGGCGCTGTCGGTGGATGAGACGCAAAACAACTAGCAACGCGCGCTGCTCGGCACTCGGCTTCCGCGACACATCCGGTCAAATGCGCGGCCGCTGCCACAAGAACGCGCAGCCGTACTGCGGCACACGGAGCCCGGTTCGCGCTACCACCACCAGTGCGGCGCTATCGTCCGCGCTGGCAGCGCCCTGGTTGCCAACCGCCTGCGCGCGCGCGACGCCTCGGCGCTCCACGAGGCGCCGCCAGCGTGCTCGCCGATCGAGACCGCGCTTCCGGACGGGGGCGGCGGCACAGCGCTGGGGGTTCGCGCGACCTTGGCACTAGGTCAAGGGTGGCCCAGAATAAAAGTTTTCCCCGGCACAACCCACCGGCGCCCTAATGTGCCATCCACGCGGACCAAGTGCCGGCCGACGGGACACAATAGAGCAACTGCGCTCATTAGCCGCACTGCCCCCGTCTTTCAGTGGCTGCTTCCCGTGGGCGCTTACGGTCTGTCGAGATGCGTTCCGTGCTTTTATTGATGGCCGTGCGCCCCGGGATTCGCTACCCGCGCAAACTTGCAACGATAATGCTGCAAGTAGGTGACGGAACACTCGAAGCTGGCTTTGCCGCAGCACTAGTTTTATTGAGGCAAAACCAACTTTTCAAAAAAAAGAATAAGTTTGTAGTGAACGGTTGGCCCGTAGGAACGAAGATAGAAAAACAATATTTTTACGCAGACAAATAAAGTTGAAAAAAAACTAATCTTCAATGTTGTGCAGTGTAATCACTCCTCGAGAAGTGGAAAAATTACAAGATCATTCGGTTCACACCGGAAAGATCTAGTCAATGAAGTTAAACTTACGCCACTGCAATGCTTGAGACTCAGTATTCAATATTCAATTGCATGCATTTATAAGCCACCCAGAAATCGCGCCATACTATCATTTGTTCTTTAAATCTTTCGGGTAATAGTTCGAATGAAGATGAAATTTCTCTGAAAAATTGCTAAGGCCAGTTTATGAGGCTATTTCTACCATGATTCAGGGCTCTTGGAGATTTTTCGCATCAAATTAGCTGGAAAGAAGTTCAAGCGAAATGTGCAACGACGTGTCACGACGTGCGTCATTGTCACGAAGGTGTCCTTAGTAGTAACACGTTTGATCATAAGTCCTACGCAAACCCGCGGCAAAAAAAAAAAAGTTCGCTCTTACGACATTGCAGCAACAAATGAAGTTTTATGGATACACTGCTTTTCCGCCAGAGAGTGGCAGTGAGTTTTGAACTCTATTTCTGCACAACCGACTGCTCAGATGCCATGAAGCATACTGGCGTGAAGGCGTGTTTCTGCTGTAGACTTGGCACACTGCAGTCGGCGCGCGTCACGAAGGCAAAGAAATTATCGGAGTGCCCAAACACGCCCATTCATTTTTGTCTCTGTTTTTAGTTTAAAGCGCTATGATATCTCATGACACCTCCGCACCTGTGGGTGTTACAAGCGCTTGCAAAGAGAAGGCATTTCAACTCCATTATTTAGGTGAGAATGATATAGCGGAGGACGCATTCTACAATAGAAACTGTTTTCCTGTCTGAATCCAGGGTTCCACGCTGATCTATTTAAAAAGCGAATAACGGCTGCGAACAGAGCTTCCCCCACAAGTTTACCACTCGTCTGCCTAACGTTCAGTGTCAATATTTTTATTATTTGCGACTTAACTGACATTCCCGCTGAAGCGGCAATCGAGCTGCACATTTTAATGAAGCACGAAATCAAAAATGAATACATAATAATAAAATAAAGCAAATCGCGCTGTGATGTTATGCGGCCTTGTGAATTCCATGCTCCAGGATCTGCGGAGGTCTTGAGTTGCAAGTCCAAATAGTTATCTGTCACCTAACTAGCCTTCCTAGAATTTTACAACCCAGATTTATTTTTCCTGCATTAACGTGGCTAACAATGTTATGCTATAAAATCATCAGTCATGAAGTAAATTTATGACACGTAGGACAGCACCTGAGAGGCCATTTCAATACGTCAAACACATTACTTTCTGAATGAAAACTCTGAGCTGGAAAGTAATAACAGTAATCTCGCGTAGTTCTTCCGAGGCCGCAGACAAAGGTCGCTGCTTTTAGAGGAAACATAAGTTGCACTGCAAAAGGCGTTAGATAGAGCAATGTCAACGTATATCGGTTCAAAAACACTTTCTCATTTACTACGAACTGCTGTCTTGTTGCAGTGTCGACATAAAAAGGGGAAGCCAGAGAGCTGATCAAAAATTAGAGGCAGAAGAGGGAAAAAAAAACAAAAGTAAAGAGAAAAAAGTTGGTAGGAGTTTAACATAGTTAAAGCGAGTAGACGCGCGAAAGAAGGTGCTCATTTTTCATTTGGAGGGGACACTTAAGCTCCGCCTTAAGAGTATGACGCGACAGCTTTAGTGGGTCAATGCCCATATATGCAGAATTGGTCATTCTCTCTACTTAACATTCACAGATGGCGGCGATTTCTCACACCACTATTGGCGCAGTGGCGCAGTGGTTAAGCGATGCGCCACTGCACTGGCAGGTGGCTGTTTCTATCACAGCCATCGGTAGGGATTGCGCAACCCATGTTGCTCTCCCCGAGCAACCTCTCGCGACCAATAGTTAATTTAAATGCCACCTGCCTCCCATTGGCTACAGCTGGCACGACGCTCCACCGAACTTACTCGAACTTACCCGAGTTTCTCGGGTTGTTAGGAAACGGCACAAGATGGAAAGAGCGTGCGTACGTACGTTGACAAGATTCTTGGTCGGTGTTGGTGGGCGTATGAGTGCTTTCGCACTAAAAGCAGAAATAACAGTTCTAACACAGAGTACACTTGAGGAATTCAACTGCGAAAAGCCGCTGCGTTGTCAATACGGAAATGTCAGTGCCGTGACACTTTCGCAGTTTTGTTCGACCTACAACCACACCGCTACAACCGCGATGCTAGCTGCCTCCTACGGCAGGCGTACGGGAAATCTCGCCACGTGCTGTCACCGGTCTTATGGTTTTGGGCAGCGAAGCGAGTGGAGAAAACGCACAAGGGAAGACGCGCTGCGTACGGCCGCCATTACCGGCGCATGCAAACGCTCGCCGCCGATGCCGCTAAAGTCACGCCTCTGCCCAAGCCGGTAACTAGGAAGCCCTTCTTACGTAGCCTTCGACATCGTATAGGAATGCTTCGTTGATGCTTTCTAACTAGCCGGCCAACTGTGCGTATTATTTGCAAGTGCAATAAAGGTATCCGAGTGCATACGCCCTGTCTCCAGCCTTTTCTTCCCTCGAGCAAGGACCCCTCCTCGGTTAGTGGGCGAAGACTTGCATCTGCGGAGTGGGAGTGGGGAGGAAAACTACCCCGATTCGCCACAGCGTATGTGATCTCGCAGCGACGAATTTCGACTTAATTGCTGTAGTTTATCGAAAGAAGCACTTAAAAATAACTTTAAAAAAGTTCGAAAGAAGCAGTTGAAAAAGTGCCTAATGAGAAGCTTACTAAACTCGGAGCAAATAGGAAACGTAATGGCATAGCTACTGAAGTGAAATCAAATGAGACATACGTGCGGAGTTGACGGCGATTATGGATTTTTATGGCGCAAGGGCATCTATGGACAAAGAGCGCCATGTCACAAGGTATTTTCGACTTCTCAAGGTGGGGACAAAGACTCACTTCCCAAGCATTTCACCCGAAATAAGCCGAGCACCAGAACAGGAGAAAGCTTGCACCCATTGTATCACCGGTGGGCACCCATACATGTGGAGTTACTGCGCAAGATAAAACAAAAGGGAAAATAAAACACGAAGGCCTCAGTATATGAAAAGTACGTCAGATGATGTACCCGTAGCTAGGGTTTCATTTCGTTCTGAAAGGTTGCTGGTCGTGTTCGAAGAAATTGGAATAGAGAAAACAACATAAAACTCTTCCCAAGTGATCTATTTTAATTGGGTGTCACGTATCCGCACTGTGTCTCCAACTAATTTCACTAAGCGTATAGAGAAAAGTGGCGAAGAAAACGAGTGGAATGGATGTGCAGGACTCACACTAAAAATATGCGCAATTTAAGAGAGAACCAAGAAGCTAGAAGTTGGGCGCTCCCTTTCTTGGTTATGAAGTCGACAGAATCTTGTGCTCGACGGTGTAGGAGTTCTCGGCATTTGCAGCTAGGACGGTCCGCGCGTATTCTTTGCGTCAAGATGCGCAGTAGCTGCCTGCCAGTGTTGGGCGAGAGCCAACAGCGAGGCCGCCATCCCGAGGTTGAGCAAATGACACGCGTTGGCGGTCGAGCTTTTATCTCCAGCGCACAGAAGTCGCCGACCGAGTCCGTCCCAGGCACCGCAGGCTGTCCCACACTTGACATGAATGCGGTCGTTCTTCTCGAGTGACGATGAATGCGAGAGTGACGCGCATGAATACGGAGGAAAAAAGTGCGGCGCTTTGGAGCCGCAGTGCCCGTTGCGTAGACGCGGGAGCGACGCGAGTCGAATACTGCCGTCAGCGCGCCTACTGAGGAGACATCAGCGAGGGGGTGGGACTGCCACAGGGCAGGCGAGAATCGCATAAAATTCCCGCCAGCGAACTTGCCTACGGAGAGCCGAGAACGTGCAAACGCCGTTCTTTTTTTTCGCAATTGCGTTGCATATCTCGACAATTCGAGCACGACACGCGCGATGTCCTCTAGGCGCCACGGTCCCGTCGTGTCCTTGCAGCTGCAGCGCCAGCGAAGATGATTGGTCGCTTTGCATTGGAAATCGACGCCTCGTGATATGCTCGCTGGTTGTAGAACGCCGGGCTTTCCAGTCCGCGCCCGGCCGGCAGTTCTCGCGCGGAAAAGGCTTGGCGGCCAATAGGCTGTCATTCGTGAGGCCATCGATTTTACAATTTGGCTACGTCATCGCTCGTGTTCAGCCCTGTCCTCGAACGCTTCCTACGCGCACTTCGTTCCATCGCTGCCGTTCAAAGCGAAGACCCGGTCGGGCTTTCTCGAAACGAACCTCAGACACGACACGTGCGCTTCTAGCACGCTCGGAAAATCACGAAGCAGCCGAGAGTGTCGCGCAGAGATTGGCCTGTTGTAGGGGTTGAGCGTAACGGGATTTGCGACTCAGGAAGGATTGCTGCCTGGGCGTGTAACTTGCCTAGTTGCGCAGTTACTGCGAAGCTAAGCGCTTCGCTCGCTGTGGGCTTCCGCTACGGCGCTTCCCTACGCTTTTCGCCGCGGAGTTTCGCTGCTGCTATTGCCAAGTAAAGAACGGATAACTTAGGTCTTGCATGATGCTCTCTTTACCTAGTGTTTATGATTACACACCTTCACTGCCGCCTGCCACTGCATTGCACCTGCGTGGCTATAGCTGACGTGTATAACTACATTAACCTTACGCATATATTTAGCGTGATAACTGCTAGCAGCATGCAGGGAAAGGCGCAGTTTTTTACGCGAATCCCGGAGGTCGCGCTACACCGCCATTCACTGCAAAACGGCGGCAATCCGTCCTTCTCGGTAAGAACCTCACGAATTCCAACAGATTGGAGGAAAATATTCTTAGAAACAATTTTCTCGGTGATAAGTGCTTCTTTTTCTGCCTGAAAAACGTCCCAATAGCCAGAAATAGCCAGCGAACCAGTTTTAATGCGACAGCATTAGGGCAGCCATGAAGGCGAAAAAACTCTGCGACGTCGGCGTCCGCCTGTGCAACGCCTCCACCCGTCAGCTGTGGCAGGTGGTGGTGAAGGGGATTTCCCTCTCCACCTGTCACGGTTGGCACGTAGAGAGAAAGAAATTTACTCTTCATTTGTAGGGGAGCGGAGGGAGAGGCCAGACTAAGAAGGACTCAGCAAAAATGAATGCAGAACCTATTAGGAACAGAAATGGAAGACTAACAGAATCGGAATGGGAATGAATTTGTGAATGAAGCAAAAAAGCGATCCTTCACTCCGCGGTGTCCTTAAACTCCCTTTAAACCTCAGGTTGTTCTTGTATGTGAACAGAGGCCGCATTTTGCAACGATTTACTCCGTGATTCATTATTCCGGCCCTGTGCTTTCGCTAGCTCCATCCCTGATACTAGACACAGCTACATGTATTATTTTGCTCGCTGTCAGCTGTCGTAGGCATTCACGACCAATTGTTGAGTAGAAAAAAAGGACGCTGCAAAATATGCCCCAAATTAACATTTTTGGTCGGGGTAATACGACGCACCTGATCCGCCTCTACTTCATTCTGATTATATTTCCGCTCTTGGTCAATGGGCCAAGCGCTGCTATGCCTAGCGCAGGTCACTCAGTGCGAATGATGATAAATTGATAGAACAGGAGGAGAAACGCTGTTACTCATGCTGGTTCTGATGACCTTGCGGCCATCTCGATGGTCATGAGAGAACTAAGTAACAATATCTCGAAACGGGAAGCCCGATGTACTAAATTAGACTGAGGCGGCAACAGACGACTGAGCAAGCCGTCTGAGAGTAATTCAGACTCTGACCTGCATTGCATGCCAAGAACAACACTACTCTGCACTCCGTTCCCGTCAAACGGCAGACAGACAGACAATCGGCGATCGTGCGCATGACGTCGGATATCAGGTATTCGAGGCGTAGCATCCTCATTAGGGCAGCCTACCAAGGCCAAGCTCTTCAAAGCTGTCCTCATTAGCGCGGCGTTATACAGACACTAGATTCTTACAGCTGGAGAGACAGGGGCATAAAAGCGCCGCACGCCTGCCGCAGGCAGCTGAACGAGCAAGGGTGGCGAGCGACCCTCCGCTCCTCCTCGATTAGTTATTCAGTGGGCACCCGTCGGGGCCACGTGGCCCTACGACCGCTGACACTTATCTGGGAGGCTCCGCTCGGATTCGCATCCCTGAGAGACGGAAGCGGAGCCGCAATTAGCGAGGGTTCGGCTGGCGCTACAGCACACGTGTGGTGTCGCTCTAACCTCCTAACGGCACAGAGCCTTTCCCTGTGCGAAACGCGACTAGTACTTCGTCACCCGACCGCAAGGAGCAGCAGTGCATAATGGCTCCAGCTTTGCTTTCTATGGATAGATAGATCTATCTATCTATCAGATAGATCTATCTATCTATCAGATAGATCTATCTATCTATCAGATAGATCTATCTGCCTGATAGATAGATCTATCTGCCTGATAGATAGATAGATAGATAGATAGATAGATAGATAGATAGATAGATAGATAGATAGATAGATAGATAGATAGATAGATAGATAGATAGATAGATAGATAGATAGATAGATAGATAGATAGATAGATAGATAGATAGATCGATCGATAGATAAATCGATCGATAGATAAATCGATCGATAGATAGATAAATCGATCGATAGATAAATCGATCGATAGATAGATAAATCGATAGATAGATAGATAGATAGATAGATAGATAGATAAATCGATAGATAGATAGATAGATAAATCGATAGATAGATAGATAGATAGATAGATAGATAGATAGATAGATAGATAGATAGATAGATAGATAGATAGATAGATAGATCGATAGATAGATAGATCGATAGATAGATAGATCGATAGATCGATAGATCGATAGATAGATAGATCGATAGATCGATAGATAGATAGATCGATAGATAGATAGATAGATAGATCGATAGATAGATAGATCGATAGATAGATATATAGATCGATAGATAGATCGATAGATAGATAGATCGATAGATAGATAGATAGATAGATAGATCGATAGATAGATAGATAGATAGATAGATAGATAGATAGATAGATCGATAGATCGATAGATAGATAGATAGATAGATAGATAGATAGATAGATAGATAGATCGATAGATCGATAGATCGATAGATAGATAGATCGATAGATAGATAGATAGATAGATCGATAGATAAGTAGATAGATAGATAAGTAGATAGATAGATAAGTAGATAGATAGATAGATAGATAGATAGATAGATAGATAGATAGATAGATAGATAGATAGATAGATAGATAGATAGATAGATAGATAGATAGATAGATAGATAGATAGATAGATAGATAGATAGATAGATAGATAGATAGATAGATAGATAGATAGATAGATAGATAGATAGATAGATAGATAGATAGATAGATAGATAGATAGATAGATAGATAGATAGATAGATAGATAGATAGATAGATAGATAGATAGATAGATAGATAGATAGATAGATAGATAGATAGATAGATAGATAGATAGATAGATAGATAGATAGATAGATAGATAGATAGATAGATAGATAGATAGATAGATAGATAGATAGATAGATAGATAGATAGATAGATAGATAGATAGATAGATAGATAGATAGATAGATAGATAGATAGATAGATAGATAGATAGATAGATAGATAGATAGATAGATAGATAGATAGATAGATAGATAGATAGATAGATAGATAGATAGATAGATAGATAGATAGATAGATGAGAACAAAACATAACAGGCAGACAGACGGATAGGTGTCAGGAAATCCAAACAACTTGTCATTTACGCAGCTCTGTGCCTGTAATGAAGAAAGCAGAAAGAGCTCAAAACTCGTCATGCTGCAGATAGAAACATTAGAAGCCTTCCGGCCTTCTTACCTACATATCCGCGCAACGGCTCGTAAATTGAGTCCATTTATACGTAATCGTCTGCGGCACGTTATTCACGGATGACGCCAGGTTAAGCCACACACGCGTTCAGAGGTCACCTTGAAGGAGAGCTGACGGGAAAGCTAGTAAGTCTGCGCGCGCAGATGGCGTCGGTGGGTGAAGCGGTCGACTCTAGGCTGCGCTGCGGGGCGCGAATCGGGAGGAGGCAACAGCCACAGAGACAGCCTAATCTAACTGCTGCTGTTTGCAGTGCGGTCGGGTGCGAAACGTAAAACGCGGCTAAGAGCCCGTGGTGGACCGTCTCTTTGACCGCCGAGTGCCGTCGCCAGCTGTGGACTCGTTGTGTCCCGCCGCACCGCTAAGTGATCTGGCCGCTGACGTCTACTTGGCGAGAAGTTGTAGGCCTGGCCCCCGGCACAATGAGACGCTGGCAGAGAAGCCCTGTCACCGCATTGTGTCGGGCGAAGGTGACAGAAATGTTTACACGGTCGCCGCCATCGATGACAGCTAAGAGGAGGGTCATATGAGCGCGCTTCGGCGAGTCCGGGCAGCAGCAAATAAGAAGACATGTCCTCTTGACGTCCCCGAGAGCTGCCCCTCGGGAAGGAACTGCAGTATTAAGGAAGGGCCAGGCGACGATGCGTTCGCAAGATGCTCTCGCTCCGACGCAAACTTTGGTGTAGGCCGGCGTTCCCGTACCCACTGGAAGAGCCCATCGAGGCCAAAAGTCGTTCTCTGGTATTCGAGGCAACTGTGTGCCAAAGAACCCCCATGTTTAAATAAGGTTCCAAAAACTGCGTAAAGCCTAGAGCGACCGTAAAATGTACTAGCCAACGAGGAAGCCCAATCAGAATATCTTGCGCCTTATATAATCGCATATGGCGCAGCTTTGAGACCGTATTCGACGTCTTTGAATCGCGATGGTTTAAGCCTCCACTGAATGCGCGCCTGAAAAATGATTTCAACTTTGGATTTCAAATGTGTTTTCAGACTTTGATTCTTAATCGTCCGCGCTTATGCTGAAGGCGTCCGTTTTGCACTCGCGCATCTATCTTGTCTCCCGTGAAGCGTTGACAGTCTGGCGAATGAATTTATAACGACATTCGTAGTCCACTTGTCCCCAACTCATAGATTTTCCTCTGTATTGGCTTTTATACGTAGCTGAATAAGAATTGTAAAATTTATCAGGGAAGAGGTAGGCGATGCACTGTAATCAGCGTAACCATGGGGGGCTCACTCATGGTCACCGTTATGCAACATGGTGCAACGAAGATTTAAACTCATATCCTGTGAGGAACACACCGTACGTATACAGGGTGATTTTTTTTAACTTTCACCGATTTTTGTTTTAAAAACTGCTAGAGATACTTCGGTGTGGTATGTTGAGCTGCATTATATAGCAAAGCGGGCATTATGTACCTCATATGGCTGAATAATTGGAGGAATAATTAATTTGAATTGGCTAATATTCTTTTTATTCTTGATTTTGAAGGGCAAGGTTATATTAAGAAATTGATGGCTATCAGCATCGAAGGTGAGCCGTTTTTAATTTTTTTTGATCAAAAATGTCGTTAGAAATATCGAAAGTCGAAAGCGCTGTGTCTTGTCCACTTCGTTTCTTTGTCTTCGTCTTTCTGCGTTACAAATTCGGTCCAAAACACGCATTTGAAAGCTTGTTGAGTTGGATTTCTCGCATCACATAATTATAAAATGGCATCGCGAGGTGTCGGCGACGAACCCAAATCAACTTCTTCTACATCATCAAGTACACCATCACCGCCTGTATTTGATGCATAATAAGTGCTACAGACGCCATTCTATAAATATGTGATGCGGGAACGTCAACTCAGCGAGCTTTCAAATGCGGGTTTTTGAGGTTCGATATTTCTGAACACAATGCCTATTAGAAAAATTTAAAAACAGGGCTCACCTTCAATGTTGACAGCCATGAATATCGTAATACAACCTTGCTCCCTAAGTAAAAAATAAAAAGTTTCTTAGTTAAGTTAATTAATCGTACAATTATTAATTCATACTAAGTAGACAATATCCACCTTGCTGTGTAAAGCTCAACAGACCGCATCGACGTATCTCTCACAGTTTTTAAAATAAAAGCCTGCAAAGGTTAAAGAAAATCACTCTGTATACGAGTATCAGTATAGAAAAAAAATTTTGAGCTCAAGCTAAAAAGTAATTTGTGCGACCCGCGTTGCTGGCGTTCACTAGTTGGTCTAAAGGCCTTAGTTTTATGCGCTAGGCAGCTGCGCCATATACATCAAAACTCTGCGATTGCGAGTGCGAATTCATGTTCATATGAGCCGGCTTAGGCATGCTTATGAAGGAGGAATTTCATGGTTTAAAGATATTATCAAAACGAACAAAGATAAGAGCGTTAATGCTGATATTAACACGCTATAGTATGCAGTACCACTCGCCCTGCGACTTTGTGGTTGTGCGTCGGCAAAGACATCCGCGGATTGTGACATGTCAGGCGCATGTTAAGGAACCGTAGGCGGTCGGAATCAATCCCGAGCCCTCCAATACTGCGTCTCTCGTACTCTGTGCGGAGCTTTGGACAGTTAACCTACACATAGCATGTCATTATCATTAGCTTTTTTCGCAAGTCGTCTTGCCTAAGTATTGATTCACTCGACCGTGAATAACCGATGTTGCCATCCTGCCGCAAATATCATTGCCCCGCGCGCTCAGTTACTAGTGCAAAGAGCCACGTTTTAGTGATGGAAATAAATGCGAAAACATTCCCGCAGTTACAGCTTCCTGCGTGCTATCAGGCCCCAGCGGGTCTAAATGTACCGAAGCCCCACAGCGACAGCGCTTCTTAAAAGCAACATTTGCCCCGGGGTATAAAGCCTCGCATACTGTGCTAAAGAATTCTAAGATTCCACTCCGAGCACCCTGGAAAGCGAACAGCGCACCGCATCCGAGCTCTACGCTCGCTCGAGGACACGCTCCTTCCGCGAGGAGACTTCACGGGATCTGCGTCCTAGGATCCCACACTCGCAGCGAGCTTTAAGCGAATCAGTTGCGCTCTACTCTGGAGAACCTGTTTTTCGGCGCAGGACCGTCTCTACTCATTCTTTTCGCCCGGGGACACTTTCCAGTCGTCACATCTCATTCCGTTTCCACCTTCGGCGCTCCAGCTAGGGCCGCCGCCCCCCCCTTTCTTTATCCCTATCTCTTCAGACTGCGCCATTCACGGGGCGCCGGCTGCTCGTCCAGTTTTTCTTTTCTTGGTTGGGGCACAAACATAGCTGCGCGCACAGAAGCAACGCGCGCCTGGTTCTCAGTGTCGCGAAATGAAAAAGAAGAATAAGCCAAGCTCCCCCCCCCCCCCCCCCATTTTTTTTCTCTCCTTAGAGAAGAAGCAAAGGGAGAAAAGATTTGCATATTCCTCTTGGTTCGCAATCCGCCTTTCAAGAACGCACGTCGCGTCGCCGCCACGTCGCTATGCGCCGTGGATATTTTCGGGCCGCGAGCGGCGAGGCTCGGGGTCAAGTGGGAAATCTCTCGAGCGAGCGCGCGTTTCCCCACCCTCTTTTGTCTTCGTCACCCCGAGAGCAGGGGCGATAAGTTTAATAAAAACAAAGTTACCGCCGCCGGCCGCAGGAGGGCCCAGACACAGCGACTCGCCGTACGCGCACTTCGTCATCATCAACTGTTCCCTTCCCCCACAGCACCACGAGGTCCCGCACAGTCGCGCCCGCCGCGAAGAAGACGAGACGAGGAGCGGTTATGCTATGCGAGTCCCTCGGAAGGGTATCATAGGAGCGCGAGTCCTCGGAGCGGGCTCTAGGTGCCACTTCTCGGGATGACACGCATCCAGCCGCCGCCGTGTGCCGCTGGAGCCAGCCAATGGGCGCCTGGCCCGCAACCCCGAGAGGCTGGCTTCACAGCATCGCGCCTTTCCCCTGAGACGCATGCAATCAAGCGCGTCGAGCTCGCGCCCTTTGCGCGTTAGCAGGGCGCCCTCCCTGACGCAGATTCTCTGGCCAGGGATGACGATCATTCTTCGGCGGCAACCATGTTTTCAGCAGCCATTACTTTCCGCTTTGTTTCCATTTATTTGCGAAACAGCGGCGTTGTCTGATTAGTCGCTCGAAAGGCGCACCACAGGCCGCGCGCACGCGCGCTAGGCGTCCTTTCAAGGGTCACGTCGCGTGAAACGATAGTTCGAAAGAAGACGTGCGCACAAAAGAAAAAGAGAGAGAGAGAGAGACAGAAACAAAATGAAGGCAGGGGCTGGCAGATTCTGTCAATCGCCAGAACAATGGGGTCGCGAAAACAAAACACTCGTCAGATGCGACGCTCCGTTCCGGCGGCATTTTGCCGCGCGGATTCACAATGAAAGCGGTATGACCGTTCATTTTTTTTTCTTCCAGGCTGGATTCCCTAGCTTTTGTCGCATGTTTGGAACGAGGAATAAATTTGTGCACCAATGAGAGAGACCCGCCAAGAAAGCGCAAAAAAGCAAAAACGACAAAAAGATGAGAGAAACAGGGTGCTATTGTTGTATACGACGCGGGGAGCGTCAGGTCTTTCACACGCGCATCCCTCCTAACCAGTGGCGAGCATGCACCAGACGCGGGCGATGAAGCAGCCCGCCTCGTTCTTTGTCAGCCGTTGCATCCCAACGACGACGCCGTCAACTTGTGTGTCGCGTCTCAGAGTGCAACGAAATCAGACAACCCAAAAAAAAAATGAAGGGAGCAAACGATGCCGGCTTCATGCGAAGACGTGGTTAGAGCGGTGTGCTTCTGACAACCATTTCCCGATGATGTCGGGAGGCGTGTTAAAATTTCCACCCTGGTGTTCCGCCACCGCGCCGAGGCAATGAGGCGAGCTGATAGAGGGTACGTGACCTCTGCGTTTCTTAGCGCTTCGCATTTTTGCCGCCGCCACCATATATACCCATCGGCCCCGAAAAAGAAGAAAACATTTAACAGCAATACCCGAGAAACAGCGTGCATGTCTCCTACGCTGGATGGAGGAGGCAGCACGTATGCGGAATGAACGCATAAATACCAAAACGCAGCGCACAAGTCTGGGCCCGATGTTGCGCGGCCGGCGAGCGGTCCATGATCGCAGATATGAGGCGCCACCGCTGTCAGCCGTGGTTGCGAAAGTTCTGCTCTTGCCAAAAGCACTGCAGATGCAGCAGACACGTGCCGACGAGCCATTCCTACGTGACAATGCGCCCTCAGTGCTGCTCCAGAACGTGCGTCAGAACAAAAAAGATTCTGCTGTTCGCTGCAAAAAGAAGCCAAAGCGGTCGAATCTTGCGAGGCGAAATACAGAGCCTCAAGGTGGGTCCGCCAAGCATGTTCAGCATGTAGTAGAGAAGCGTGGTTAATGCCCTCTCCTTCTCTACACCCTGCACAAAAAATGACGGCGCTTTCCGCTTCTCTATACGCTGCTGCAGCTGAACTTAAGCTGGGGGAAGCAAGCCTAACTTTGGTTGGCCTGCCTTAACTGAGCGCTCAAAGACCGCGACCAGGAAAACTTGAGTGCAGTTGAGCTAAAATGTTTTGTGTACTGGTAAATGCGATTATCAGTAGTCAACCGGCAAGTGATTATCTCACAACATTTATTTCTGTTGCATGAAACAAACCTAAGTCGACTCGCGTTAATTCACACTACTCAGAATTTGATACATCTCTCCGAGTCATGATACCCACAGTGGGTGAACTTCGACACAAAACAACAAAACACTTCGTTATATATGAGAGGGTAAGGTATTAATCCAGAAAGTAAAGCTGCAGTTAGCCTATCGTGAACAGCGATTCCAGAGCGCATAATCGCTGACAGAGTGACCCTGGCGAAGCTGTACTTCGACGCCGAATTGTTTTCCTTACGTGGTGAAACATCGTCTAATGCAGCCTCTTTCTGCACCGCAAATGTTGCAATATGCATCTCCAGTGAATGGATGCTGTGTGTGTTGATGAAAACACACAGCCATAGTCTGGATTTGATTCGCTGATGTAGCCGCCATGGCATCGACCGTCACAAAGCGATAATCAAAACCTGCAAGTCCAAATGCTAGAATCCTGGTATTGCAGCACTTTTGATGCTCGAGGCAAACGACGTATCATATTTTGATTACCCAGGACGACACACACACTCTTAACTTAGTTGATTTTCACCTCTGATGCAACGTTGCTTGTGCACCTGAATGTTCCCGAATCAAAATTATCTGAACTGACCGAATTCATCGCTTGATTCAAGCGGTTAGAAACTGACCACGTGAAGCGATTGTTGACCAGCCATTCGATCCTGTTTCTCTCACTGAGTGGCATAACTTGGACGAACCAAATTATACGAAATAGTGACGTCATGAAACCAAATGCTTTTCTTTACGCTCACTTATAAAACGACTGAGCAACAAACTGAAACGACTGAACTGAAACAGCATGCGTGATTCCGCTTGCCGCAAAACAGCGGTGCAAAGACGAGGTGACTTAGAGAGGTGACTTTGCACCGTAGGGAAATCGGTGCCCTCGACATGATTGCACGGCATAAGCAGGAAGCACCCTAATAAGCCCCGAATTTTTCTTTGAAAAGAAATCCGAATTATTTTGCGCCAATATTATTCATCACCCAAGTCAAGTCGCGCTCGTTGACAGAAGCTGCCTCTGAGCTGCTACGGAGAGCGGTAGCAGGCAGTGTCCAGAACTGTGTATATATATATATATATATATATATATATATATATATATATATATATATATATATATATATATATATATATATATATATATATATATATATATATATATATATATATATATGTGTGTGTGTGTCAGTGCACGTTAAAGAACCCCAGGCGGTCGAATTCCCGGAGCCCTTCACTACGGCGTCTCTCATAGCCTGAGTCGCTTTGGGACGTTAGAACTCCCATAAGCTAAACACACACACACACACACACACACACACACACACACACACACACACACACACACACACACACACACACACACACACACACACACACACACACACATATATATATATATATATATATATATATATATATATGCATGCATGGTTTATGAGGGGTTTAACGTCCCAAAGTGACTCAGGCTATGAGAGACGCCGTAGTGAAGGGCTCCGGAAATTTCGACCGCCTGGGGTTCTTTAACGTGCACTGACATATATATATATATATATATATATATATATATATATATATATATATATATATATATATATATATATATATATATATATATATAGGGTAATTCGAAAATTGAAGACGATTTGAATGCACTGGCAGCAGGAATCGGCCCAATTGAAAATATAACTAGCGAATGCCACTCGTCCGTCTGTGTAAGTCGCGCGGAGCACTATACGAGGGCCATTCGCGTGCTCTGTACTGATCGCGGCACTTCCGGCACTTCTCTCCAGGGGGCCACCAGAGAACTCTCTCGCAGCCACTAAGCGAGAAGGAAACGCGTCGCCGAAGGAGGCCTCGTAAGGCCCTGTAGCGCAACCCCCGTCAGCTTCCGGGACCTGCTTTCTCGTCAGCTGCCACAGCACAGCAGGACGACGAGGGAGCGTGCGACGCGCCGAAAGAAGCTGGCAACCGCGAGCTCTTTGCATCTCCTCGTGAGCCATGAGAACAGCCTCTGACGCTGGATTTGTTTTTCAATAATGTTTCGCTCGGTTAACTGCAACTTTACTTAAAGTGGCAGTCTTATTTGAACAGACCGGCAGAACTTTGACGTCTTCTTTCTTTAGCGAAGAAAAGAGAAATTTGTCACTTATGCGAAACAAGACGAGAAAAAATAATGTGCCACAGGGGCTCAATATGGCTTCGAAAATTGAATAGAGCTGCCGCGATGGCTCAGTGGTTACGCTTCTCGGCTGCTGACCCGAAGGACGCGGGTTCGATCCCTGCCTCGGCGGTCGCATCTCGATGGAGGTGAAATGCTAAAGGCTCGCGTAGTGTGCAGTGCTAATTAGCGCACGTTAAAGGATCACATGTAGTCGAAATTATCCGGAGCCTTCCACTACGGCATCCCTCATAACCTGAGTCGCTATGCGGCGTTAAACCCCTTGAAACCAAATCAAACCAAACCAAACAGCACTCTGACGCACGCGGTAATTCTAGAATTCCCTAAGGGAATCAGGGTATTGATACTTGCGACAATCAGTGGGGCTTTCGAAATATCTGGTAATTCGTGGCGAGAACGCAATTGCCTTTTTAATTACGTTGTCCAATTTTGCAAAGGTTTTTTCTCCTTGCTGGCTAAAGTTTTGCGCACCTCAAACAGAAACGCACAACGCTTTAGAAACTAACAACATTAACTGCCAATTCTTGAAAAGTCGCTCTATGGGCAACTTTGAGGGAAAAAAATAACAGGCGGTGCGCTTGATGGGGTAGCTGACCCGCCGCGGTGGCTCAGTGGTTAGGGCGCTCGACTACTGATCCGGAGTACCCGGGTTCGAACGCGACCGCGGTGGCTGGGTTTTTATGGAGGCAAAACGCTAAGGCGCCCGTGTGCTGTTCGATGTCAGCGCACGTTAAAGATCCCCAGGTGGTCGAAATTATTCCGGAGCCCTCCACTACGGCACCTCTTCCTTCATTTCCTCTTTCACTCCCTCCTTTATCCCTTCCCTTACGACGCGGTTCAGGTGTCCGCCGATCTATGAGACATCTACTGCGCCATTTCCTTTCCACAAAAACCAATTATTATCATTATTATTATTGGGTAGCTGAGGAGCAGTCAATTGCTCCTCAGCTGATTAGCAACTGACTGCTCCTCAGCTGGCGTTTGATTTTAGCTCCGATGGAAAAGCATAAATCTAGTCATCTCTTCTTTGCCATTTACTGCAAATGTGATCAGCACAATATATTAGGTAGAAAGCGCCGCTGCGCTGAAAATTACGCAAGTTTATGCAAAAAGAAAGCATGAATAGGCCACCAGTAATCAAAATCACTGCACGGTAACCTTGTAAAGGTCAAGCTGTTTGCTACGGCCAAGAACAGGCAGCAAGGGACGCATAATCTTTTTGTTACGATCCTATAGAAGAGAAGAGCAATTTATGTACACTCGGACGCAGTTAATAAATAGCGCTCAGATAAGCTGGCTAGAAGAGAAGCTAAATACAAAACGCCCACTTCTACGATGAGGAAACAAAACAAAGAATAAAACAATCTGCCGTTTGAAAACTCCTGACTCGATTATAAAGTGAGCGCCGAAAAGAACGCACAGAAAAAAAAAGGTAAACGTAATTTCTCGAACAGCCGCTTTCGCTCAATTTTCTCCGGGGCGCGCCGGCCGAGAAACTACCGCAGCAACTGGCGCCCTTAAAATAAGCGGCGGCGCTACACCCGCGCATTCTTCTCGAAATCCGAGAAAAGCTTGTTTATCTCGAGGCTCGTAGTGCCGCGCGGGAAAGCCAGTGCGGACCGGCCACTTTCTTGGGGATGCCAGAAATGCGCGCACCTCATCAGTTAGGCTGCGCGTCGTATAAGCCTCGCCGCCGACGACAGCAGCCGCCTCCGTAGGCTGCACACGGAGCGCCCGAGCCGCTTACTCCCCACGACCCTCAGTCACATCGTCGGCCACTTCCCGAGATGATTAGACTCTTCCCGCACGCAGTGCACCGACAATGAAATACACGGGGCGGGCTCCATATCGCGCCGTGACCCAATATATGCGTTTGCAACATTTATCTCGCTTCAAACGGCGCATCTGCACGTTGACAGTGTCGTTGGTTAGGCGCAAAAAAACTAGCGATCGAACACTGAGGCCGACTCAAGTGATGAAATGGCCCCGAAGGAAGAGCTGTACGCGGCATATTTTTGTGGAGCGGCATACCCTGAACGATGAGCGGATTTAGGCCATGACGATGAAGCGTGGGTGAAAATTTTTTCAGCTCTGAAGAGAAAATTCGAAAAAAAAACTACGGCGTACTTTCCAGAGGCTACTTAGAGGAACAGGCCCAGTATAGAAACTGATGAAGAGTGGCAATTTGGGCTCGTTGGTTCAGTCATCGCCCAAAGGCAAAGCAACGCAACGAAAACACACACGCTGACTGCTACCAATTAAACGTTTATTCGCGTGTGCAGTACATACCGACGAGACAGCAAAAAGATTAAACACACAACGCGGCCACAGGGTGCAAAAACTCCAATCTTTTCCTCGTCGGTATATGCTGCACACGCAAATTAACCGTTTTCAGTTGGCAGCAGTCGGCACGTGTGTTCTCATGCTGCCGTTCTAGTTCGTTACTCTGCTTTGCCTCTTGATACAAGCTGGTAGCAAATAAAATGAAAATGTAAAGAAAAGAGCTTACAGCAATCTCACAGAATGTTTGAGTGAGGTAAATTCAGCTTTCGTGCGTGTGTCTATCGCCCGGACAGGAGCATGTTCTGGTGAGAATCGAGCCAAGAATATTTACGGAGAGATACTCGCACGGAGAGAGACTTTTATGAGAGGGACCGGCCGGGCAGCAGCACCTCACAGTCCCTGCAGCGGCCTAATGCTATGCGCGAACGACTGAGAGACGGGAAATGAAAGTGAGGACGTTTAAATGGTGACGGTCTTCTCAATGTGTCTCGCGAGCTTACTCGGCGCGTTTGGACTCGGTGTGTTCGTTTCTGCAAGCAAGGAAAAAAAAAAGTGCGACACTTCCAGGCGCAACGCGTTAAAGAAAGCAATTCGTGCTTCTATTGCGGCCCGTTAAGAGCGAGTCAGGTGGTTCCACATTTATAAGCGACTGAATCTGTTGTAGAAGCGTTTTCTGGCGGGCTATTTCAGCGCCGAAACGAGTTGGGTGGAGCGAAATGAAAATGGTTGAAAGTTTGGCGAGCCGTTTGCAAACAGGCCAGTAATTTCGTGTGTACAAAAGCAGTCAGTGCGTCATACCCATTTAAAGCGAGGAATGGATCAGTTGCAGTGTAGGGAGTCACGATGTGTCTCACGTGTGTGCTTCAGCGCGGCGAGGTTTACAGCGCAAACAGCGAGCGCCGAAAAGCCACAGAGGGAGGCCGAAGAGTCAAGGACAAATAAGAGCGCGCGAACCGGGAGTGCAGACCAAACAAGATGAAGGGACGAGAACATGAGAAAGAAAAAAAATGCGGGATGGCTGCGTGAGGCGGCGAACAATTATGGAGATTTGGCGCCCCAAAGCAACGCCGCCGCCGCGGAGGTCTGGCTATCGACTCGGGCTGCGGGCGGTTCTTTAACGCGCAGCAGAATACCAGGCAAAGTGTTTGCACTCTCCCCACGATCGAAATGCGCCGGCCGCGGCTGCGCGCCTCGCCGCTTCGAGATGAGCAGCGGAACGTCCCACTGCGATAGTTGCCGCTTGTTCTGACAAAAGGGAACACACCGGCAAGATTGGGAAATTCAGCGCTCGCTTTCGCGAGTTGCCTCTAAACAAAACAAGGAACAGGCGCTGAAACATCGATCTGCGCGCTAGCTTTCACCAGTGGGTAACATCAGCGCAATTTACACTGTATTAAAACGTCCTCGTTGGACGTACATTTTCTCTTTTTTTTTTAGCTGATGACAGGACGCAAGCTCTTATCATGAGAATGTGCGCGATGTGCCCCACAGTCGCGCAGTAGGAAGCAGGGCGGAATAAAGAGCGGAGAGCAGCAGGAAAAGCGCCGCGTGTATGCATTAGCCCCACATTGGTCATTGGCGAGAAACAGCCGCATTAGGATTCGTCAACTACTGCTGCAATAAAGGGCATGCCGAACATAATTTAGGCAGATTCACACTATTGAACACACCCTCTCACTGGTTGAAAGGCCGCCGCAGTTTCTCAGCGGCTGTGGCGGTCGGCTGCTCATCCGAAGGTCGCAGGTCCAATCTGGCCGTGGCGCAAGCCGTTGATGCATGAGGCGAGATGTTAAAGCGCCCGGGCCCTGAGGCTTCGGCGAACGCCAGAGAACCCCAGGTTGTTGAAGTTAATCTGGGGATTTCCGCTCTATGCGGCGTGCTGGTCAAAAATTAATAAAACGCTATAGTTCGGTGCAGTTCTAATCAAACCCCATGGTTGAGATTTTCATAACTTCCTGTACGGCTGTTTCGCGATCGCCTCGTGCCTTTGCGGTTGGTTGCTATATGATCGGGCTCTCCTTTACTTGGGTGTTACGATTAGCGATGGCACGGCTCGGGGAAAAAGAAGAAAAAAGTTTTTTTTTCTAGCTTTTTAAAAAGGTGAGGCATGGAAAGTTGGAAAACTAGCGGCTCTTAACAAACACGATCAATAATTGTTCCGGTCGACATTGAAAGTGCAATGGACGAATGTGTCAAAAATAAAACCGCAAAAAGTGCGTGTCGTTCACTACCATGCTTTAGTGGGGAAAAAAATGGAGGACGTTTAAGCTTCGCCTTTAAGAGTGGAGCATGACAGCGTGCTGCAGCTTAAACGCCATAGCCCGTTCGGCGCGACGCCTTGCCCGTTAGACAAATCTCTCGGAGTCTCTAAGAGACATCTCAAAGCGTGGTTGAGGTGTCCACCTATATATGTGCGCCAGTTACTGCGCATTTCCTTTCCTCTAAAATCACAATCGCATCGGAGACGCACAACGGCCAATTCAGGAAGCAGCTTCACTGCAGTCCGCTTGTGCTCTCTTCGGGCGGCGGATGGGCTGTTTTGGGAGACCTCCTAGAGACTCCGAGCGATTTGTCCGACGGGCAAGGTGTCGCGACAAACGGGCGATGGCGTCCCGTGGACTCCCTGGCAGCGCTGCAACACGCTGTCGCGTTCCAGTCTTAAAGGCTAAGCTTAAACGTCCTCCATTTTTTTTCACGCAGCCCCCGGTTATAGGTCGCCGGTTCAAACCCCTGCCGCTAGCTAGGCTCTAACTTAACTAGTAGGTTTACGCTGTACGAAACACTAAATCATATGGCACCAACCGGGACATTGTAGGCGATAGCCTAGTGCTCTCGTGCAATGACGAGCGAAGCCGGTCTGTTCGCGCCGCCGCCGGTTCGAATCCCAGCCGCGGCAGTGTTAGTGCCCAAGCACTAGTCCTATGGGTGCCAACGCCGAGCAAAATCGTCTGTTATCCGTTGCCTTGCCTGTTTCTTAGCTGTTGTTGTTGTTGTTGTTGTTGTTGTTGTTGTTGTTGTCGTCGTCGTTAGCCTATCAAAAGATGGCACATACCCACACTGGGGGATCGGCCAAGAATCGGGTGGCTATTCACCTGAACGCAGTTAACAAAAAGGAAAAGCACGTGGGAGCGCAACACCGGTGAATTTTTCGTCATGAACAGAAAAGGGATGAGTGTTCTGATTTTAAAATTTTAGGAATAATAATAAAGAGAGGGATTAAATATTAATGATTTAGTCAAAATGTAATAGTTGATAGAAAAGAAAAGTTTGGAACACTTAGCAAGGCAGTCGGTGAGATTCTATCAGGAAATTTAGAACAGCGGTACAAACAGATCTGTGGCTGAACCCAAATGTGGTGGCGCAAATGATAGCAAGAGCGGGCTGCTCAAACTAAGGCCAAGATGCTGCAAGGGCTCCTCCAGCAACCTTTTTCTCAGAGAGTTGAATCGGCGACAATACAGCCAAAAATGTTCAATGATTCAGGCTCACGGCAAAATGCACAAAGGGGAGAGAGCGCCAAACCCGACTCGCGTAAATAGAAATTTAGAGGGGGGATGCGGCAGCGCAGCCTCGTCAGTTGGCCTATAGCTAGAGCGCTCCGTCCGGCGGCACTGCCCGCTCATCGTTGTCTTCTACGTAGCACAAATCCGTGCTTTCGCACTGATTCGAATATGGTAAACATTGCCTGTAGCTTTTTAAATTTTATTTATATACTTATGGTTTGCCGAAGGTCACCCTCAAAGTCATGCTTCGCACAAACCGGCAAGCCGGTTCGACCTCGTGAACTGCTGCTTTCGCACTCAAATTGATCCCACGGCCCTTTCTGGCTGTTTTAACGTTTGCACGGCAGCACAAGAAACATTTTTTTTTTTTGCAAATAAGACTCCGTTCAAAAATTTTCCCGCCTCTGGATTCATACTCGCGATGTCTAGTACGAAAAGGGTAACGGTGGCAACCGCTTTGAAGTGAATGGCATTGTGGCCATGCATGGAGCCTCTGAAAGCTGTGCCGGTTTAGTCGCGAAATCGGCCACTAATGTCGACACTTGTGTATAGTCGTTTTGCATCTTTCTATAGCTTATAAAAACTCCGTTTTTCGTGAGAACGGCCTTTTTAAGTGTCCCTAAAGGCTTGGAGCGGCCTGTCTCTGCTGTAACGGTCTTTTTGGGGTGGTATTATTTATTATTATTATTATTATTCTTATTCTTATTATTATTATTATTATTATTATTATTATTATTATTATTATTATTATTATTATTATTATTATTATTATTATTATTATTATCCTGTCGCCATGAAAAAAGTTGCGCAGTGGCGACTGCAGAGAATTTTGTCATCTGGGCGACAGAAACCATTGCTCTAAATTAGGAGCAGCTCCGTCGCCATGACCAACCTTTCTTCGTTGCCCTTCGAACGCATAAGTAAAAAAAAATTCGCGTTTCGTGGTCTCGTTGCAACCGCCGTGGAGCGCCTGCGACAAGCCGCGATCCTCGTCTTGAGGCGCTGATCTTTAAGAAGGATTTAATGTCTGCACTAAATCAGGAAGTGCCTCGGCAAAAGATTATATCGGGAATTATTACTCCAGTGAGCAGAATGAAATTATCGCACGTAACATAAATATATTTACAGTAACTTAGCGTCTCAAGTGATTTCAAGAAGAATTATTGCTACAATGTTTGTTTTTCTTTCCTTCCCTTTTTGTTCACGTTCTGTTTTTAGAATGTTGTTTTAATTAGGTCTTGAGGAAAATGTTCCTTTTTTGAAAAGTTTACAACTAAATTGAGCTGAAGATGTAACAAATGAGTGGTGTTTTAATGAGATGTGATACTACAGTATTAATACACCGGGACAGCTTTCAATACTCTCCCTCTAACCGCGTATACTTTCATTTCTGTCTGCATAAAATTACCTCAAGTGTTCAGTGAGAGATAATGAAGGCCCTGTGGCCAACAACAAAAAAATGGATAAGCCTAAGTTAAATTACGCCACGTTTTTTTTTTTTTTGGCTCGTTTGCTTCAATAGAACAAGTCTTCATATTACGAAGTGAAAGTGGGAAGCGACTTGTGCTTGTGGGGTGTTTTAAAACAAATCACATCACGCCCACTGTTTTCAAATGCTGGGCATTTGTTGCGCCGCAGCAGAGAGACACACATCAAGCAAAACAGAAAACGTCGGAGACCAGAGGAGAAGCGTGCCACTGACCTTTGACGGCATTGAGCTTGCTGCCCATCATCTGCTTGGCTACGAACGCTGCCATGTTGGGGGCGCCTGTCTCGGGTCACGTCGGCCGGGAGCCAAAGGTTAACCAGGGGGTTTCACAACGAGCAGCGGGAGTGCCTGGTCAGACGCAGGGTCCGTCCAGGGGCCGAGAAAGGATACAAGGCAGGAAGGCGGGCACAACGGGCAGTTGCCAGGCCAGACTGCAAAGACAGCAAGTGCGGAAACACACGCTCAGCACTGTGCAAGGCCAAAGCACACGAAGCCACGCTGTGGCTCGGTTAACTGACACGGGCGAAACATAAGGCGGCTGCACAGTTGTTCCGTTCTCACCACGAGTTGCTCCATGCTACTGCTGTCACGGGCGATGCCAGTATTCGTATCTTTCAGATCCGCCGCAGTGGCTCATTAGCTGCAGCGTTATGTTCCGGGGCACGAACTGACTCGTTCCATTCTGGGCGAACGCATTTGGATGGTGGCAGAACGCGTAAACACCGCTGTATCGATAAGCCGCTGCCCAGCGAAGAACCCCCAGAGGCTTCAGTCAAATCCCTGTCCTCCAGTACACGATGTAGCCACGGAAGAAAACTTTGGCGCAATAGAAATACGAGGTTTTTCAGGGAAGCCCGCGGCTAATTTTTGAAACTAGGGTTTCTGAGGTAAAGAGAAGCTTTTTGCTGCTGCTAGTGATACCAGTGTTGGCGTACGTCAAAAAAAAAAAAAACAGGCGATTCATGTAATCCAGTAACGTGATTTACTAAATCTGCACAGTGAACTTTTCGATTATTACTGATAGGTACCTGATTGCAATCAGAGGTTTGTAGCCGGCCGTTAGTAATAGGCGTACCAGTTTTTAGAATTGCAAAAACGCGATTACCCTCGCCGCTGTCGCTGAACCAATTTGGACCATTTCTCGCGCCGTTCGAAAACCGCGTGCCGGCGGGGAGCGAAAAGCGACGCCGATAAAATCGCAACACTCCGCGGCGACGTATCACGTGACAATCGTTCCCTCGCCGCCGCATTGTACAAGCCATTTAGTAGACGCAATTGAAGGCGTACAATGGCAGCTGTGTAACGCGTTAGGTGGACGCCACCGCAACGTACCTCGAAGCGCGATTGAGGTGTCCACTGACCCAGTGGGCCAGTTATGCGTCTTTGCTTTCGTCAAAACCAAAGGAGGGTTTAAACTGGGAACAAGATAACACTGGGAACTAGACAACTTGCTTCGTGCAAGCAGGCCCCGGAGTCTGTGAAGTGTACCAGGAACGCTATCGAACCGAAGACCGCAAGCATAAGAAGGGCGAGCATGTACGCGAGCGTATAGACCAACAACCGGGCAGTCACCTGTGAAACGTCAAAATGGGCCTGTCACTCCAGACCTCTCGGCCGATAATGCCAATCAGCTTCCGCTGATTAATGCGCTAAGCCGTTAAGCTTAGATATAATATTTTTTCATATGTTTTTTTCCCTTCGGACGCACTGCGAGATCCCAGTTCGAGAGATGCGAACCAGGACCATTGACATCCAGCAGGAGCCCTTCTGAGATACTTCTCCGCAAAAGTGGCTCTTGCGGCCCGCTAACCCACGACCTTTGAACTTTACGTGGACTATACCAACTCCGACAGCCGTGGAAGACGGTTGCCGTCACGAAATCGCGTGCATTCTCGAGGCGCTCCACTCTGTCCCGCGCGGCCACGCGGAGGCCTCGCGATGCCCGAGGCTATTTGCATCCACAGACAGCAGAGGGACGTCGGAAAAGCAACGGCCGAAAGCGAGAATCAATACCTCGCCGAGCGGCGAAGAACGAGAGGACGGCGCGAAAGACAGACACACGCGTCCTCTTCCCAACGCTGGCTACGGCGGCGGAGAGCGGCCGCGAAGGCGACACGTGAGCGCCGGGCAGGAGGCCGCCTCGCAACGCGTGGGAGGCGCCGCCGCAGCAAGCTGACAGAGAGAGAGAGAGAGAGAACGGACCGAGTGTTGCGTCCAATTTGGCAGGCCCACAATGCGCTGTTACGGACACAGCTGTCGATGGCATTCGGAATTCGCGCTCTCCCGGAGAAATTGGCCGCCGTGCGGAGCGGCTCCAAGGTGCGCCGACTTATTGCGCGTTTAGTATAAGCCGCCACTCGAAAGCGACTGCCCGCTCTGACCAGCGTGCGCGGTAACTTTTTTTTTTTTTTTGCATGTTGCTCAAACACCTTTCCGGACGATGAACTCGATTCAGAAGCCTTTCGAGCCGTGTTTCCCATTTGCACTTGTCAGCCTGAAGCTGTAGTGTGCGCCGAATCACGTGTTCGCTCCCTTTGTAGATTTATTATACCGCAGGCTGTCAATTATAGCTTATGAGAACCTAGTTTGTGCCACCAATTTTATGGCATGCGATTGTACCCAAAGTCGTGAATGCGCTGCCATTCGTTCGCTTGATTTGATATTTTTCAAAGAATTTACCATTATTGTGTGGTTCCTGGAAGCAGGACAAACCGAAAGCCGAAATTACTGAAACCCGTTGTAGAGTCACTTCAGTATGAAAGAGAAGGAAGTTTGACCACTGCATTAATGAATACTTCGCTAAATTTGCGCGATAAGCACACTTTTTCCTACTTTCTAACTAGTTTTCCTTTTGCCGTATATTATCTCAACTTCTGTAGAGAAATAACCAAGAGACAAGGTTTTTCTTTTTCTTTTGCGCAAACTTGTTTCGTTTCATATTGGAGAGACATGTACGTTTATATGGAAAAGCGTTATGTCGACGCATCATTAGTAGCTGGGATGTATTTTGAATAATTGCACTCTAGAAGCGAAATACAAGTTAGTTTTGAACTGGAGCTCTAATTTCAGAGCAGAGCTCTAGAAACTTGCACGATTCTTTGAACAAATTAATACGGTGTGGGATGTCAAGCTAGACACTTTAGCAAAAACTATTTTGAACAG
Organism: Amblyomma americanum; assembly: GCF_052857255.1. Classification (NCBI taxonomy): domain Eukaryota; kingdom Metazoa; phylum Arthropoda; class Arachnida; order Ixodida; family Ixodidae; genus Amblyomma; species Amblyomma americanum. The sequence continues at coordinate 65,709,532 of NC_135497.1, read as the reverse complement.
AAAAGCGCATGTAGCTTTTTTCTGTTGATTTCGTTGGATGTACAAATTCGCTTAAGAATGTAGTACGTTTAAAGTCGTGCGCATAGTCAGCTAAGTGATCATGCACCGTACTGCTTTGTACTGCAAGTTTGTACTGCAAGTTTGTGTTCTTACAACCACGTGGCTTGTCATGAGACCTTACTAAATACCATCTCAGGCAGCTAAGAGCAGACGCTGGTGGGCAAAGGAGGGCACAAGAAGTGTTGCTAAAAATTACTGGAACTTAGAAAAGTTGAGGTGCGGGGTACTTGGTTGATCACGTTTGATGAAACAGCGCTGACAAGAGCGTATCTGAAACGCGCGAAAGCAAGGCGATGCGTCAGGAAAGCAGTGTTCAGGGGTAAGGAAGCTCAAAATCTTTCGAGGAGCGTGATGGCAGCATGGTTTTCACGCAGTGGGCTTCACGTCGGATAATTACAGACTTATCGAGCAACCAGATCCTATACTATAGTCTGAATATAATACATAATATGCAAAACATGTCATTATATTTTTGGTATGGTACACTATAGGGACCGAACCGATCGGTCGTCGGCTTCGGCTACACAGTAACCATTGGCCCGCTTGATATCCTCAACGGTCTATACTAGGCGCATGTTTTACAGAAACAAGAGACGAAATGCACAGAGCGGCGACATTTATGCACGGGCCAAGAGATGATTAGGCAACCCCGCAATGAACCACTTTTTCTTGCAATACATTCGCTCGCAATGTACACCAGATCAAAGCACGCCGCACAGAACCCGTGGTCGAGCGCCAGCCGACATCATGCCAGTGCCCAAATATTTTTGCTACTAACGCGGTTTCAACCACGGCTTTGTACCAAACCACTCACTCCCGAAACGAGGGATCAGGGTATACAGCAGAAATTTAACGCTCAAGATTTGACTTCTCCTGACATACAGATATGTCAGAACAAGTAGAAGCTTGATAGACGGGCAGGGATGGTATATTTAGGTATAAGCGGCAGAGAACTCGAAAAAAAAAAAGAACCGGGCAGAAAAAAAGGGAAGGAAAGAAGGAGGGAAGGAAGGAGAGGTGCAATTTAGAATGCCTAAGGGCTCCTGCGTCAAATGATGCAGTCAAGTTCGCGTTACGTGATCAGTTCACGTGATGCAATCACGTCTAGTGAAGTCATTACGCCCGCGACATAATCCGCTCGACTGGTTTGGCCGCCTTCGGCCATTCCAGGTGAGTGATGCTTTATACAAGATTATAGCGACACCGAATCCGGCGTTCCCCTCTCTGGCGCGGTATCAAACAGGAGACACGGGATAAAAGAGCAGCACTTAATTATGCATCAGCCACCACGGGTTCCAGCGTTCGCTTCAAAGGTGCGCAATCAGGGCCAAAGGAAAAGGACGCGATACAAACGGCGGTGCACAGCGCGCGTAACTAGAAACGCCAAGTGCGCTGCTCACTGCCTCCTAAACGTGGAACGTATGCACGCGATGTACGCAGAGACAAAAAGAAACAAAAAATTCCAGTGCAGCGGGAAAAGAGAGATGACCGAGGCATTAATAGAACGGCCACCGAAAAGCGGCAGCTAAGCAGAAGCGAAGCAAAGCCGCGCTTATCCGAGCGCGGTGCTAGTTCACTTTCTCTGACGCTTGTTCCAGAAACTCGCCATAGCCGCCCCCGCCATCTTGCCCTACCGCAGCGAGAAACCATCAGTGCCGCGCTGGTGCATCAGCGTGGCGCTGCTCTGGTAGAAAGGAGTTAATGGTTCGTGGCGCCCTTAGGTGAGACTCCGTGCATACGGCAATGTCGCGCGCCCGCGGCTGCCCCAGCAGCGCTTTGTTCGGCGTTTCTCTCTGCTTTTGGCGCTACGCTGGTACGTACGCGTCAGGCGCGAACAGTGCGCGCAAAGCGCATAAAGATGGCAAGCACCGCGGGCAGAAGACGGCGCGAAGGGATGGCGGGGTAGGGAAGGAAGCGCAGCAGTCGAGCGGTTCTCCGGCCACGTCCATAGGCGGGATTTTATGTCCTCCCTCGCCGCGAACGTCAAGAAACACGGCCGTGAGGCGATAAGAAGCGCCGTCTTTATCTGGCTCATGGCAGATAAGGTGCTCCGGCGGGCTGGGCACGCGCCAAACGATCCCATTAGCGATACAGTTTTTTAAAAAAGGCCATTTATTACTTGCCCCGCGGGGTTGCTCGCTGTGCGAGCGGCCTATCTATCGCGAGCACGGGAACGCGAGGACTCGCCGGTGATGCAGCGGCCAAAGTGAAACACGGGGGAGGGGAAACGGAAAACAAAAAGGCCAGCAAATGGGCGCTGCAGCGCGGCGAAAGTGCAAGTGCAGCGAGGCGGCGCGTCGGCGACGGAATGGCTTGAAAGGGTGCACACGCATATCAGAGGAAAGCATTGCGATAGGGGAGGAAAAAGGCGACGAGAAAAAGATGGGAGAGAACGAAAAGAAGCAGACCGATCGCGGGCGCCTTGTTTATCCGCCGACTGCTTTCTCAATCTTTATACACTCAGCTGAAATGGCGCGTCACGGCGACGCACTTTTACTGGAGGGAAGAAGGGGCCCGCGAAGCGAGTTTCTGCACTCCCCCCCTCTTCCCCGTGCCCTGCGATTGTCAACTTTTTTTTTTTTTTCCACGTAGCTTCGATAGAGGCTTTCCACAGTTCCGTCAGACCCAGGCTCACCGATCGCGAGAGACGTGCCGCCTGTGTTTGCGCAAAGGAAGAAAAATAGAAGGCAGCCGATTGGGGGCGCGGGGGTCTAAAGGGGCTTGCCGACACACGCTTGGGTCGCGCGGCGGCGGTGGCGGCCTGGAGTGGCGTAAACACACGTGTACACAATTCGGCAGCTGCCGAACGCATTAGCTCCCGCCGAAGCTTAGAGGACGCTGCGCGAACTCCCCTTTCTCCTCTTCGACCTTGCCACGCATGAGGCAGATGACAAGAACTGGGTCGCCTAATTTCTAGCCTTGTTCTTTTTCACGGGTGCGCAACGGAATCCCGCTACACACAGGACACGGCGAGGCGAAAACAAGCTCCTGTGCAGGGGTGCTAGCGACGGGGCTAATTTTCGCTTCCTGTATTCGGGCTCAAAAACAGTCGCTCGCTTCGAGTCCCTCCAAAAGGAGGAGCGTTTTCGAGCGCCACTCTCACTCGACCCTGCCGACTGCGATCCGTTCGCAACTTGGCAATTACGAGCGAACCAACTTGGACACAAGGCGCACGCGTGGCGTTTCGTCGAGCCGAATGCAAGCGGCACTTCACTCCAGCGAATGCGCTTCTGACGCGGCGAACACGAGAGCTGCGGCTGCTGCTGCCGCGTTTCCGCGGCGGCGGCGGCTTCTTTACTGCTGTCAACTTTTCCGATCGGCGCTCGAAACAGGTAAGAGAGCCGGCAACAGCGAGTTTCTCTCGATACCATGTTGGAAAACAGGATTTGAATGAGTAATGGGACTTCGACGCTGTCGACACTACAGCCGCGAACCGGTAGTAACTCGAATTTCACTCTCACCAGATACTCGAGGGCGATTCTGGAGGCAAGGCGGGCAGGCGACGCTAATGTTAATGATGAGGTGAGTAAACAATCGGACCAGGGAAAGACAACTGAACAAGGAACCGTTGAATTAATCCGCCTCTAAGGTTCCTATAGCGTAGCAGAAACGGTGTGAAGGAAAAAAAAAATATGGCGCGATCAATGTAACTGATTCGGCGGAGTTCGTTCGCAGGCATTTTGCGGCTTAAGTTGACGCGATCGGACGCAGCTCTCGCAGAGCTACGTCTAGGTGTCCAAGGTCGTCCGTCGCGTATCTCTCGTATCTCCTCTTTCTCCACTTCTCGGTTCTCCGACTCGCGCCCTCTCATTGGCTGCTTCCGGAGAACGCGGCCATCCTGTCATTGGCCGCTTCCAGAGCGCGCGCGCCCTTGCTCTCACTCCTCCTTTCTGCATACCGTCTTCGTTCCTTCCGCCTTTCTTGCGCTTTCCTCCTTTTCATGTATCCCTGACACAACGCCATTTCTCTCCGTGGGCCCTCTTATGCTTCATGCTTTAAAATACGCCCCTCTTGAGAAGGTTTCACAAACACGAAATAATTATGTCCCGCGAACATATAAAATTGAGGAATAATAAAAAAGTTATTCATAGCGAAGGCCCTACGGCAATGGCAGCATAAATGTGGACAAAGCAGCCCTCCGCTTTAAAGTGGTATAACTGGCGAATTTCCACTAAATCAACGCCCCGCTGCGGTGGCGCCGCGAACTAGTCTACGAAGGATCGGCGTGCGCAGAACCACGTTCCTTGCTCCGTTGCTTGAGCAGTTCGCCCACACATTTAGATGCTGATTTCAGAATTTTGCTCAAAAATATATCAGGAGCACTGTTATATAAATGTCTGCACGCTAACCAGACAGATGTGCCGCTAAATAAGTCTCACTGCGTGAGTTTTCCGCCAGCGGCAATACCATCAGAGAGAGCATAGGAACAGACGTTTGTGAGCTGTAGTGGAACGCGTGCAGATTTATGGCAGCGCAGTCCTTATCATGCGCCCAGCGCATATATATAAGACCATCTGCATGAGCTAGAAGGGCCTATATAAGCACGAGGAGCTGTTTGTTAAGAAACATCACTGAGCACACATGACTAACGGGCACATTGCAAGCGCGAAACGGTGTGTGTGTGTGTGTGTGTGTGTGTGTGTGTGTGTGTGTGTGTGTGTGTGTGTGTGTGTGTGTGTGTGTGTGTGTGTGTGTGTGTGTGTGTGTGTGTGTGTGTGTGTGTGTGTGTGTGTGTGTGTGTGTGTGTGTGTGTGTGTGTGTGTGTGTGTGTGTGTGTGTGTGTGTGTGTGTGTGTGTTATTACGCCATGCGTGTAAGATGACGTGCTTTGTAATCCACGAAGATGGGAAGCAAAATTGAGGCTTGCGTTCTTGGGCATTTTTACCTCTGGTCGACGTTGTGCCCGTTATTATGTTTAGACTGTTGCCATTTTGGGTCATTCCCCAGTAAAAAAAAAATAATGCCAGGGTGGAGACAAAAGAAAAACCCAGAGATGACGAGTCCCTAAACAGGTCGTACAGTCGGCTGTAAAAGTTGACTGGCCGGAAGGCTTCAAAAAAGAAAGACGATTTTCTTGGAAGTTGAGGAGACCGGATATGAGGAACGATGGGGCCTTCGCTTCTATAGGATCGCGCCCAGCGTCGTGCGCCTTTAAGTTCAAGGCATTGAGGACAATTCTTTCTCATCACTGTTGTGTTCTGCTAAATATTCCGGACAACTGTGCATGCTTCAATGTTTAAACAAGAAATGTGGGAAATGCTTGAGTTCCTTGTTTTCAAAGAATTCCAAGCGCAACAAATTACTCATTAAAACTGCATTATGGGAGATAGCTTGGAAAGAGAAAAATTCCTATTACAGTTGCCTTGCTTTTGTGCGACAGACTTGCCAGGAGTTTCAAAAACCACAACAGCTCAAAGGAAAATGATAAAGAAAATGAACACGGCGTCAACTTAATATCACTCACAGCGCTCGACCTATCTCCGAATTTTCTTACGCGGATTGTGGACACTTGAGAGTAGCACAGGTTACAGCTATTCCCAAACCGTCTTTGTCATGGGAATGCAAATGGTGAGATTAAACATAACATCCACTACAAGAGACTTCAGTAAAAATGAAAAAAGTTGACAGACTATTACGACAGTCTGTGATGCGAAATTCGAGCGCAGCTCTTCACACGCCACTTTCCACCGCTGGCAGGTGGCGTGTTACGCGGCTAGCCACCCTCCCCCGGGATCTTTCGGTGGCAACGACCTTCCGGTTGTCCGTGGCAGGTGGCATTTCGCTCTGCTACTACCTGCTGCCACGGTTGTCAGGTGGCGTGTCACGCCGACTTCGGCGACTACCCTGACAATGCCGACTACTAAGACGCGGGATCCAGGAACGGGCGCCTATAGAGCTGCGCTATAAAAACCACCGAACCCGTCCCAAAGCGACTCAGGCTGTGAGGGACGCCGTAGTGGAGTGCTCCGGATAATTTCGACCACCTGGGGTCCTTTAACGTGCAACTGACATCGCACAGTACACGGGTCTCTGGAATTTCGCCTCCATCGAAATGCGACTGCCGCGGCCGGAATCGAACCCGCGCCTTTCGGGTCAGCAGTCGAGCGCCAAAAACGCTGAGCCACCGCGGCGGTTAAAAACCATCTCTAATCATTAAACTGAGCCACGATGTTAGTCACGATGGCGTGCCTCTAAACAGATGCCAACTATTGAAAAGGGCATTTGAAAGAGAAACCGGTGTTTGCTCGTTCGTTTCGGGATAATTAACCTGGAAGTTTGCTCATAAAAGCTGGAACAGAGTCACTGTTGCTTGACGGAGCCGCGCAGAGTCAGTACGCCAGTGCGGTACTTGCAGCACCGCAGAAAGCAAGCGTCACGGAGCAGCAAAGGAGCATCAGCTGCGACGAGACAAGGCCAACACCACTGTGATGAGGACGATAAGCTCTCCACGCTGTTGTAAAGAGCGTCGACGTCGCGTGAACAACCGGTCTAATTCTATGGAGACGATGAAAATCGAACTGATCGCCCCAGCGTCGCTATTTGGGGATGTGCAGCAAAGTAAGAAGGGCCAGGTTCGACACGAGCGCAGTCATGGTCATGCAACAGCAACAGAAAGCTACACAGATATGCATTCTTCCTCGTCATAACGATTTTCCCTCTTGCCCCGCCCATCTGCGCACATCTTTCGCAATTGTTCTTCGTCGTTGAGGAAGCATACTGTGCAGTGAACAGAGGTGAACAGAAGGTGAACAGAGGTGACTATGTGCAGGTGAACAGAGGGCTCTGTACCTGCGAATAAAATCCGAAATAAGAGAGCGGCGGAGCGCTGCCGCGACGGGAACAAGGCTGCGTGGTGTTCACGCGTGTGTGGCGCCATCTCTGCGAGCCGCTGGCTGCGCGCCGGCACCTGTCGCGATGAAACGACGCCACGGAACAATCGCTGCGACCGGACGCGGGCGAAACAATGCGTTCGCCGCGTTTTATTCCAGGCATGTGGACGGCAGAGCCTGTCAACGCGGCCGCGCGCGCACGACACTGTATTCTTCTCCGTTCGCACATCGAGGCAGGCTACGAAGAAACCTTATTATGCATTCTTTTTCCTGCGACGGATCGGGAGCAGCAGCATCTGACCTTAACGGTGCTTCTCGCGTAAACATCGACCGCGTGCCCTATTGCCAGAAAGGGCAGCAAAATGTCTTCGTACGGTCACGTATTACTTCTATAGTCTTTCAACCTCCACTAAACACGAGACTTGATTTTGGACGAGCCGACCGAAGAATCAAACAAAAGGTGCAAGCGACTTATGAACATGTCGGAAGCAACACACACACACACACACACACACACACACACACACACACACACACACACACACACACACACACACACACACACACACACACACACACACACACACACACACACACACACACACACACACGCACACACACACACACACACACACACACACACACACACACACACACACACACACACACACACACACACATACACACACACACACACACACACACACACACACACACACACACACACACACACACACACACACACACACACACACACACACACACACACACACACACACACACACACACACACACACACATGTACGCACAAAACCGCTGTTGTGTTTATGCTGCTTTGGTTTCAATATAATATGTTTAATTAAGCAACTAAGCAAGTGGTGTTTGACGCCGTGGTCGATCGTTATTACTACGAAAGGCTGCATCAACTTCTCCGGCAGCTAGGCTCCGGCGTCTTCCTTCGCACGAAGCAAAATCTTTACCTGTCTGGCTTGACGCAGGCAATGAGCGCAAATGCTTCAGCCACAAGGTCAGTAGCGCGTTAGCACACGCCTGATCGGAGGAGGTTTTGGATGCTCCGTGAACAATGTCCGTTTCGCGCACGCAAGTGCACTAACGAGGCGCGTTTCGTCCTCGAGAGAAGAACGCCCCTGCCGAAGAGATCTGTCTCCGAGCGGCGGCCGTTAGCCAATGAACACGCGTGCGCCAATTTTTATCTTTCCTTTCCGTTAAATTTTCCTTCCCGTCACACCTCTAAATTCGCAACATTAATTCTTCAAAAGCGATTCAAGCACACCTGGCTCTTCAGCAGCCCCGAGTTCCTATCGGCACTTCGTATAGACAACAACGTATGCGGAGAGGCAGCGTCCTCTCGTGAGCCGTGCATAGTAAACGCCAGCGCTGCACTCACCGCGTAGGGCTCGTTCGGACCAGGGCGTCCACGGTGGCGAGACATGCACTAATCCTCCCGCGACTCGGCAAGCAACAGCGGCGCTAGAGTCCCCGAAGGAGGAAAGCGACGCGCTGCTCGCCTCCCAAGCGAGCGTGCGTGCTTGTCGCCAGCGACGGCTGTTGGGGGTCGGCGAGCACATGTAGTGCAGTGGCCACACACAGAGAGGCTGCGGCCGACAGCTGCGGACGCGCGCCCTTCGCCGACGTCAGTCACGCGGCAGGCCCGAGCCTTCGGCGCCGACGTCACCCCGTGACTCCGCGTGAGCACCGATGAGGGCCGGCGGACGTCGCGAGGGCGGCCGACCGGAACGCCGCGCGGACGCTCCTCGGCGGCGGCTCGCGGAGTCCCGCGCCGCAGGAGAGCGGCTCGCGAGTCACGAAAGCCCACCAGTGCAGTCGCCAGGCCCGTTATTTGTCCCCGAATCGAGCTGTCATGGCTCCGCCCCGCTAAGCGATTGGCCGACCGAGCTGTTTATTGGAAAGCAGCGCCTTTCCCTCACACCCACGGAGCACTGTGCCACTCTTTCGTGATGATGAACGCATGTATGTCAAGTATTTTCCACTGCCTTTCATCTGCTCCGCATTAGCGAACAGAATGAACCTAGTAGTGGGAACAACATACGTAAATGAGCCTTTTCTCGACTGCTGTTGGAGGGACGCAATTTTGGCAACATTTCGTAACGAGAGATCACGACTGCTAATTCTGAGCAAAAGTGAGTCGTGGGTGTCAAAAGAAGGGAATGTCGTGTGTCAGGCTCCAGTAACGTTGCTTTGGACTGGAAAATCAGGTCGCACGACCGGCGCACGCGTTGTCGTATTATGTATCAAAATGCCGACTAGCGTAGAACAAAATTACGAGAGCTTTTGAAGTCGACTGCGTGAAATGTAAAAATTGACACATTCGTGGACTACTAAGAAGTGTGTATGCTGGCAACTGTAGATAAAGTAAGACAACGAACAGATCGTGCTCGGGAGCAGTCTTTTCTTCATGTGTCTATGAGGAATAAAGGGGGTAAATTCATGTTTTTTTTACGCCTACACGAACAAAATAGGCTGCCCCACACCCGCCGTACGGCCAGATAAACGAGATAACCGCTGTGCCGTGCCATTTGCTGGGAAATATAGGGAATTGCCTGTCTGTCATAAGCGTGAAAGGGGGAAGGGACGGAGATGTCGTTTGGGCGTGCACGGCCACAGTAGCGTAGGCCTGCGGCCCTCGCCTGCACATCCGCTTTGGCGAAAGTAAGGTCGATCCAGAGAATCACGGCGGGAGATATCTCCGTTGCAACAGAGAGATATCTCTTGAGCTTTTTGCAACTTGTGCCAACAACCAGAATTTCAGTCTGTCTGAACTCCGAATCAACTTGGAACAACTGGATTTCTTTGACGTGAGCCAAAAATTCCAGCAGGCGAGCATTCTTGCATTTCGCCCCCAATCGAAATACGGCCGCCGAGGTGGCGTATCGAAGTTGGTAAGTCGTTCTGAGCAGTATAACCGTCATGGCTGCGTGGCTGACGCGCCGCTTTTAGAAACAGTGCGATTGGTTGCCACCCTTTCTCACTGAAAATTTTCGCCTCTTCTGCTTTTACCGCACTTCCATACAAAGCTCCCCCTTCAAAAACGCGAGCCGCGAAGTGTTATTCGCTGCGCCACGCGCATAATTTATTGCATGCTAAACAAACAAAAAAAGGTACACGTAACAAAACAAAATGAACCGAACTGACACAATACGCATTCAGTTTGAAGCTTTTGTTCGACTACAGCGCTTCTATAAGGGGAATTGTTTTGCTCAGCGGAAGAAAATCCTAGCTGGGCTTTTCGCTGGTATCCGTCTGCCAGCGTCGTACTCCTTTGATCTTTTCGGGCGCACAAAAAGTATGAAACACTTTCAGACAAAGTTGTGCGAGTTCTCATGTCTGTTGCGTCAAAGAAAAAAGAACTTTTGCAGCGGAATTGAAAACTTCTTCCGCAAGCAATTAGTTTTGCCGTAACGCTCGGTGAACGCTGAAAAGGAGGCGTCAAAAGGATCGCGATACGGGTGCACTGCGTCTCCGGCGTATTTTTAGCTTTTATTCCATTATTTTGCTTTGCAAGGATGTGCTCCATGCAAAAAGCGTCGCTGAGACAATCCAGGGGCGGCCACATTGAAAAACAGACCGCTCACAACGTACTGCTTGTTTCTTGCCTTTACGCGGCGCCCTGGAACTTGCACAGCACGCTGACGCGAATTTGCATCCGAGGACGGTTTCTGGGATGCTAGCCGCCGACATGAAAGGATTGAAAATAGACCGACCAGACGGCCGAACTGTGCTGTTGCGCCCAAACATGGTCGACATCCTAGTGCACCTTGTGCAGGCGCATGGTGTCCTATCCTTTTCCGAACTCAACGAGGACGAAACAGAATTTCAGTGTGCGTTCAGACCGCTCAATAGAGCAAAAACAAAGGAGGAGGACCACTTCCGTTTATTCAGCGTAAGGCTGGGTTCAATTGTCTCCTTAAGCAGCACTGTGGTGCTGCCATTCGATATGCCGCTTACACCGCCTCAAGCGAGGCGAGCAGAAGTAAGAAAATGTCGCGCCGATCATTGGACTGATTTGAAACCTTAATCTCGGGCTCTAATACTTCTTCCTCCGAAACGTTAGCTCGGAGGGTCTCTTTTTCCTTAGTACCGCGAAAGAGACCCCTTTTTCAAGATTCCTTACGCTTCCCTTCGTTAGCTAATTGAAATCGGTCATGCCTTCAGGCGACAGTGTTGGGTGAAACCTGTCCCGCACGCATTTCCTTTAATCCTCTGTTTTCTTTTCTTCTTCCCATCGTCTTCATGCCCGCGTTTCTATTGTATATCATCCGGGGAGAAGCTTCCACAAAGAAGTCATCAGGCTCCAGGAGGAAGGACTGCATCGTCGGCAATATTAATTTTCGTGCGGTAGTCTCCGAGCGCCGCGGCTTCTAGCGAAAAAAATAAACCCAGCGGACGCAGCACGCGAAGGTCACAGCGGGAAAGGAAAAGCGTAATTTCGCCGTCCTCTGCTAATAACGACCGCTCCCTGCTAGCTCAAACTGTAGCACAGAAGTGGCAGGCACTCATGCGTGGAACGAAAGAAGAATAAAAAAACAGAGCTCGCACGGGGGCGACTAAGAAAAATACCTTGCGGCACGCCTATGGCGGGAGCCTCAGCGAAGGAGTACGCTCAGGACTAGTGCTAAAAGAAATGCACACTTGGTGTTGTGGCCCTGTCTTTTGTTTAGTACTTGCAGCAGACTTTATTATGTGCACCTGTGTGTGCTCGCTATTGTATATAACAGTCGCTGTACAGAGGGCAAATCACACGTCTAGAACGACCGGACTGTGTTATCCACATAAAGTTATCGCTATAGATATCGCGTGTTCAGTCCGAAACACGCCCAGAGCGTGTTCTAGACTAGTGTTTTGCCGTCTGTACATAAACCTACCTCGCCAATTGGCCAGCGATAGCCCGCTAACGATGGATGCGAATGAAGATTTCAAACGCTTTCTTGGAGGTAGAAAACAGCGATTTTTCGAACTGCTTGTGAAAAGAGCGGAGTGCAGACGTTGAGAGTTCCAGCTGCACCCACGGTTGATTTTGTCGACTAT